>NC_134650.1:6686481-6990185 GCF_030463565.1 Pelecanus crispus
GACCTGCCCGCTGAAGCCAAGAGCTGCACTTTTCATTAGACTGCAATGGTGATGTGCAGTCAACCATTTGCTGCTTTTCTGGCTAATGGTTGGAAGTGAAATTGTATTTGTTTCCAGTGCTTTTGTCCTATGATGTCTTCGTAGGCTTTCCATTCTTTAATTAAAATTTCATGAAATTTAAAAGCCGATCGATCGTGACCGGTTCCGGTGACAACTTGAACAATCCGAGGCAAAGCCCAAGATGGGCATACAGCTTCCCATGAATTTCCAGTAATGCCATTTTGCACTTGTCGGTCTGCAATGACACACGGATGCAGATCTGCCATCCTCGCAAAAACCCTCAGCCACTCAGCCAGGGAGGGCTCTGAAAAGCCACGAAGGGCAGCAGAGGATAAGGGGCTGGGAAATTGGCTCCCATCTCTACGAGCAAGGTTGGACACCAAAGTGATTTGCTGCTAATTAGGCTGAACAAATTTTTCAGCTAGTGTCAGTTCAGCACAGACCCTTTACTTCCCTTTCAAAGCAGCAGCACTCCCTATCTACATATTTATTGTATTCCCTCACAGCACAAGACAGCAGAGCTCTTAAAATATCTCCAAACTCAAGCATTGCAGGACAAAAACTCCTAACTATAACTATGTTAAAAAAAAGCCTCAGCTTACTTTTTCTTGAGAGATAACACGTTGCTTCAGGCTTAAAATACACTGGTTTAATAAAAGAAAGTCGGTGTTAGGTGGTGGTCCACAGGACAGGTCTGGGAAACCAAAAACCTCTCAAACTTGCAGCACTTGCAGCACACGTTGGGCACACCCCGTGCCCTGCAAATAACCCATTTCTCACCTTGCCATGTCTAATATTTACACTCAACGGTCTTTCACAAGCCGTCTTTAGAAACAGGCCGGCTGTAAAGCTCCAAGCGTGCATCGAGCAGCTTCGTACAAGCCAACTCTCTGCAGGCCAGAGAAGGCGGCACTGGGCACGGCTGAGCGCCGGCCGCCATCTGTCCATCCCGGCGCTCACCGGAGCAGATCTGGGGCCGTGCGTCCCTGGAGGGGGAGCAGCCTGCGGCGGAGGGACCGCGGCCGTAGGAAGCATCCAGCTGAGCATCGTTTGCCGACCAGCGGCTCCCCGCTCTGTTCCCATCTCTCGCCCCGGCTGCGCCCGGCCGCAGCTGCCAGGCTTCATTTTTTTAGCTGGGGGCCTCCAGCTGAGAGCCCCATGCTGGGTTTGCTGAGCAACAACGCGAACCGCTGGTGAAGCAGCAGGCAGGGACGGCTTGAACGGGCTCCATTCCCGGCAGCCGGGACGCAGGGTGCGCGGTGGATGGGCGCACGCTGGCGGGGAACACGGGCTGCTCCCCAGGAGCCTTATGTGGGCTCTGCAGAGCTGATCTCCTGCAGCCTTCCCAAAGGTTTTTGTCCATCCAAGACAGCACCCGTTTAATAAAAAGTATTTCTCCATCATGGAGAATTCTGTGGCTTTGCTCTTATTTAAGTGACTATTAAGTGCAAACCATGTTTGCTAGCAGAGGCGAGGGCTGGGACATCTGCGTCCCCTCTGCTTATCCGTTTTCAGGTTTTGAGTGAAAGCAAAATACCTAATCTGATCCTAAACCAGCAGACGGGCACAAAATCAGGCCAGTGCCAATAAAACCCCCACCTTGAAATCTCACACGGTCACCCATATATATCTCTCTCTATATACAGTCAGGGATGTTATAATTCTGTATTCTGCATTAGTCTTTCAAATCACACTCCAACCTCCCAGGGAGCCTGTGGCGCATTTTAAACATGGCCATATTTCAGGACCAATTACTTTTGGTTTTGTTCTCCGCAGATAACCTCTCCCAGCAGAGCGGACCCATGGCCAAAGCCAGAGATTTCCCTCCAATTCAATCTTTTCAAAAGCAAATGCAAAGTCTCTGCTAGCTGGATTTACTTCTCATTAGGAAGACTTTCAAGAGACTTTGTTTAAAAACTAAGAACAACCCCCAAACCTCTAAACCATTTATCTTTATAAAATCTTGGCTTCAAGAGCACAACTGCACCTTTTGACCGGTCTGCTGCAAGAGTTCCCAGGGCCAAAAAAGCAGAAAAAAGTGCAGTCCCCAGTTCATAACACAAATGGAGTTGAAGCAGAAAACTAAACTGCCTATGGAAAATTTCTCTGCAATGTCTATTTTCCTTTGTTTTATTTAAAGCACCCCTTTAATTAATGAACTTTCCCCCCCTAGGACTTGCAAGGGTCTGGGGGGACTCCAGAGCACACAAACAATCCCTGCCCCATGCTATAGCATCTATGTTATCCCAAAATGCAACCAGTGAAGCACGGGGAACCAAGCTGGCAAACCACCCCACCTCAGCTCGCCACCGTGCCCGTCCCAGCCAGGCGCCTGCGCTGCCCACGCCTGGCTTCATCCCCAGCCATTTACAGGCACTCTTGGAGTTAGATGATGATTAGGGATTTTTTTTTTTTTTTAACGTTTTGATGTGTAATGATTTATATGATGCTGGCACCACTCCACACATTACACTCTAGATTGCCCTGATTGCATCGCAACATTCATTACGTATTTTGCTAACCGAATTTCACCAGACCATTAAAATGGATATAAGGAATTACCACACCGTATCGGTGAATTAAATTCAGCTCCTGAGATGCGAAAAAGGTTAGTCGTGCTTCACATGGAAATCTGATGGCTAGCGTAGCACACAGATGTTAGACACTGCACACAGGTACACAGGGATTGGTACTAACTCTACAATAAACATTTTATACCATTAAAAGCAAAATATTGCCCTTTGCTTAGTTGGCTGTAGAAGGAAAAGACCAGCTTTAGAGACTCACCATAAACAAAACCCCAAAGCATCCCCCAAAAAGCCACAGGGAAGCAACTCTGCTGGGATACGTGGAGCTACAGGTAAGTTGTGACAGTAAAAATATTGTCTTAAGTAGCAGAAACAAAAAGAGGATAGTTCAGCATCCAAAATACCCCCCCAAAGTCACTGCCCTTGCCAGGCAGGATTAAGATTCAGCAGGTCTTTTCCTTCATATCTAAAGAAACACTAACCATGCTCCTGTAAGATGAGCAAGATGAGAGACACATCATCTCCCTTATGAGCCAGCGGACCGTTGTTCCCAATCTTGGACTTGTCTTTTAAAATCATAAATATTTTGGCAGCTTAGGATATATGCAGCCACCGAGAACTCGGCTTGCCTTAAGGAATTGAGCACCAAGACATGCTGAGCAGCAAATCAAACAGAGTCAAGGCCAGCTTTTGGGGAGCGGGCGTTATCTGGCAGGGTGGACCTCCGAAAGGCTCCAGCAGTTGCCACTACCCTGCTGGGGGCTGATCCGTCCCCGCAGAAAGAGCGAGCGTTTCAGCAGTGCCATCACCACACAGCAACCGCGGATGCTTTACTGGGGCTGTGTCAGGATGGTGCCAGCACTGGCACTGACGGGGCAAGCCCCAGAGTCACCGTAATCATAGGCTGGGTTGGAAGGGACCTTAAATATCACCTCGTTCCAACCCCTCCGCCATGGGCAGGGATACTTTCCACCAGATCAGGTTGCTCAAAGCCTCATCCAGCCTGGCCTTGAACACTTCCAGGGAGAGGGCATAATGAGCACGGGGGGCCAAAGCAGCCATCAGAAAGAGCAGCTATGGTTTACTTCCTTACGTTCATCCCCTGCCCGTTAGTTACACTTTGTTTCAGTTCAGTCACTACCTATGGCGTGCGCTATCCTGAATCAGGGCTGAATAATGTATTTCACTGCCGCCACCACCCCAACGCACGCCTCAATGCCATTGCTACGCCCCAACTTAGAGCCTGTGCTCAAGCACCATCCTGAGGGCAGGCAGCACCGTTCTGCAGCACCAGGGTCTATGGCATGTTAGAAAAACCGGTACCCAACCACCATACCCAGCAAAAGGTGCTGGCTGCCCAGGTGGGCGACGGCAGCAGGAGCGATCCTTCACAGCCAGCGCCCGCCCAGCTGCTCAGACCAGTGCCACGGAGGCTCTCGCGCTGCCCCCGGGTCAGCTGCTGGGTTTGAGCATCCCACTACACCACCGTCACGCTGAGCTAACACATCAGCCGGTGCAAGAGGCTTATTAAAAGTCAGCCTGTCTGAAAAAATGATCCTCAAATAAAGAAAGCGCTTCCACCGGCTGCAATCTGTTGTGCGTGTGTGTGGGGGTTTTAATATAGCCATTTAATAAGAGCCTGTGGTATATTTAACAGCATTTCAACCTTCAACAGCTCTGCGTAATGAGAGCAAAATGCAATGCATCTCTCCGCTGACAGTCTCTACCTAGGGAACACGGGCACCCTTAAGTCACCATTTCTTCTTTTTGCAGCAGTAGGTTTTGATCATATTCCTGTTGCACGTCTCCTCGCTGGAGTTTAATGTTGTCTCAGCACATACGTCCTCAGAAGGAGAGAGGAAAATACATATCCCCTGTGCCTTATTATTCCAAAGTTTGCATTTGAGATCCAGTTCAGACAACATTCACACTGATCCTTCCAAAAATAAGCTTTTTTTTTTGAAGTCCTAAGTAGTAAGTTTTCAGGGACGGGGATGAGTAGATTTCCCATTACGGGGATGGTGAACCACAACACAGATGGTGAATATTATAATTCCCCTTCCAAGGAGGCGAGCAAGTCACATAGGTGCCTGCGCCCAGACCCAAAAAGCTCCCCAGGGAGCTGCAGGAGGGATGCAGGCACCAAAGCAAGGCTATAGAAACTCCGAAATTAGGAAAGCAAACAGTGATGCCCATCACCTGTGCCTAAAATGTCTTGGATCAGGGCAGAGGAGGCAGCAGAAGCCGTCAGACCACTCTTGGGTACCTGCAGAGCAGGTTTGGGATCTCTTTGTGCAGCCCAGCTCCATGGGGGAATCACACGGAACAATACAAAGAGCTCCAAGATCACTGTGAATTCCCTGGGTTTTACTATGCCACAAACAAAAGCACTGGCGGGCAAGGAAATCCCCGGTAGGTATAAACCGCCACCAGCTTCTGCAAAAGGAACTAGCCCTTCTGATTTTTCCTGGGGTTTTTATCAGCCCGTTCAAGGGATTTAACAAGACTGAGAAATCAGATGGCAATTCATTTTGCTGCAAAACAGCTAAGGAGGAGAAGGGAAGAGGGCAAACACTGTCATTGATCTAAAGAGAAAGAAGATGGAATTAAATAGTGAATTTTCATCATAGCAAAAGGTTAACTATCAAGAGGAAGCCGTATGGCTGGTATTAAACCCACCGTCTAATAGAGTTAGTGAGGATCTGGAGACGGAGATGAATTTGCGAAGCAGCCAAATACAGAGCTGACACGGAGATAAGTTTGTCAAAGCCAGAAAAGAAGCAGATGACCAGGAGAAAAGGCAACAAAATGGCAAATTAATGCCAAAACTGACAGATGCAAATTAATCGGGGGGAATCAAGGTATTTTTCACATGGTTCTTAATTAACAATATTAACTAGGAAGTAGACCAGAGCATCAGAGTGTCTTGATGCTGCTCTGCAGGCAGCAGCAATGCAGGGGAAAAAAGGGGGACGGAGAGGGAGGCAAACAAGATGTTAGTCTGCTTAGTGAATGGGATGGGGAATAATAGTATGAAGATTATAACATTATTAAAATGATGCTGCCTAATCCCAGAATAGTTTTCACCTCATCTGAAAAAGAGTATTATTACAGACTTAAAAGGGGCTTTAGAAGAAGGTGATGAGAATGATCAAAGGCCTGAAAAAAACCCCATGGTCTGTGAGGAAAGAAAAAAAAAAAGTGAGATTATGCATCTTAGGATGGGCATAATAATAGGGCTCATGATGAAAAGCATATAAAATAGAGTGATATAATGAAAATATATCACAGACTTCCACTCTCCTTGTCTCAAAACATAGGAATAAATAACCATCCAATTCAAATATTAATTTGAAACTGATAAAAGGAAATGTGTTGCACAGAGAAAGTATATTATTTCTCTAAATTCACTGCCATGGAGGAACACTGAAACGAGGCATTTAAACAGCGCAGAAGAGCTGGAAGGTGCTGCAAGCACAGAGGCACCATGAGATGGGGCTGAGATCGAGATGGGGTACACCTCCACCCCGACGATGGTCCCTGGCCTCGTCTGGGTTGGCAGTCCCTTTTTCTCCCGCTATTTGGGAGAAAGACCCCAAACTTCTGTGTCTCTCCTCACAACTTAATCAGGAACACTGCAGCTGCCTTCTTCAAAGCGAAGCTAATTCATTAGCAATCTAATGATTTACCTGTGTAGTACAAATACAGCTTTCGAAGCATTTTTCTCTCAAATGGAAGGCAAAGGCTTTGTTCTTGGTGGGTTTTTTTAATACTCTTTATTTGATTGGGGAATAAAAACGTGCTGAAAGGGAACAAAATAAAGCATTACAGAAATCACGGGTCATTAAACCTGGAAATAATTGCAGCTCTACAGGATTTTTGAGGAAGGACATCACACAGGCAAACCTGGGCGAGGGGTGGAAAGAAAGAGGGGGGAAAGGCTGGCAATTTATAGACGTGGTCAGTCCTGACCGAGCAAACCTGTGCGTGGTTTAAAAGAAGATACATTTGCCTAATGCACTGCCATGCCATGGCATGGGCAGGGAAAATGCTCCTGGATGCGCCTAAGGGCAGCAGGAACAGACTGGCAGCGGAAAGCGTGTTGCTCTCCTGTATTGAAAATGCACTTGCATTTTCGTCCGCGTATCGTCGAGGCCCAGGCACATGCGTCTCGGCACTGGAAATGCCATGGGTTGTTTTATTTGTCACTTGTGGCCATCAGCTTCATGCTGGATTGCAAACCATCACATGCAATAAAAACTCCAATTGGATTTGCTTGGCTCCCACCACTTGCAAACCTCCAGAGTGGATTTCTTTCCCTTTTGCCTTGTTCTCACAATGACTACCAAAGCTAGCGAGTAAAATCTCATGAACCGAAACAACCCCGAAGAAACAGCTGATGTCTGGAGCATGCAGGACTGCGCTCCTGTGGGTGCTGGTAAGGTCCAGCTCTGGAGCTTTAAAGAAGAAAAAAAAATCCTGAAGCAGAGCAAATGCCTCACAGTCTAACAGGAAACCCCTTTTTATTACAACCTAATTATGTTAACAGTGAAACTGAGTCCTTGTTCCACCAAACCCCAAAGCACCCACGCATCCTGCTCTGTGCCTAGTGTTAATGGCTCGCAAGTCCATCCGAAAGGAATCCCTCCAAGAAGGGAAGCTGATCTCTGCAAAGGTCACGGTGTTAATCATCTCGCCCTTTCTCTAGCAGCAGCTGTCGCTAATTGCCTGTGAAGGAGTCAAAATGAAATTCTTGTTAATCCTCCTCCCAACATTACTAAAATCCAACACCATCATCACCCCCCCACAAATGACCACGAGCCACCGGCACTTCGCAGCTGATGGACGAGCTCAGCCCGCCTTGGGAGAGACGTGGCAGTGGCGGGTGGAAAAAGCAGTTCCACTTTGCAAATGGAAAGAGAGCTTATTGATTAGCAGCAATAAGTGCCGGGATGTTCTATTTCCCCACCTCCTTGTACGATCGACCATTGCGCTCATCATTCTACTAAAGTTACCACCAGACTCAGAACAGCCGAAATCCTGGAACAGGCGGAATTTGTTTAATCAATAACATATGAAGCTTTTGGCATGGGTGAGCATATGAAAGAATTTTACAACAGCAAAATAAAGTATTGCTGTATTATAAATCAGAGAACACATACGGAAAAGTTAGAGTGATGTACTAAGTCACAGGGATATCAAGGAAATCACAGAAGTTCTGGCTGGAGTCCCTGGCTCCGCTGATGTTAATAGCCGAGAACTTCAATGTAAGTCAGGTTTGACTTCTTTTTCCAAAAGAGTAGCTCATTTGCAGTGCGTGCGACTGTATTAGAGTGAAATGCTATTTAGAGCGTTCCCTTCGCTCCACTGTCTACGTAAATTGTACATCTTGTCTACCTACAGATCCGCAGCAGCAAACAGATTACAATTTCCCTATTGTACCAATGCCCGATCGGATGCACGACTGTGCAGATTTTTAAATCACCACATACTGATCGTGGGACTGAGCTGATCTGAACTGCATTTTGCTTTAATAGTCTTAGATAATTTGCAGAATGCTTAAAATAAAATGCATACAGAACCTCTTAAAAATTACTCAGCATTAATATTTGAAATATTTATCCCCCAGGGTGCAGGCTTGTAACATGAGCACTTAATGGGGTACATTTTCTTCTCTCCAGAGAAAAAACAAGACATTGCCATTAAATAGTACACTTAGACCAACTATAAGTGTTGATGCTATCTGAGGTCTCTTGTTTCATTTTATATGCTAGGATAATTCCTGGGAAGAAAAACATACCGCTAAAAGAGTAGGAAGACCTGCTTCTCCCTTTTCTCATTCAGTAGCCAAGAAAATATGAGAAAGGGTTATCAAATAATGCCGACACCCTCCCCCACAAAACCACACTAGCCAGCTTTAGAGTGCAAAATAACCCCCTTATTTCTTCCCCTTGCAGAAAACACATTGCTAAAGTACAAAAAGATGGAGTTCCCGACTTGCCAGCAACGGCAACCTGCGGTAATTTAACTTTTCCCTATTCAAAAACGCAGGGACTAACCCAGAGCTAGGAGGCCCTGGTTCCACATCCCACAACAGTTCAGCTGCGGAGCTGCCGGCCAGCCCCGCGCCAGCAGCAGCAGCAGCGGCGGCAGCGGCAGCAGCGGTGGCAGTGGCAGCAGTGGCAGCAGCAGCAGCGGTGGCAGCAGCAGCAGCGGTGGCAGCAGCGGCAGCAGCAGCAGCAGCGTTATTCCAGCAGACCGGCTGTGCCGTGAGGCAACACAGATGCTGGCAATGGCACAGCACAAGGTGGGGGTTGCAGGGCATCTCAAGGGTAGAAAATAAACAGGAGGATGCTGACTATGCGGGTGTCCTACTGCTAAGACCTTTGATTGCTTATTAAATGATGCCTGAAAGCTTCTCAAGAAGCTGCTGCTCTGAAACGTTACTGGCATCTCCCACTCCCCGTGCCGAGCTCCGGGCAGGGTGTCACGAGGGCTTTCGGCGATCTCAAGCCAGGCAGGCCTGATTTTCAACCAGAGCATCCTGCTGACTGAGCCGGTGCCGCGAAGGGCGTACGTGGGAACCAGGATGCCCTTTTGCACGACAGCCCAAATGGGGAGCAGTTTAAATGGCTTGTGGAACCACATCCTTAAGAAGTTTTGCTTTCTCGCCATGTCAGGTTTACCTAATGGCTTAAAGACAATGCACTGAGCCCGACAGTATGCTGCTTACCCCCTCCAAAAACAGGTATGCTTCCCGCAGCCTGGGACTGCAAGACTGTCGTGTTATGCTTGATTTCATGACAATTCCTAAAGTACTGTTTAGTCCTGGGAGACACTTCACGCTCCCTGCGAGTGGATGCGCTGTTCATGCCTCTGATTTCCTTAGAGCATGTCTATTTAAATGCATTTGGGTTTTCGGTATTTCACACACCGTTACCTTTACTGGTGGCATATATAAGGTAACGCTAATTGCTATGCGGCCTGCTGTGGCTCAGTTTTCCAGACTTTCCACCCAGAGGGAAGCTACGTTACAGAAAGATTCATTTTGGCACACTGAGGTGCTGCAAGGAGAATGCAAGATGGACGGGCTGCCTGCTGAAAGAAGAGCCCCGTCTCCTCGCAGGAACCCACGAGCTGCGCCCAGCAAACAGTGTCAGAGCCCACGGAGAGACTTTTCCACGATAAAACGGTTTTGTCTTACGCGGTCTAGAAGGCACCAGCGCAGCCATACGTCCTCGCAGGAGCACGCACAGGGCATTGAATCAGGCTGCGGAGAGCAAAGCGCTGCAGCACCCAGCCATGGCTCCCCCGGCAGCGCCCCGCCGTCCCCGGCTGCTCCTCGGGATGGAATCAGTCGATCGGTTGGTTTTACACCAGGACAGGAGGGTTTGCTGAGATGCTCAAACCAAGAACCCAGGCACTTTTAAACCTGGGGAGGTGTGAGGGGAAGACGGAGCTCCCGGAGGGGCCACGGCTGCTCGGCAAAGGCACCGGAGGGAGAGGGACTTTGCACAAGATGAATCCCGAGCACAGCTGAGCAAAGCCACAGCTCGAACTGAGGGAGTTAAACTGCACGGAATCACAGCAGACTACACCAGCGGGAGGGACAGAGTGCACGCCTGACCCTGCTCGCGGCAGCCCGGCTGTCCCAGGGGTGCCAGGAGGTCAAAACCCAGGAAAAATCCCACCACGGGGGAGCGAGGCTCGGCACGGCACGAGGAAAACAAGCGGCATGACTCACCCCGATGGAAACTGCCCTTAAAACTTGCAGCACGAGTATTTAGAGCTCAATTCAAGCCCCTGTTCCCTCTGTACAAAGAGGGTTACTGTTGGACTGCCGTGCCCAGGGAGGCCGTTTCTGAACTCGGGTGCTTTAGGTACCCCGATACATCTGAACATCGCTTTGGAAATGCTCTCTCACCGGCTACCCAGGCTGCTCAGCTCCTCTTCTAGTACTAAAAGCTTCATTTGAGTACATGAAGAAGTGTTTAGTGATCGGCTCATCCTTTGGAGTGCCTTTATGAGACGTCCATAAAGCAAATCACGCTGGGTGAGTTCCCTGTTAATAACTTACCCTTGCACCCAGCTTCCCAAAGCTCCCCGTGCAGAGATCAGCTTCGTTATCCACGATCACCGCTGTGTGTTGCTGTGGAAAAGCTAATCCAATTTTCTTCTTCTTTAGGGATAAAACATCAAGAGAGGGCAGTCAGCCTGTCCAATGCAGTAGCAACGTGGAAGAAGTGGAGGCAGAGCTGTGTCACCGTCTCCAGCAAACCCATGTCTGAACGGGAGCAATGCAGACAGGTGAGCCCCAACTCTGCCACGGGCTGGGAGGAGTGGTTCAAGATACAGCCGGGAGCTCTTCTGGGGAACTCATTATTTGGTTTTATGACCATGGGAAAAAAAACCAAAATGTATAAACTGTTAAGATCATGACTCCGTACATAGGTATTTATGACTCCAAAGATACTCGCAGAAGACTCCCAACAGCCATGTCCAAAGCCTGGTGAGAGCAGGGGCATTCTGACAGCCTCATAAGTCAGTATGCTGGAAGAAATACATTAAGTTTTCTGTAACAGACCAGAGTAAGCCCTGCTAGTGCCAAGATTTGGACGCTGTCAGCGTGGGTTGAGTGCGTATTAGCCCTGCGCTGGCGCAGACCGGGGCAGCCCCAAGCAGAGCCGCCCCGGCGCTGGGGGGTCTGCCCGGCTGCATGTCCTCGGGCACCATCCAGAAGCGGCCAAAACACTTCAAAAGCCAAAACAGGGTCAGGATGCCACGGAGTGCTGCTTCGGCATCGCTGCGCCCCGGCGATGTCCCCTCTCGGGGCCGAAACGCGCTCTCTGCCAAACCACCTCCGGGGTCCCTGCAGCTCCGGCACCAACTCCTTTGCAACCCGGCCAATGCACATTGGCTGTAGCTAATTCCCTGTACGCGTTTTCCCCAGGACAAGCCCAGCAGCTCTGTGTGGCATATCAGATTTTGGGGGAGTGGCGTTTCTACACCCCTTCCCCAGCACAGATTTGGAAGGTATTGGGCAGGCAGCCATGCCAGCACCTAGGAACGGGCAGGACGTGAGTGCTAAGCCAGCCCTGCACACCTGCAAAGACAAATAAATTCTTTAACATCAGACGGTAGACTATAAAACGAAGCTATAAGAGCGTATCACTGTACATGAAGGGAAATTCATTCTGCTGCTAATGCCCATAACTTCCCTACTAAGATTAATGGATTTCAGCAGGAGAACAGACATTTGAGAGTGCTAAAACATGCACAGGTTTTCTTCTAAGCTTGTACTGGGCACACAACTTGAAATACAGAATCGCTGAGTTCTTCCTTCTCCCCAGCCCTCAAGCTGACATAAAATGCCCACGTTTTAATAGTAAGTGTGATTAACTATTAGCATAAATTACCAGGGTTATAACGCATTCTCAGGAAAAAAAAAAAGTGATTGTTTCTTCGGAGCTCTGTTCCACTTATACACCAAGTTACATTTCAGTGTAAATAAAAAGCAACTCCTATGATGGCTATCAGATAAGAAGTCAGACAAAATGATGCTGGAGGTCCTTTCCACCTTGGAAATACCTAAACGTATGTGTTATTTATGATCAGCGTACTACAGGGACTGGCTGATCCTCCGGAGCTGGAGGAAGAGCCGGATGATCTTCCAAAGGCGAAGGGAGAGGAGAAAAGCCAGTTAAGGTTCCCAGCCAGGGCAACGATTTATGGATAGGAGCATTTTCTAACTTTGACTTCTTCAGCAAGGAGACCGTACGCACACATCTTGCTGTTCAAAGGACATCTTGTGCGTATGAGCAAATTTGTCCAAATCGTTTTGGCTCCGGCTGCAGTAGTATGTTTAGTACACTATTTCCAGATGTGTTTTCTATCCCCGTCAGTCCGGCTGCTGCCTCAAGCCAAAAGAGTTATATAAGCTGCAAAGCTTAATTGGATTATTTAGCCCAAATCGTTGGCCGAGAGGCAGCAGGGCCGGGGAACTGGCTGGGCAGCCTGGAGAGGACCTGCACCACCACCGGCTTGGGGGGAAGGAGAGGGAGCAGGAGCCAGCAAATAAATTAAGGAGTTCAGAAAGCAAGACTGGCCTCCCCACATCCCTCAAATGTCTTCTCATGCCTCCCATCCATTTTACAGAGGGAATATTAGCTGCTATTTTATTGGAGGTATGTTTTCCTATTTTAACAATTAAAAAAAGAATGCAACAAGCATTTAGAAGACACGAGCATTTCCTCTCCACACTAACAAGCACTACCTGACTGTGCAGCTCCACGACATCGAATAAGTACATCCAGCAACTTAGTTTTTCCACAATAATATTTTTTCCCAAACTTTGGCTGTTGCAGCGGCTTATTTTCCATTTAAAGGCATCGTCCTGCTTGTGGGATAACCCATCTCAGCGGATCTCCACAGATGTAATTATTAGGGCAAAGTCCTAAAAAATAAAAAAAAGTGTTGCAACCATTCTTGGGAGAAATCAGCAAAGAGAAGAGAGAGAAGCTGAAGAATTTCCAAACGTTGTAGTTATCAAAGTGTGCCAGAATGATTTTGTTCCTTTTATTTTTAATAAAACTGGATAGTTAAGTCAGAAGTTAACACGAGTATATAAACTCGCACTAAACTTTGAGCAGGTCGCCTACTCCATTGCTTAAACAAAGGGTACGTGCATGCTTGAGAGCTACTTAAACCTTGCCATGAGGCCCTGGATGGACTTTGTATGGCTTCACTACGAATAATTAAAAAAAAAAAAAAAAAAGCAGCCTGGCATCCTTCTCTGCCACTGCTGACAATATTCCCACCACTCTCTACCAGGCAAAGTGCCACAGATAAATTCAACAGATTAAAACAACCAGAACAGTACAACAGGCAGGGATGTGCTCAGTTCTGCTGGAAACGGCTACACAAACACTGCAAATCACACGCAGCGCTCGGCGAGAGGAGATGCCTCTCACCCGCCCCAGCTCTGCTCCCCAAAGCATCACGCACCCAACAAACCCCCGAAACCCAGGGCCGCGAAGCTCCACCGCCTGCATCCATGCTGCAATTCATTACGAACATTCCCGCGAAGGAGGACCTTCGATCACCATGATGCACAGAGTAATAATAATAAACAGCAGTGGTGACCAAAAAGCTATTTACAGACGGGCTCTCTGCTACGATCCCGTCATTACTAGTTATGGAAATTTTTCAAAAAAAGGAATACAAAGAGAGATTTCCACAGGGCACAGCGAGCCATACAATTTGTGCTGTGCTATGAACTTTGTAAATCAAAATCCAAGCGATGTTTACAGCACTCTAGTTGTTCCTTAAACTTTATTTTTCTTTACTGCATGCATTTTATGCCCTCAGTGAGCTGCAGCGTAAAGCTCTCTGTGTGACTGATGGAAAGCAGAAAGTCGGCACAGCCCGATTGGGCAAACCAGCCTCACCCCCCCCCCCCCCCGTTATCTGCATTAAGAGCTTCAACAAATTTGTGTAATACCCAGCATTATAGAAATGGATTTCCAACCAGAAGAGCAGTTGGCAGGATCAAACAAGTAGAAAAGCACATGCACATAAAAAATTGGGAGGTCTGCACACGAGCTAATGGAGCAAGCAGAAAATAACTGGGCATGCTCCCTGGGCTCAAGGACCGCTTCCTTTACGACAGACAGTAATGTCTCATTACGGGAGAAACAAATACAATAAAGATGAATATTCCATCTTCCCCTGGCTACATTTTAAGTGTTAAGCCAATACAAATTCTGAGGTTATATTTCACAAAAATAGCTACTCAAAAAAACCCTGCTGGCAGCGCAGCAAAGCAAATTTCATTTGAAAGATAAATCCACATTCTTCATAGGCAGATGTGAAAATATATCAGGCTTTACCATAACAGCCCCTCCCAGGAGCAAAAGCAGCCACAGAGTAAATCTACAATAAAAAAGTTTTCTTTTGCCCTTCTTCCCCTATATTGCTTAACTCAATACAGACAAAATTACTAGCAAAGCAGCAGTTACTGCATCTTATAAATGCTGCACACCTTCCCAGCGCCGTGGTGCTCTGCAAAGTCAATATGGAATCAACCCAGCACTTGGGATCACCGGTAAAACACTTGGATGGCGAAACTACATGGATGCTGCAATTACTGTCATCACAAAATGATCATTCAGTTCCACTTCTCCACCGAGGCAAGACCGTACCAACCCTCCGCTAACAAACACCGCTTTGTCGGGGTGTCTGGGCACGAAGGCGCCTGACACCAGCCAGCAGCTGCCAGGAGAAGATTGCTGGCAATTTAAAGACCTGCGTAACGCTGAGCTGGACCAGGACACTGTAACATCGCTATTTCTAGCCGGTAAAAGGGCAAGCTCAATCTACCTCCACAGTTTCGTGAAAACTCCTACAAGCTGACGCGTGAAATGGTCTTAAAGCTGCTCTTCAGTGCAGGATTATAAATCTGAATCACCACCATCTTCCCTCCCGCAGCAAGAACATCGCGCTGAAGGGCAATTATCCATCTCTTACCAGGATGGGGGAGGGAGCAAAGGAAGATGCACCTTTAATCAATTAAATCTCAGCTTGGTCTGAGCTAGGTGATCCTTGCAAAGAACATCCCTTGGTCGCTCCCCCAAACAGAATGAAACTCCCTATCTGTGCAGAAGGTGTTGGAAGAGTGCAGAGAGACAAGCACCGTACCCAGGCGTGTGCTGGATGCTGAAACATTAAAACCCGTGGCTCTGTTCAGTTCTGCACCTGTAGTTTTCACCTACCCCCATGGCTGGGAAGGGGATGGGTTTGGGGATGGGACTGTGGTGACAGGAGCTGGAATTGTCCCAGGCAGCAGCAGCACCAGGGGACTGAGGGTGGCTTCTAGTCTTGTGCCTCTTCCAATCTGAAGACGACCTTTCTGGATTCAAAATATTTTTAATTAGGACTAAATCATTAATTATGGTTAGTAACTTTAGCTTTTAAAAAAAGTATGCAGCAGCCAATCACTTCTACCCCACTAACTAGGGGGGGAAATTGTATCTCTCTAAAAGAAACCTGGTGTGTTTGGCAAAGCTTTCCCGCTGCCTAAACCAAGGCAGGAATAAGCTCAGTGATGACCTGAGGTGCAACAGAGCAAGGACGGCAGCTCCTGAGATTTGTAGCTTTGGCCAAACCCTGACTGCAAACTCTAGAAATCCTGCTGGCCCAAAGTCCCTTGGATTCAAGCACTGGAGGCAAACCTCCGCCAAGAACCAGCAGTTTCTATGGATCATAGCTTGGAAGAAGAGCTTAGGCTTTTGGGATTGTTTTTTTTTAAAAAAAGTTGGTTTACCATATACTCATTCCATCTATAATCTCCCCTTGCCTTGCATCTCCATTTTGAATTATTTATCATCAGGTATCACATTCATTTGCATACTTTATGAGGTGCAAAATAAATGATTAGTCATTACATATTCGACTCTCCCAAACCATCTGTGCTAGGCTCTGCAGCAGTTTTGTTTTGTTTTTTCCTCTTAATACTTGCGGGAAAAAAAATCCAAGGGGAGAATTGTATTTGCTGGAAACATAGAGTAAAATAGTCCGCATACTTGCTGATAGCAACGGCTTATTACTCTGTTATAGCCATGCTCCGCGAGGAATGGGCAGACGATCGTCTTCTGCGTAATTTGACCAGTGATACAAATTGCAAGCAGTATTATTTCAAAGACCTTTATTTATTGATTAGAAACAAAGTCCTTATCCTCTTCCTGCTCGCTCCTTGAGTCGTGCTGATTGCACACAATAGAGAGCTATCACTTAGAGAGCCAATTAAGTCAACTTCTGAAAGGTAATTGAATAGCTGAAATTCTTAGTGCAATATTGTACTGCATTATCTTGATTGCAACGAAGAAAAAACAAAGCAATCGGAGCAATGAAAATTAGAGAATGAGGCATTGGCCATAGGTAGGAATACTGAAATGGATGGAGCCATTGAAAAAAAAAAACAAAACAAAACAAAAAAACCCCAATTATTTTCTTTCTGTCGTTACTTCTAATCCTTGCCTGAGGTGTGAGAAGGAAAAAACAGCCTTGGTCTTACTTATTTTCTGCACTTGGCAGGACTTTATGAGGGATCAGCTGAGCTGCTGACCAGGCACAGAGAACAGTGTTGGCCACAGCCACCCCACGGCAACCCTCCCTGGGGAGGAACCCAACATCTGGGCGTCCCCTACTCAACCAAAAGCTTTGATTAAAGCATTTCTTGTGGCTGGGGCTTTATGAAGATAACACCTTCTGTACGGATTCACCCACACTTGATGGAGGAGTTCATGCCATCCTCCAGTAGAGCCACCAACAGACCTTCTCTCTTCTACCCTTCTGGCTACCTTCAAAAGTACCTGGAGGATTTTAGATCACCTCTGGGATTCCCATACCATGGCCCAATTGGGCTAAAGCGAGACTAAGAGTTTGAAACCTGTTGGGAAGAAGGACATAGCTTCAGTCCCTTAGAAAAAATAAGCTTAAACAAAAAAAAAAAGGTGGAGGGGGGAAGAAAGTGATTGTAAGCCTGCCAATACTCAGAAGTTACATAAAATCAGTTATTTAAATGCAGTAAAAAAATCACATCATAAACTGAGAGCAGAGTCCTCAGGAAGTTGAAGACACCAGCTGTACATGGTCAAAAGTCATCATCAGTTTCCGAGGAACTACTCAAAGTCACGGCACTCAGGCTATAAAGCATTTACACAGGCACATAAAAAGGAAGCTTCTTCCAAAGTAGGAAAAGAGGCGCCACAAAACATAAAAATCTCCCTCTTTCTTCTGCGCTGGCAGCAGACTCTGGTGTGACCTACCACCCCTGTCCCCCTGCCCCTTCATCCACTTGGGCTTCCACAGCAGCAGAATCAATCCACCCAACCTTAGAGCAAATTAATGGCCAACTGCTGCTTTCCCAGAGCCGCTTTGGCACCCTCCGCCTCCCCGCACACGTATTTTGTCTGGCACCAGGAGTCTTGCTGAAGAACATACAGCCGAGAGGGGCAAGATGCTGGGGCATCCCAGCCCCAGGTGCGTAGATGTCTTCTCCGGCTGTCCTCCCGGCAGCTGCTGCAGCACTCGAGGTCCCTGCCCCGAGCCCTGCAGACTCGCCATCCCAGTACAAGCACAGACCTCCTGGAGCAACACAATGAATGTGGTTTCTCTGCCAGCAAATGTGCCAGCAGAGAAATTCAAACCCATCCTTCTGTAGGCATGGCTTCTGTGTTTGCGGGGCTGCAGGAGGGATGGTCAGAGGGATGTTTCAAAGGGATTTTTGCACCTTGCAAGCTGGGAACCCCTCCTGTGCCTTGATTTCCCACCGGTGAAATGGGCTGAATGATACCCGGCCAACTTTGTAGAGGGCTTTGCTTTTCATCAGTCCACTTCCACATCTAGGAGCCCCGTGCCACCACCCTCACCCTGGTGCTCTGGGGCCCCAGGAGCTGCCGGTCTGAACCAAAATGTCCATTAATCCATTGGGAATCCGGCAATATCATGTAACTAACCTCCAAAATACATGTGGTACCAACATTTGCCACCATGCGCCAGAAATATGGTGTTAGCACGCACCACCGAGTCCCGCCCAAACTTCTGCCTTATTCATTTTTGTCAGTCACTCCTCAGTTTATTTTGCAATTACCTCTGCAATTCCCGCTGAAAGACAGGACAGAATTTAAAGATCTTGAACGGTCTTTACCCAAAAGAAGCCAGAAGGAAGCCTAGGCACTCAAATACACTGCAAGAGTCCCGGTCCTCAGACAATACTCCACAAAATGGGAGCTTTAGTTTTTTCTTAATTCAGTGGACTGAAAGCTCATCAAATACAGCAAAAGCACCAGCCTCTCCCTGATCGGTCTATACTTGAGACTTGTTCTATCTTTTCAAGAGCTCTTTTCAGTTACACAATCAAAAAAAATCTGTAAGGACTATATCTAGAACAGCTCTAAAAATTGTTCGTACTTTCCATGAGAGCTTACGTCAACTCATTGGATGGAGGAGCTAAGAGGAGAACAAATATTGCAAGGAGCAGCCGCTGCACATAAATATTGCCCCCGACACAGATGCACCATGAATACAATTACACCCTCACATCAATTACTAGTACGCTCCAGAAACACTGTTCATAGAAGACAAATAAATAAACAAACAAACATAAGCCTGAAATAAGGAACTATCTGACATTCTAGCAAGCCGCTACACCTTATAATCATTATTTCCTGAGACACATTGTGCTGGTTCGTATTCCAGTAACACATTCGTGTAACCGCACAGGTACAAGGGAAGCGTACAAATCATGTCTCGCAAAACAACTGTTGGCAAAGAGCAGGGTTTGTGTATTCATTGCTCACCGCCGAACAGTTACATACATTTTAATTCCGACCTCAAACACAATTTGGACCATGGCAGATGTTTCCTTCAGATGCGAGTTAATTCAGTTTGAACATGGCAGCAATGAAGAAAGGGATTTAAACAAATATTTTCTGCTTCCTCTCTAAGCTTGAGACTGCAGAGGTAAAAATGAGGGGGTACTAAATTGAACAGCTAAACCTGCCTCTCCCAGCCTCGGCTCTGGATTCAGAGCAGCCCAGTAAGCCTGCGCTTCCCTGCCACCACGGACCCCCTCTCTGTGACACCAGCCTGTGTTGAGAAGAAATTAAATTATTTTAACGAGTTTCTTCCAGATGCACACTGATGTAACCGAGAGGAGAATATGCCTCTTGTTGTAGGCTCCTTAAGTTTCACCAAAAAAAAGGGGGCATGCTCCTCTGCAAAACTCTCCCTCCTCTCCCCTTGCGATCCTCGGCAGCTTCCTCCCGTTACCCTACATTAACAAGCGGATCATTATTTCACCAGCTGCAATCAAAACCTTCCATAAAATAAGATCCAACTGCAATTTTACATTCACATAGTTGCCCACACTGAGAAGCCCTGAAATGCTCTTAACGAGTTGCATGCACAGGGACCGTCTCTTCACCTATCAGCGGAATGGGCTCGGGAAGCGACAGCTGCTTAAATAGCGCACACGCAGCGGAGTAGTTTAAGGGGAAAAGAAATACTGTAAATAATTGAAATCACAGCAGGAAGTGTAGGCAGAGCAGAGGGAAAGGGGGCAGCTCAGAGGAAGCTGGCAGCAGAAGAGATAAGGACTTCTCCTGGACGCCAAACGAAACAGGAGTACACATACAAATAAATCCACACCTTCTCACCTGTACTTTATGCCACACACCAGCAGACAAAAGAAGCTCTTGACCTTTTCTGCACTGTTTGGCAATCCGAATTTTACGCACCTACAAGCCCTCTCTTGCCAACATCTTCCCCTTTCCTCCTCTCTGCCAAATCCGTAAGCCTGATGCAAACGGCACCCACGCCCGTCCCCGGCACTGCAGCAACCTTGGCCACCGGCGTCGATGAGCAGATGTGGATTTTAAATGGCCAGTTCTGCCACTGATGACTGCCCCGCTTCTCCTAGGCCAGCCGCCCCTGGTGCGGCGACGCGGGAGGCTTCCCCACGCAGCCAGCACGCCCAGGGCACGCCAGCAAGGATCCTGCTCTCAGCTGGGCTTCTGAGCACCACGGGCTCACCGTCAGGGGTAGCTGCAGAAACGACCACCTTTGGTCTGAAGGCTTTAAGAATAATTAACCAGCACTCTGGAGCAACAGGTGAGCGCTTGATGTTTCAATCCCACCAGTAAAACACCTCTTTTGATCACCACAGCTGCTACGAAGAGCTAAAGGTCGTCATTTTCCCTGACCTTTAACTATTCCAGCAATACTCCCTGACCTGCCTTTTGGAAGTTACAAACCACAGCCCAGACAGCAGCACGCAGGGTAAGTGATCTGCCACTGTCTTGACAGATTTCCAGAGAGATGTGAAATATCTGCCTTCCGCAAGTGACTTGAACGATGCACACACAGAGAGCTCTGCAGACATCCAGAAAAATAGTTTCTCTCTGGGTACAACTCACCCGAGCAGGAGATGGCAGGAGATAGTTTATTATGTTCTATGGAAGTAACACTTGGCACAACAGCTCCAGGTACCACTTCATCACAGCACAGGAGGAAAGGAGACTTCAACTAGCAACTCAGCTAACCCGACACCTTTAACACGGAGCAAGTAATGAGCTTTCCTAGCGAGCGCTTCATTCAAAAGGCATGCAGTGATACCAAGAACCAGGTAAAAATCCCCATTAAGATCTTTGTGGAAGTCAAGAGCATGTAGGAGTGCTGGTGTTCTCAGAGATAAGACGGGTGTCTTGCCTTAACCAGCAATCGATCGATTTTTTAGGGGTCAACTGCTAGACCTCACCAGATTCCTCTTGCAGAACGTCGGCAGTTTTAGGCAAAAGCCTGCGCCAGGCACCACTGTTAAAGCTCAGCCCTGTTCCTAGAGCCACAGGGCTAGTAAATGTGACCAGGAGGCGAAGAAACCTTGATACTGACTCTTCTGTGTGAGCAACTGAGTTTAAGAGCTGCTGGTCAAGAACCGTGTCACCAAGACGAAAGGTCACCACATTTCTTGAGTGTAATTTGTTTCTTAAAGAGCCTTCCAGAGGCAGCAAGGATCCCACGTACCCTCTTCCCTACACACAGCCCTACTAGGGAAGTGCCTTATCTGGATGTGCCTAATTGTGCATCAGGCCCTCTTGCAGGCTACCTGTCCCAAATCCAAGCCTGGTATGGGAAGGCTGCACTTCATGTGCCTTTAAGGACATCCTCTGGTTGGGACAGGCAAGTGACAGCTCATGGTGGTGTGAACGGCAAATCTGGTGTCAAGGGCAACTTCCAGTCCGCAGCAAAAGTAGACATACCAACTCCCTGGATTTCAGCACAAGATTGGCCCTTGTAACCCCTCTGTGCCACGTGAAGGAGGTTGGAAACCCAAGTGCACCTTGGACAGGACAGCATTTCTTGTCTGACTTTGCATTAAAAGCAAGGAAGCCCTTCCGTACTTCCAAAAGACATCTGAACCTTAACTGTACTGCCATGCTGGCAAGAAAAGATGGGAACCGTGTGATTCAAGAGGGTCCGCTGCTGAGAGACTACATTTGGGCACTCTCCACGTGGTGAATGATGGAGTCCTTCCCTGACAAGACAGCCATGCACAGCATCTGTCCTCCGGTGTGCAAAGGGGTGATGCTGACTGCCCGTCCTCCTCTTCCAGCTGGAGGACGGCTCGCGGGCAGCCGTCTCGGCTGAAGTCCCCAGACCTGGATCCCGCTGTCGGATGCACATCCTGGCTCACTGAAGGATGCTGCAGCCGCTTCAGGCGTGCCTCAGGTCGCTTGGTGTGAGGCTGGAGAGAGACAACTCTGTGACAGCTGGCAAATGCAGCTGCCTGCAGCTGACGGGGGATAACGAAGAACCAGCCGCTTCTTAGAGGCGCATTTCTGTCGCCCATACCTCCGAACAGCAGATGTCCTCTGACCACGGGGTCGTAGAGAACAGAGATCCTGTAACGCAGATCTTTGAACGCTGTTAACTGATCCGACCCCATCCAAATGTCATGGTTCCTGTCAATACAAAACTGTTCCTTTCTCCTCCTGCCATCCTCCACTTCATCCATGGAGCATCCATTAGGTTCAAACACAAAGGCAGCAAAGAGCCTACAACAAGAGGCTCATTAGCCGCCTGTACAACTGGATTTGTTTTGGAGCACAGTGCCATCCCCCGCACTGCAAGGCAGAGCTCTTGCTGGGGGAAAAAAAACAGATCAAATTAAAAAATATCTTGCATACCTTAATAGTTCAAGCAGCTCTTCCGTCAGACTTAAAACAACAGCATTACCAGCTGTAAAAGGGAAAAAAACCCAGGATGTCTCCCAAAACAGCAGACCAAATGACAAAAGAAAAGGATGAAGGAGGTTTCAGATCCACCCTGGAGAAAATGTGTGTCGCAGCTTTAACCTGCTGCAGGGAGGGGGGAAAAGGGAACCGCGATACCAGAGACCAGAAATCGGATTTATTAGGACCAACCAGGTGGATAAAAGATAGATGATCACCAAGCGATGATGGCTATTTTGGAATCAGCTAACTTCTGAAAATGTCTAGTCAGCTTTAGCACTTCATGCACATGAAATCAGTGTCCACACAAGAGTACTCTCCTGAAAGGACAGGATTTAACGCAGTCAAGATAATTATCGAGATCCTTCTTCATCCCATTAGTGGTTTTCATTCGCATCCTGGAACACCATAAGCGGATTGTTCAAGAATTGTTTGCCATCCACTGTTTCAATCCCGATTGGAATTATCTTTATACCTCGGTATGAAGAAAAGAGATTACATCCCTGCCAAGGCTTGCTGCAATGCCCTCTTTTCTGAGGCTCCTTTTATCATTTTCATTCTATGAAGTGATGAAAAGAATTAGAAAACAATTGTCACGGACCTGATTTTGCCCGCTCCTCCTCTTCCTTCCCCACACGTGCATTTGGGAGGGGGAGGACACGCTCTTCCCACCGCATCCCCTGCAGGAGATGCACCACTGCACCTGCACAGAGATGAAGCTCAACGAGACTTAGTCATCAAATTACCCACGACAGGATCCAAAAATGCTCCCAGCTTCCTTTTGCGCCACAATCCACTAATAAAAGAACAAGGATGAAACTGTTAAAGCCAATTAAACAAATCACTTGATGCAAGAGAAAGAAGTGGGGTTCGCTGCAACTAGAGATCCCAGGGGCGTATGCTAAACGCTGCCTTTCGTGCTCTCTAGTAATATACGTCACTATGCGAGCTCCGATGGAGATAAAGCCACCATCATTCAAACAGCCAACACAATCCCTTGCTTCAAGGCCTAAAACAACAAGACGACAAAATTCCCCTCCCAGCCACTCTAACCGCCTGCCAGGTTTTGTACTAATGGAAGAATTACGTCTCCTTCCAGGTACAGCGAGGACACAGCTCGTCTCCCCATGGACATCTGCGAGAATGATGCCCAGCAGTGAGGAAAGATGCCTGGACAACGCGAAAACTATCCCTCCTCGTCACAGAAACATAAGGAGGTAGGTATTCGGACCTGACATGACTAGGAATGCATGTATTTTTTTAAAAAAGCATGCTTTACGGCTGTGTAATGAGATCTGTAGGAGAGTTATCTTTATAAACAAGTTATTAAAAGGGGGAGGAGGGACACAATAATAGCAGGTGCCAATTACTCAGTTCCCGGCAGAGACTTTCCAATTTCTCACCTTCCCCCAAAGCAAGATGTGCCGCTGTACAGCAGCACATTTACTTGCAAGTGTAACAACACCCTGTCGGAGTATTGCTTCTCCCCCACAAAGCAAAGCTGCACTGCTGCTGTGCCGCCACTGGAGAGGGGCAGCCCATTTCCCCACCAGCCCTGCACCAGAGTTGAGACCAATACGGCATGAAATTAATTTGGAAAGAGTGAAACAGCAGAAAGTAAATAAAATTATCTTTTTATTTGACTCCAGAATCTGGCCATTCCTTCCGCCAACAGGAACAGCAAATTTGTGAGCTAATTGCGACTGCCAGGTTTGCATCTCCACAAATATCTGCTTAGTTTCAGGAACAAAACGCCAGTAATGATTTTGTTATTTTAAGACAGCGGCATAGTTTCAGACAGTAAATGTCCACATTGCAACTGGAGCCATCAGAGACATCCCATCCTTTGAGGCAAGCACACCAAGAGAACAATTAATATTACAAAAGTAATCCAAGCCTTTAAAATTGTTATTTCCAAAATCAGCAAATAATTACCAAGGCCTTCAGCAATCAATACCCAAGATAAATAGACAATTAAATTGCAAAAGAAACAGAAGAAAGTAGTTAATATTTGCCAAACACAAGCCAAATATACTTTTTCATGGTAACCAAATACTTCCAGTAAATAGATATTTTAGCTCACTGGAGAGGCACTTTCAGAAAGTAATAAATTAATCTAATAAAACAGACAGACAGGGTGGAACCAGACATTAACAAAACACGAACTGATCTATACGGAGCCAACCCACAATCCATGTCCTAATTATGCTCATCCACCATTCTGGGTACTTACCTCCCCCACCCAGGTCAGCTCTTTAGCTCGGAAAAATACATGTTTCATGCAGCTTCACTGGCACGACAAAGCAGAGAATTTCAGCCATCAAATGACGAAGCTTGTGCTCAGCTAGAATTTGCATTTCCAATTTTTTTCCTAAATAACTCTCGCTCCCCAAAGTCAGCAAATTAATCTGCTTTTAAACACGATTCTTGCTTCGCCTTCAATTTAGTTTAAGCTCCATCCGCGAGGCGCGGGATCAGCTCTTGCCGCCCGGCAGCGCCGGCCGCCCACGCGAGCATCCCCACGGCACGTCCCCACCTGGAAGCCGGAGGGATTGTCCTGGGGGACCGTGCCCGGCCTCGCCGTCACGCCTGGGACCCGGAGGGACTCGGAGCAACCCCTGGCACCCGGTGCAAGGACCAGCACCGCCTCGTCCCTGGGCAGCCCAACCTTTACCAGCTTCTACCCAAAATCATTACTTGGAGTTAACGAAGCCACACTAGTAGGTGAGCATCTGGTAAAGTTCCTCAAATGGTGGATGACTTGAACTGGACAAGATTAAGAGCGGGAGAGACGTGTGGGAAGACGTCCCTCTTGGTCATTTTCTGCAACATCAAAGGAAGAAGGGAGGAAACTGAGGGAAATGGAAGAGAAAGAGAAAAGATATCAAAGCCAGCTCTGGAGGGAGCGCAATGAGAGATGGCGCAAAAAAGGAATAGTTAAAACACGAAAGGCAAGATCAAATAAAAGCAAAAGATCACAGTCTGGGTGCAGAGAAGAGGGAGGGGAGACCACCACACCGCTTTTCGCCAGCATTAATTGGATAATTCATTTGACAGGCACTTGTCTGTGGCAGTGGTTGAGTCCGAGAGAGTCCACCACCATCCAGGTCCATCCGTCCTCCCGGCAACCCATACGATCAAACACTGCTCTTGCTCTTCACATCCAGACACGGACACGCCGCGGGGACACTGCACAGCAGCTCCGCTCCCCTAAGCGCCCATCATTTGGGGAGGAATACAGCAATTTAGTCCTCACTCAGAAAACTTCTCCAGCTTCTTCTGTATGACGTTCTTGGTACTGGCAGGGTTAGTGTTGCTACTATGCTTTCACTAGAACAAGCGATACAAACACGCAGTGCTATTACACACATCTGAAGTAGCTCAATATCTCAGTATTGGAAGTTTCTCTTTGATTATTTACAAGGGCTTTTGAAGGCTACACAACTTTTTTGGTACCACAGGCCTCCTATCTAAGCCATGAAATTCCTCGGAGCAGTGACAATACATGGAGGATTTATTGCAGCGTACGTAGAAGTAGCGTGTGACAAAAAAGGGTCTCCAGGTTAAACCTTATTCCCAGAAAGCTCTCGCCATCAGAGGGAGAGAAGAAAACCCTATGTGCTCCTTGGCAGTCTTGAAAATGTGATCAGGATGGTCTAAAAACTCATTGAGGAATAGGGGTGGACCAGGTAGCAGCACTGACACAAGCCAGCACCGTGCTCTTCCCCCAGTTCAGCATCCACCCCGCCACCAACAAGTCCTAAACCACCAGTGCAACACTTACAGCTACAGGTGAATGGGCGCTGCAACTCAACAAAACTCATAATGAAAATAAAAGACTGCTGGAGATTAATTTTTGCACAGAAGCTTCTTTAAAGACTAATGATTCACATTTTAATGCTACTGCTGTCCACTTTAATGTAAGCAGAAATGAAAACATCTTGCACAAACGTGTCTAGTCACTTCAAAATACAGATTAACCTTTAGGTAAGCATTTACCCTGTACGTAGCGCAAGAGGGCAGGACTATTTAAATATTAAGGGAGTCAGTCCAAGGCAGGGGCAGGCAGGAGGGAAGATGGAGTTACAGAGCCGTCTCTGTGCACCAGAGACGCGTCCATGCTAATGCATGGATCCTGGAGGCTCGAATGTGACTTGACACCAGGACAAAAACAGAAAGAGAAGCGGCCAGTGCCACATTTAATGCTGAAAGAGATGGTTTAAACCAGAAATCTGCCCCTCACAGATTTTCTTGCTTTGCAAGAGAAGCCTGACATGAGCTCAAAAACAAACCCAAGAAGGGCATCGCTGAATAAAAAGCCCCCCACACTTCAATTCAAATAAAAAAGGCAGAAAAAATGCATTTCCCTCATCAAAGACAACAGTCCTCTCCCTGAATCAGGAAGCTGTTAAGCAGATGCTTGATCAACCCTTCCCAAAAAGCCTCTCCTCCTAACAGCGTTAACCTGCCAGCCCCCGCTGAAGCCCTTTGTTTATTTTAATAGTTTCCATAATCCTTTAATTTGAGCAATGACTTCTGCTGCCGCGGCAGCCCTCTTCACCCACGGAGCGCCACAGATCTCTTGGGCTTTGTCTCGTGAAAAACAAAATGTCAACATTAGAATTGGCACGATGATGATATGAAAAATCTTGATGTGAAACATAAAGCTTCATCTCCGAATCCTTGTAGGCAGGTGGCAGGGTCCCACCCCTGCAAAGGTCTCCTGCAAAGCACCGGGTGGCTGTGGATGCCCGTGCCAAGCCAGGCACCCCAGCACGGATATTTGTTCGTGTTTCTTCACGCCATGAACTGAGAAATTGGTACTTTGGTGACTGGTTTGGGTTTTGTGAACAGGGAGAACCGTGGATAACCCCAGCCTACCTGCAGTAGCCTACTAGCAGCCTCGCCCAATCTATCGCTAAAGCAATTTCTCTATCACTTAGCAGGCTTCAAAGCTTTCTAGAGATGACTGGCAACTTCACTTAAACTAGCCAGCTATAGATGTGTTTTACATTAAACACTAAGTGAATAATCAATGAACATTCAGGATGTAAGCACAAATCAATGATTTGTTTTAGATGAATCAAAGGGAATCACAAATGAGAAAGGGTTTTGTTCTGTAACAGAAGTAAACCAAGAGAAGTACTTGATGTAATTGCGGGTGTGTGTGTTAACCTCCTCTGCCTGCTCCTCTCCTACGCACTGACACAGACCCCGCTGTCACAGAAGCGCGGCTGTGCCCTCCAAACCCCTGCGACAGGAGATGCCACTGTCCCCAGAGAGCAGATGGGAACTGAGGCATGAAACCAGCCGACTGACTTTCCCAAGACTGGGAGGGATACGGCATAGCAAGGACCCAAATCCAGGTCTCCTATGCTGGGGAACACTGTCCCGGTTAGGAGGAAGCCCTCTTCCACTTCCAGTACTTCAGCTCCGTCACGCAACTGCAGCTCTTGCTGTTGGAGCAGCAATGGGACATGGACAAGTGCACGTGCTGTACAGGTCAGGAGCCCCGTTTAAAGCCCTAATAAAAACTGCAAGGAAGTAAAAACAGAAATACAGGTGACTCCAGACAATGAAAGATTTATTTTGATAAATGCGTATCAACAGATTACATGGTGTCCCTCACTCTTGGGATGGATTTGGTCAAACCATATGTGGGATAATTTTGCAAACGCTGCTGCATTCCAGCCACCAATTCCACACAATGTCTGCTGAGCACCACACAGGCCTAGTAAAGGCTTTCAGAAATGCTCCTGCACATCTTTTTATTCGCCATGCATTTTAATGACAGATTTCTAAACTCTGCGGCTCCTCAGCCAGGTCCCCATCTGCACCTCCTCAGCCTTCAGAAGCACACGCTGGGTCTGCCGCCGGCGTCTCTCCTCTTGGTAAATGCTTCCAAGGGTTGCAGTGAAATGACCCCAGCTCAGACCAGGGCTTTCACTCGCACCCGTCTGGCTGCAGCCTGTGCCCGAGACCTCAAAGAAACTACAAAAGCCTGAAGTCAAGCCAGCGCAGGTAACAGAAATGAAAAAGCAGCGGGAACCCCCCCATGCCGCAAGATACGGCTCGTATTTAGCAGTATCGCAAGCTTTGACCCTGCTGCTTCTAGAGCGGATTAGCGTTCGCGGCTTTTATACATTATACAAGACTTTGTAAACACGCTCAGAGGAATGTCCCTCCAGGACAAAGTCTGCTTCCCACAAAGGACGCCCCGAGCGAGCGGAGCATCCTGCAGCACCGAACAAGCAGTATTTCTTTACGGAGATGCTGCCTGAGCCCGCACCACTGCAACAGGCACCGGAGCAACATCCACGCTGCAGCCGGTGCCCCGCGATCACCAACACCCCAGCATCCCGCTCCCCACCACGCTCGCAAGTCAAGGGAGAGACCCCGCACTCAGACCTGCACCGAGATACCCACCCGGGATGCGAGCGGCGAGTCCTTCAAGGAGCCGTGCACATCTATTCTGAAACGCTTTCACAACGCCCACGGGAAGAACAGTTCCCACGGGATGAGCATCCAAAATACCGCGCAATCAAAACTGATCTTAGGGGTTTGAAGCCACTATGCAAAGAGCAACCCCACTTCACAGGCAAATCTACCGGTACAGAGGTGCCTGCAGTTGTGGTTTCAGAATCGAAACCTGGAGCTGGCTGGTGCTGGGTAACTATAAATCATTAAAATTTGAGAGGGCAAAAACCTGCTGGGGGAAGCCTGCACAGGCAGCATGGGTACAGAGTCCACCCTGAGCTACTCAGCCATACCCTGGAGGTGCAATCCCAACCTCAAAACGCAGCATTTCCAAGGGGCAGCATGTCGTGAGTCTCCTAAAAGGTTCACACAAGGTTTAGAATTTCCTATTCAATAAATAAATTAAAAAAAAAACCCTCTTAAAAAACAAATATCATGTAGCATTTATGGCTCTGGAATAGGCTGCAAGGGGCAACGAGAAGGGCTGGAAAGACAGTACATGGCTGGTGGGTCAGTCAAGGTGAGAACAAACATTATGGATGAGAACTGAACAGTTTTCATCATTGGAAAGAAAAAAAACCACAACAGTTTAATTGCAGGTAGGTTAAACTGTTCGCCTTCGTCCCATCTGCACCTGTGACTTATCTAAGGTCATGAAAGCTTCTTGGTTTTACTGAGCCCTCGGTAAAACATCCCCTGTAACCCCCACATGGGGCATGCTAATGCCCGAGCCTGCCCGCTGCCTTCCCAAAGGCTTCATCCTCTGACTGCAGGTTGCCCTCCACAGCTAAACCCTACAGGTCCACCTCATGACAGCAGGTTACAGAAGAGCTACTCCAAGGCAGCTGTTGCTTTTTGAAAGTTAAACCGTACTGAAACCTAAAATCAGCAAAGAGAGAATATTAAACTTTGGCCAAGACACCCACTGCCATGATACACAGCACGTGGTCCACCTCCGAACCACCCCGTGATGCTGGACATCAGCTGCCTGGGTGACTAGTCGTGCTATTTGAGGCTGCCCTTCTCTTCCTACTCCAGCAGACTATTGCAAACCGTGCTTATAATTGGAAAGAGGCAGCATCTGGTTTTGCAGACCATGAAGTCAAAACTTTACTAATAGCCACAGCACGGCAAAACACCATTAGCAGGTAAACACACACTGCATCGGTCACAGAAAAGCAGCTCTAGAGCTGGTTTGACCTGGTTTATTTTCTTTCGACTAATTGTTTTGTCCTCCCAATACAGAGCAGGAAGACAAGCAGGCTCTGTAATGCTTTACATGTGTTTTAATATAATTTTATTCCCCATCAGAGGCAACGTGGACACCTTGCCAGCCTTCCCCAGAACACAACGACATGAGCAGCTCAGGATCACCAGGAGTTGTCTCCAGCCACTCACGGGGGATGGCTGATGTTACAGAGGACTGGCAAACGCGAAGCCTGTCTTTGAAAAATTAGCAGATGGCGATAAGGAGGATGCAGGAAATTACAGAATAATCAGTTTAACTTCAGTTGAAGTGCTTAGATGATGAGAAGAACTTGAGCAAGAGCTAACCTCTGTTTATCAAGAACAAATCACATCAAATCTATCATATTTCTTTCTGCGGCAGGGTGCCAGGACTTGTAGAAAGGGGAGAAGAAATAAAGATTTCAGAGACGCCTCTGATAGCATCTCATGGGACGTCCCCATAACACAGCTAGGGACGCAGGGGCTGGGTGAAGCCACCTGAAGGTGGGTGCGCCACTGCTGAGAAGACCACCGGTGAACCGGTCATTGCTCTTTGAACACCGACTGGGAGGACCTTACTGAAGTGGGTTCCAGGAGAACCCATCCCAGATCTGATACCGCTCAGTGTTTTCATCCATGACTTGGTTGATGGCAGAGAAAACACACTTTGAAGGCTACACCAAGCTGAGAGGGACTGCAAGCACGGGAGAGGACAAGATCAGAATTCAGAACAATCCTGACGCTTTAGAAGAAACAGTCGGGGAAAAAAAAGGACACAGTTCACCAAGGACAAGCATGACTTAATGCGATTTGGTAAGAATAATTAACCAGGCAAATACAAGATAAGGAACGAAAAGCAGGAAAAGTTCTGGAGAAGAATGGCTGAAGGGTCAATGGGATAAAAAAAATGAAACACGAGTCATCTGTGGCAAAAGTAAAAAGCAAACACACTGGGATGTATAAACAGGATCATTGTATGTAAAAGAGCTGAAGTAATCCCTTATTATTCTGAGCGAAAATAAGGCAGCGACTTCAGTCCTGTACCGCAGGTTAAGCATCACTTTTTACAAAGGATGATGGTCCAGAAGAGAGTAAGAAGAACAACTGCAGACCAAGAATACGTGACCTAAAAAGAATGATCTAAGGAACCAGCGTGGCTTAATCTATATTAGCAGGGGCTAAGGGGAGACACGGTAGCAACTTCCAGATATCTAACAGGCTCCTGTAAAGAAAGACGGAAGGAACTTTTCTGCCTGTGCCCAATAAATGGAAAAAAAAGAGCAATCATGAAACCAAACTGAAGGAAAAGACGTTTCTGTTCAGATCGTAAGAAAAAAATCTAATGGCAGGGCGGCTAAATGTCAAACAGATTGTCCAGGCATCTCTGTCGTCAGAGGTTTTTAAGAATGAGTATGATAAACATCCGTCAGGAAGGGGTTGGTTATCACCGATCCTGCGTAGGGGCAGGAGATGGACTGAATGACCTCTCAAGGTCTTCTCCAGCTCTGTACTGAATAATGGCCTGGTATGTAAATAAGCATAATAGCCGGGAAGCTGCTGTGCTGACACACACAGCCCGACCCGCGCCATTTGCGACCCGTTGTAGGGATTGCTGTTTGCACGTGACAATCTGTTGCTGTCAGAGGAAAGCGCGTATCCCAGGGAGGGTCCTACCAAGAAGGACAGGGACCGTGGCACCCAAGGTTATTATTCTGGCACTTGAATGAGCAATGGGGAAAAGCTGCTTGTTAAAAAATCAAAGTGAGTCAAAGGACGACACAGTCCAGACGGCACAGACTACCTAGCGGCGTTGGCCACCAGGCTTCAGAAAACGGGAGTGACCGCTCGGAGCCGTGCGGCACTGCATGCTGGTTTCACTTCACTTACGGGAGGGAGCTACGAGCGAAGCAACCGCTCGGCGGTAACCACAAGAAAGCAGCTCTCGGAGCGCTCCTCTGCTCCGGCACAACTTACCGCGGTCTAGCATTTCTGGCTGAAAACACGTACACCACCACCTGGTTGGGCAAACGTTTTGTCTGGTTAAAAATCTCACCGGCACAAGCTAGCTGATCCACCGGCGGTACCCCCGTGTTACAAACGCCCATCACCCAAACCTCTGCGGGGAGGTAGCTCCGGTGGGATTTGAACCATGTCGGCGGCACGACGGGAGAGCCCTTCAGCTGATGAGCGAGGCAGAGGAGCCCGAGCAGCCGCCCCTCAGGCGCCTGCAGCTGCCAGGAGAAGGTGGCACGTCCCAGGCGCTCCTGCCCTGCTGCCGGGGAAGGGGCTGGGCTGGACGGGCACCTACACGGGCTCGTGTCATCCTGCCCATCGGAGCCAAAATAACCTCCCCCGTCCCCAGAGGCCCCAGCCCCGACGCCGGCTTCGCACCGTGCGCGAGCTGCACCTTGCGATTGTGCACGGTGTGCCGCGGGAGCGCAAAGCCATCGAGTCACGTCTCAACGCTCAGCAAAAGCCGCTTCTCGCCTGTAACGGGGAGAGACGCTTACATGGCGAGTGGGAAGAGAGGGTCAAGGGCTGGATGGCCGGGCCGCCCGCCTTCAAAGACCTCTCAAATCGCAGGAACGGGAAGAGCCGAGCGACTAGCACGGGCGTGAGAGGTCGCGCACCCATACACGAGACAGAAACACAATTCAGAAGCCACTACCGGAATTGTCCTCCAGGCCAGGCTAAATCCAGCGCGCTGCTTTAGTGAGCGACAGGACGGGGAAAAGCAACTATTATCTTGCCAGGAAAAATCGGCGGCGAGCATCCGCGATACCTGCGCGGGATTCCCCCCGCAGCCTCGACGGGACGGGGCCCCGCACCCCTGCTTTGCAGCCGCCCGCTCGGTGCAAAACCAGCGGCGATATTGAAGTGCCGAAGCGGGCAGCCCTCGCACCCGTCCCGCCAGCGCTGAAGTCACTGGACTGGGTGTCCAGCCGCAAGAGCCCTGCGTGGCGCGGGGCGGGCAGGGCTGCTCACGTTGCCCCTCACCTCCAGTTTGCCCCGAGACCCCCCCCAGCCCGGGGCCCCCCCAGCTGCGGGCACCACCGCCCCCCCACCAGAATTCAACCTGCGTGGTTCCCATCGCCCACGAAGGTTTCCGCCATAGCCGCGGGGGTGCAAAGGAGTGCGGCACCGAAGCGAAGCCCAACGCGCCCCGCAGCCCCCCCACCCTCCCCCCGGTCCTCCGTGGGCGCCCCGGGGACGAGCAGGGACCCCCGGCCGCGGCCCCTCCCGCCCCGCCGGGCACGGGCACGGGCACGGGCACGGGCACGGGCACACGCCCGCACCGCCGGTCCCGCGGGGGCAGGGGAGCACCGAGGGGGCAGGGGCGCACAGGATCCCGCCGGGTGCGGATCCCGGAGGCTCCAGCAGGATCCTGCCGGTCAGGACCCCCCGGGTCCCGCAGGACCCACCCCCCACCCCCGCTCCGGATCCCGCCGGACCCCCCGGGGTCCGGCCGGGCCCGGCTCCCGCAGCCCCCCCAGCCTCCAGCCCCGGCGGCGGGGCCGCGGCCGGGCCCAGGCTCCCGCGGCGGAGGCGGCCGAGCCCCCCTTACCTTTGTGCCCGCCGAAGGCGCCGTACCAGGAGAGCGAGAGCAGCGCGCACAGGCAGCCGAGCAGCAGCGTGAGCGCCGTGCCGCTGCGGAGCCTCATCGCCTCCTCGCCGGCGGGGGCGGCCGCATGTCCCGGGCGCGGCGCGGCCTCGGCGGCCCCGGGGGCCCCGGCGAGCGCGGCGCGGCGCGGCGCGGCGCGGAGCGGAGCGGAGCGGGGCACGCAGCCCGCCGGCACGCAGCGCCCGCGCCGGGCCGAGCCGCGCCGGGCCGGGCCGGGCCGCGCCGGGCGGGCGGGGCGGGGCGGGGCGGGGCGGGGCGGGGCCGGGGGGGCGGGGGCCAATGGGCGGGGTCAGGGGCGGGGCCAAGGGGCGGGGCGGCAGCGGGCCGAGGGCGCCCCCGTGCGGGGCACTGCGGGACTGCTGAGGGCGGCGGGGCGGGGGGTGAGGGGGTGAGTGTGAGTGTGTGTGTGTGTGAGTGTGAGTGTGTGTGTGTGTGTGTGACTGAGTGTGTGTGCGTGACTGTGTGTGTGTGAGTGTGTGTGTGTGATTGTGTGTGTGAGTGTGTGTGTGTGAGTGTGTGTGTGTGAGTGTGAGTGTGTGTGTGTGTGTGTGACTGAGTGTGTGTGCGTGACTGTGTGTGTGTGAGTGTGTGTGTGTGATTGTGTGTGTGTGACTGAGTGTGAGTGTGTGCGTGACTGTGTGTGTGTGAGTGTGATTGTGTGTGAGAGTGTGTGTGTGATTGTGTGTGTGAGTGTGTGTGTGTGAGTGTGAGTGTGTGTGTGTGTGTGATTGTGTGTGTGTGTGTGTGAGAGTGTGAGTGTGTGTGTGTGACTGAGTGTGAGTGTGTGATTGTGTGAGTGTGTGTGTGTGATTGTGTGTGTGTGACTGAGTGTGAGTGTGTGATTGTGTGTGTGTGACTGAGTGTGAGTGTGTGCGTGACTGTGTGTGTGTGAGTGTGATTGTGTGTGAGAGTGTGTGTGTGATTGTGTGTGTGAGTGTGTGTGTGTGAGTGTGAGTGTGTGTGTGTGTGATTGTGTGTGTGTGTGTGTGTGAGTGTGAGTGTGAGTGTGTGTGTGTGACTGAGTGTGTGTGATTGTGTGAGTGTGTGTGTGTGATTGTGTGTGTGTGACTGAGTGTGAGTGTGTGATTGTGTGTGTGTGAGTGTGTGTGTGTGTGTGAGAGTGTGTGTGTGTGAGTGTGTGATTGTGTGTGTGTGACTGAGTGTGTGTGCGTGACTGTGTGTGTGTGAGTGTGTGTGTGTGATTGTGTGTGTGAGTGTGTGTGTGTGAGTGTGTGTGTGTGAGTGTGTGTGATTGTGTGTGTGTGACTGAGTGTGAGTGTGTGCGTGAGTGTGTGTGTGTGAGTGTGATTGTGTGTGAGAGTGTGTGTGTGATTGTGTGTGTGTGACTGAGTGTGAGTGTGTGCGTGAGTGTGAGTGTGTGAGTGTGATTGTGTGTGCGTGTGAGAGTGTGAGTGTGTGCGTGAGTGTGTGTGAGTGTGTGTGTGTGATTGTGTGTGTGTGTGACTGAGTGTGTGTGTGTGATTGTGAGAGGGTGTGTGTGTGATTGTGTGTGTGTGTGACTGAGTGTGAGTGTGTGCGTGAGTGTGAGTGTGTGAGTGTGAGTGTGTGATTGTGTGTGTGTGCGTGTGAGAGTGTGAGTGTGAGTGTGTGAGTGTGTGTGTGTGATTGTGTGTGAGAGTGTGTGTGTGTGATTGTGTGAGCGTGTGATAGTGAGTGTGTGTGAGTGCGTGCGTGAGTGTGTGTGTGATTGTGTGTGAGAGTGTGTGTGTGTGTGAGTGTGAGTGTGTGTGCGTGTGTGTGTGTGAAAGTGTGAGAGTGTGAGAGAGTGTGAGATTGTGTGTGAGTGTGTGTGTGCGTGTGAGAGTGTGAGTGTGAGTGTGAGAGTGTGAGAGTGTGTGTGTGAGAGAGAGTGTGAGAGTGTGTGTGTGAGAGTATGTGTGTGTGTGACTGTGTGTGAGTTCATGGGAGTGAGTGATTGTGTGTGTGAGGAGTGTGTGAGTGTAAGTGTGTGTACGTGTGTGTGTACATATGTGTGTACGTGCGTGTACAGGTGCGCATTTATGGGTTACCCCTATAAGTGTACATTCCTGTATACTTGCCTCACTCATACAGGTGCACACATGCGTACTTGTGCACATGCACGTATGCACGCAAAGATAAACACACAGCTAGCTGCGCCTGCCTGGGGCTATGCACGTGTGTGCGCGCGTGTGTGCACACACCTGGGTCCATGTGTCTGCGTGTGTGTCGGGGTCCATATGTCCATATGTGTGTGCGTGTCTGGGTCCGTATGTCTGTGTGTGTGTATGCACACATGTGCATGCCCGGGTCCATATGTCTGTGTGTGTGTGTGTGTGTATGCACACATGTGCATGCCCGGGTCCATATGTCTGTGTGTGTGTGTGTGCGCACATGCGCATGCCCAGGTCCATATGTCTGTGTGTGTGTGTGTGTGTGTATGCACACATGTGCATGCCCGGGTCCATATGTCTGTGTGTGTGTGTGTGTGCACACATGCGCATGCCCAGGTCCATATGTCTCTGTGTGTGTGTGTGTGTGTGTATGCACACATGTGCATGCCCGGGTCCATATGTCTGTGTGTGTGTGTATGCACACATGGGCATGCCCAGGTCCGTATGTCGCTCTGTGTGTGTGTATGCACCCATGGGCATGCCCGGGTCCGTATGTCTGTGTGTGTGTATGCACACACGGGCATGCCCAGGTCCGTATGTTGCTGTGTGTGTGTGTATGCACCCATGGGCATGCCCGTGTCCGTATGTCTGTGTGTGTGTGTGTGCACACACGGGCATGCCTGGGTCCATATGTCTCTGTGTGTGTGTGTGTGTGTGTGTGTATGCACACATGGGCATGCCTGTGTCCGTATGTCTGTGTGTGTGTATGCACACACGGGCATGCCCGGGTCCGTATGTCGCTGTGTGTGTGTGTATGCACACATGCGCATGCCTGTGTCCGTATGTCTGTGTGTGTGTGTATGCACACATGCGCATGCCCGCGTCCGTATGTCTGTGTGTGTGTGTATGCACACATGGGCATGCCCAGGTCCATATGTCTCTGTGTGTGTGTGTATGCACACATGTGCATGCCCGTGTCCGTATGTCTGTGTGTGTGTATGCACACATGCGCATGCCCGGGTCCGTATGTCCGTGTGGGTGCGTGCGTGCCCCTGTATCCGTGCACGGGGGTGCGCACATCTCTGGGCACGGGGCATGCACGTGGCCCCACGTTTGCGCCTCTGTGCCCGGGCTGCGTGGACATGACTGTGGGCACCCGGGGTGTGCAGGGGCACCTATGGACGGGGCGTGCGCCCGGCCCCTACGCAGGGGTGGCCCCACACGCAGGGGTGTGCGCAGCTCGGGGGGGGTGCAGGGCGAGGTCGGGGGGCAGCAGCCCCCGTAGCCGTGCCGTGCGCATTCGCTGCCATTTCCGCAGGAGCGTTTCGTCTTGGTTAAGGCAATGGCATCTAATGTTTATTGAGCGAAAACCGATGCCAGGCGAATACGCGAATGGACGCTGCTGCCCGGAAGGACGCCGTCACTCTTCCAAAGCACCTGGCATTCGGGGGTTATGGCCTCAAGCTGCTTGCCCGGATGAAGGCCAGAAGAAATCGCATTTAAAAATTATTTTGCTCGTGTTTTCTTCTGTCGGTGGGTCCGGCTTTATTTCCTGAAGACTAGGAGGAGCTGTACAGCGAGGTCGGGTTCGAAATGCTGAGTTTCGGTGCCTCCGTCGCCTGAACGCGCCCCTGCGGTTGCTCCTGAGGCCAGCGAGGAGGCGGCAGCTGGTGTGCCCCGTACGCGGGTGCGTAATTCCTCTGCCTAAAGCTGTCATCTGCCGCCCCCCGGGCCTCTGCGAGCGAGTAAATATTTCTCTCGGACGTGTAAATATCGTGGGACTGGCTTCCAGCGACCCGAGTCTGTTGCGCGAAATGTTCGGGCCAGTTAGGAGCAACGTAAAGCGGAGCGCGTGCCAGCGCCAGAGGCAGGAGCGGGGACGCGGGCGCTCGGCGATGCTCGGCCGCGGCCTCGGAGCCGGCCCAGGCGGCAGGGCAGGGATGCGCCGGGAGCCAGCCGGGCTCCGCAGGCACGCCTCCTCCGGGCAGTGCTCCAGCCCGCGCGGGAATCCTTCTGAAACGGGGGAATCCGGCAAACGGGTCCTCAGGCCTCCGCTCCGCTTCCTTCTGGAAAGGCGAGGGGCGAAGGGAGCTCAGCGCCCGGGAGGGGTGGGTGCAGGGGCTGCCTCGAGGCGCGCTGGGCAACGCGTGTGCCTCGCTGAAAGCCGTAAATGTGTACGAGGGGACGCACGGATCGCCCGTTTCTGCAGGAGACGGTCTTGTCCCTACCCGCGTCTTTAGAGTCTTCTCTAGTTTATAAAATAAACCACATTTTTTCAAATCTTGAAATGGCGCCTCGCGGTGATGAGAAAATCGGAGAAGAAAATCAGCAGAGGGAGCCCTTTGGATGGCACCAGAAGTTTGTGCCTTACCACTGCCAGGAGCCGGCGAGGAGCCGCAGGGCCCCAGCACGGAGCGTTGCTCACAGCGGGCACATCCCTCGGGAGGGAAATGCACGGAACGTCACTTGGGAATATTGAAAAAAACCGAGGGAGGCTGGATCTGTGCTTCCTCACCTGGATTTTGCAAGGCGTTGCCTGAGCGACCGTCGCTGCAGAACGTGAGCCAGCAGCGCGCCCCGTGTCCCGGAGCGGTGCAGCCCTTGAGCGCTCGATGGGCTCCACGGAGAGCAGCCACGTCCCCGGGCTCAGGCCCCCCGCCCACCCACCCACAGCTCGCTCCTCGGCTGCAGGTGAAGCCTCAACCGCAGCGGCAATAGCATTTCCGCCGGTAGAGCAAAGAAAACAAGCCCCAGAAGCTCTGCCCGCCCAGCCTGCTTGCCTTCTTGCCTTAAACCTATGTGTTAAACGCAGGAGCTGACAGAGGAGTCACAGGAACTAATGGCAAAAACCCTCCAGAGCTGGCAGATAAGTAAGAGCTGCCTGTGGGAAAGGCGTGCGAAATGCTACTGCCGTTAAAGAGCTTAGAGAAATAACACGACACGTTTTAGTGCATTAGATGCTGGGTGTTTATTTTCAGACGTGCAAAACACTCCTCCTGCTCGGGATATGTGTCTGCAGCAGAAGAGAACAGAATAACATTAATAACTTCTCCAAGGCAATTAATTAGACTCTTTCCCAAGGATAAAGCTTAATCTAATTTCTGTTGTTTTACTTTGCCTTCATAAAAGTCTGAAGAAATGAATGTGCTTTATACCACCCTCGCATGACAAAAACCTTGGGCTCTCTTGGAAAAAAAAGAGGGATGAAACAACATTGTCAGCACTTGCGATTTTTATGTCAGACCTGCAAAGCCCACTTTTATTCTTGAAATCCTCCCCTCCTACCCCAATTTTGGCTTTTATTCTGTTTTGCAAGTTTTGAGCCTTGGTCCTTTGGCAGAGCAAAGTTTCAAAAATGAACTGCAGAGACTCAAAACCCCAACAGCAAATAAAGAGAGGGCAGATGGTTTTTAAGGGGATCTCGTGATCTTTGAACAGTTGATGTTGGCAGTACCGAGCACGTTGCAGAAATCAGGGCCTTCCACCGAAAACACTTCGATAGCAATCCACAGGTCCTGAGGCCATTACAAAGATTAGAAAGAGAAAACATTTATTAGGTCTAGATATAAAACTTCATCCAGATTTAATAGCTATTTTTGTTGAGCTCTCTAAAGAGCTTGGCTCTAGCATTTGACTCTGGCTCATCTGCGAGCAGGTCGGGCTCGGTCCTTCCCACGCTGCTTTAAGCAAAGAGCACTTGCTATTTTCTCATAAAATAAAGTAACTTCATTTCCTATGTGTTTTATAGGTTTCTGTTTAAACATCACCAGGGCTTGTTTCACTGCGGCACAAAAGTTTCCAAATGCTTCTTAGCCACAAGAGATGAATATCTCAACAGGGTGCTCACCCGCGATGTATTGACACGTTGATGCTTTAACTCAGGGCAAAAGCTCCAAGTCAGGTTCTCAAAGCAACGCTCACCCCCAAGCAATTCGTGCAGGTTGCAGAAAGTTCCTTCTTGCCGTCGGGAACACAAAATCCTTACGTATTTGCACAACGCCCTTAGCGTGTTTGTACTTTGTGCCTGCTTTCCACCCGTTTTCCCTATCTGCTCCTCTGTCTCAGTGAAAAAACTGTCCCAGAGTTTTCTGCCCTTAAAAATTTCCTGTCACAGCAATGAGAAATGGTGCTGAGCCTGTGTAAACACCTGACGTGGCAGCGTTAACCTTCTGGAAAAGTCAGCCTCAAAAATGAGATAGCAAAAAAAAAAAAAACCCGCTTGGTTTTCTTTCTGCCTGCGCTGTTCAAGAAGGAGGGTTTCTGCCTCGGAGGCGGCGAACAGTGTTTTCGCTGGGCTGGAAGAGGAGGAGGGAAGCCGTCATGGGACCGGGCTGAGTCACCGGCGCCTGACCCAACGTGTCCGGAGGATCCTGCACCGCTCCAGAAGCCTCTGGAAGGAGCCTGTGGCACCGGGGCAGCATGCGGACCGTGACACCTGGTCCAGCCCAGCGAGCGTCTGCCTGCTGTGGCTCTGCGCTGTCCCTCCATCGCCGCACACCGTCCCTCCATCACCGCACACCGTCCCTCCATCACCGCACACTGTCCCTCCCTCACTGCACACCGTCCCTCCCTCACTGCACACCGTCCCTCCATCACCGCACAGTCCCTCCATCACCGCACACCGTCCCTCCATCACCGCACACCGTCCCTCCATCACCGCACACTGTCCCTCCCTCACTGCACACCGTCCCTCCATCACCGCACAGTCCCTCCATCACCGCACACTGTCCCTCCATCGCCGCACTGTCCCTCCATCGCCGCACACCATCCCTCCATCGCCACACCGTCCCTCCATCACTGCACACTGTCCCTCCATCGCCGCACACCATCCATCGATCGCCGCACACCGTCCCTCCATCACCGCACACCGTCCCTCCATCACCACACACCCTCCATCCATCACCGCACACCGTCCCTCCATCACCGCACACCATCCCTCCATCGCCGCACACCGTCCCTCCATCACCGCACACCGTCCCTCCATCACCACACACCCTCCATCCATCACCGCACACCGTCCCTCCATCACTGCACACCATCCCTCCATCGCCGCACACCGTCCCTCCATCACCGCACACCGTCCCTCCATCGCCACACACCGTCCCTCCGTCACTGCACACCGTCCCTCCATCACCGCACACCGTCCCTCCATCGCCACACACCGTCCCTCCGTCACTGCACACCGTCCCTCCATCACCGCACAGTCCCTCCATCACCGCACACTGTCCCTCCATCGCCGCACTGTCCCTCCATCGCCGCACACCATCCCTCCATCGCCACACCGTCCCTCCATCACTGCACACCGTCCCTCCATCACCACACACCCTCCATCCATCACCGCACACTGTTCCTCCATCACCGCACACCGTCCCTCCGTCGCCGCACACCGTCCCTCCATCGCCGCACACCGTCCTGCCAGAGTGGGGGGTGCTCGGGGGCCAAACCCTCCCCTCCCCTCCCCACCACACAGCAGCCCTCTGGGAGTGCCGGGGCAGTGACAGGGACCTCAGGCTGGAGTGATGGTTTGGGGAAGAATTCCCTCTGGAAAATCATCATCAGCCTCTGTTGTGGTTTGCAAGCAAGGAAAAGACTGGACGCCCACCCCCACCCCACCCCCCGCCTTCATCCCACCAGGACTTTCCTGTGCACATGAAAAGTTTGGATATAAGGAGTATTTCTGGTGATCGTGCCCTCGGAGCAAGAATCTCACCAAATATTTTTAAACACTTCCCAGCAGAAAGTGGGTGTAGAGAGAAAGCAGAGCACTGCAGGGATGCTAATTGCTCCTTTTTGAGCCTTTCTTCTGTATCCTTGAAATTTTAAACTTGAACAGCTTTTTTTCCCATCCCCTTTGCTGTTCCTTTGCTACCTCCATCTGTGAAGCTGGCTGCTCAGCAGCTAGGGCTGACAAACCACTTTTTGGGCAGGGGTTGCTGTGATGCTATCGGATTCCTAGCGAACCCTAAGAAAACATCCACGCAGCCAGTCCTTCACGCCGAGAATGCCAAAACCCGGATCCCCCAGTGAACGGAGGGAGAAACATCTCAAGTTAATATATGTGGGAATACAGCACAGCTTCTCACATGGCCTCTCCAGGGGGCTGCGAAACCGCCCGGAGGCACAGCCCAGGGCTGGGGGCAACGGGAAACAGGGGAGAGCGAGGGCTGAGGTCTGCGCAGAAGGGCTCGCCGGGAGGAAATCCCCGACCTCGAGGAGGAGGAGGAGGATGAGGAGGAGGAGGCAACTCACTGAGTCACCCCTGTCCCGTGATTGGTGAGGTAAGCTAACAGCAGGCTGGTGAAAGCCTTGTTTTCCTTCTGTTTTGTAAAAGCGCATGATGTCACGACCAGAAAGCTGAGCGTGACTCAGCACACCCCACCGGGAGAAAGGAAATTCTCTCTGGCTTTTGGCCCCTTCCATATTTGCCAACTGGATTAAAGTTCACCCAGAGGAAAACTGAGATTTCTGCTTTTAATTTGGTGCATCGCCTGATAATTATAAATGCATCAATTAATCTGGAGACACAACTGGCTTGGGAAGATCCAGAACTTGAGGACAATCCCCTGCACCTCAAACACCCAGGCAGTGACGGAGAGAGGAATAAGGAGTCGGTCCTGTCTGGGAGGGCAGCAACTCGGTGCCTAAGGAGTGAATGTGCTGGGGCTGGGTCCCAAAATACAAGTCTCTGGCTCTATAAATGAGACCAAAAGTGGCCATCGGTGTCCTCAGAAATAGGACATGAGATGGACGTGCTGGAGGTGCTGCTTGGCAAGGCAGGTACGACAATAGCAGCGTGTCCTGTACTGCACGCCCTGCTACCACCGGTCCCTCTTCTGATTTTAGGGAGAAAAAAAATAATCCAATAACGTCAAGTCAGCAACTTTCACCAACATTTTCAGAAATAAGGATACACACAGGAAAGAGGCAAAAGGGAAGGTGGGTGCAATACGCCTTTGCTGCACGCCCAAACCTTTTGATATCTCGTGCTGTAAAACATGGAGAATCATTCCCTGTGCAGCATCATTCCTGCTTAAACCTGAATCTGCTTGTGTCTCAACTTGAACTCATCACTTCACAGTGGAATATTGGCCATGTCATACCTAGAAATCCCAATTCCTAGGAAACTTTTTAAGTTAGGAAGGGCAACGCTTTTCACTGTAAATACTATTTTCCAGAAAAGCGTTGTGATTTCAAAATTGCCACACATATGCCAAAAATTTATCTATATGGAAGGCCAAGTGTTTTAACATATATACTTTAGGTCAAGAAATAAACTACCTCTCCATCATGGAAATTAAAACATACCCTTCTCTTGATTGCAGAAGATGATAAATCATGACACAGTTTCTCCTAAGTTTTTATTATCTTAAACCAAGAAATATATCACTAAGAGTCAGAGTGGTCAGGCCCTTTGGGTGAGAGGAAATTAACACCAGTGAGGAACCTAATAATCATTGATCCATCTTTATTTAATTACACTTGGACGGCACAGACGGTGCCTTCTGCCAGCTGGACTCTCCTGTGGCCAGATTAAGAGGCCTGTCAACTGTATCTGATCTGCAAAAAAATATTGCTGCCAACCAACTTGGAAAGCCCTCAGAACATCCTCCTTAATGTCAGTTGTGTTTATACTAGTATCTTTATTTTTAGCCCCCCTTCCAAAACACTGGGTTCAGGGAAGAGCATTAACTGAAGAGTTATTTATTCCTGCCACGCTGAGAGCGCAAACCCCTCCGATGGGCGCTGCCACTGCAGCGGGAGCGGGGCAGGCACAAGGCTCCCCACCTCCATCACGCTGCCTGGGGTTGGCTTTGCTCGCCCCGATGCAGAAGATGGAGGTGACAAGCAGGGCCGGGATGGCCGAGTGCTGCGTTACCACGTGCCCTGGCCAATGCTGGGGCTGCTGCCAGCCAGCGATGGGGACCAGCTTGGCCCAGGGCTGCCCAACGGTGCAGAGCACAGCCCACAGCTGCCCCAGGGTGCAGAGCAGACCCACGGCTGCCCCACGGTGCACAGCACAGCCCACAGCTGCCCCACGGTGCAGAGCAGACCCACAGCTGCCCCAGGGTGCAGAGCACAGCCCACAGCTGCCCCAGGGTGCAGAGCAGACCCACAGCTGCCCCACGGTGCAGAGCAGACCCACGGCTGCCCCAGGGTGCAGAGCAGACCCACAGCTGCCCCATGGTGCACAGCACAGCCCACAGCTGCCCCACGGTGCAGAGCAGACCCACAGCTGCCCCAGGGTGCAGAGCAGACCCACAGCTGCCCCATGGTGCACAGCACAGCCCACAGCTGCCCCACGGTGCAGAGCAGACCCACGGCTGCCCCACGGTGCAGAGCACAGCCCACAGCTGCCCAAGGGTGCACAGCACAGCCCACAGCTGCCCCGCGGTGCAGAGCAGACCCACAGCTGCCCCAGGGTGCAGAGCACAGCCCACAGCTGCCCCAGGGTGCAGAGCAGACCCACAGCTGCCCCGCGGTGCAGAGCAGACCCACAGCTGCCCCAGGGTGCAGAGCAGACCCACAGCTGCCCAAGGGTGCAGAGCACAGCCCACAGCTGCCCAAGGGTGCACAGCACAGCCCACAGCTGCCCAAGGGTGCACAGCACAGCCCACAGCTGCCCCACGGTGCAGAGCAGACCCATGGCTGCCCCAGGGTGCAGAGCACAGCCCACGGCTGCCCCAGGGTGCACAGCACAGCCCACAGCTGCCCCACGGTGCAGAGCAGACCCACGGCTGCCCCAGGGTGCACAGCACAGCCCACGGCTGCCCCAGGGTGCAGAGCAGACCCACAGCTGCCCCACGGTGCAGAGCAGACCCACGGCTGCCCCACGGTGCACAGCACAGCCCACAGCTGCCCCACGGTGCAGAGTAGACCCATGGCTGCCCCAGGGTGCAGAGCACAGCCCACGGCTGCCCCAGGGTGCACAGCACAGCCCACAGCTGCCCCACGGTGCAGAGCAGACCCACGGCTGCCCCACGGTGCACAGCACAGCCCACGGCTGCCCCAGGGTGCAGAGCAGACCCACAGCTGCCCCAGGGTGCAGAGCAGACCCACGGCTGCCCCACGGTGCACAGCACAGCCCACAGCTGCCCCACGGTGCAGAGCAGACCCACGGCTGCCCCAGGGTGCAGAGCAGACCCACGGCTGCCCCACGGTGCACAGCACAGCCCACAGCTGCCCCACGGTGCAGAGCAGACCCACGGCTGCCCCAGGGTGCAGAGCAGACCCACGGCTGCCCCACGGTGCACAGCACAGCCCACAGCTGCCCCACGGTGCAGAGCAGACCCACAGCTGCCCCAGGGTGCAGAGCAGACCCACAGCTGCCCCATGGTGCACAGCACAGCCCACAGCTGCCCCACGGTGCAGAGCAGACCCACGGCTGCCCCACGGTGCAGAGCACAGCCCACAGCTGCCCAAGGGTGCACAGCACAGCCCACAGCTGCCCCGCGGTGCAGAGCAGACCCACAGCTGCCCCAGGGTGCAGAGCAGACCCACAGCTGCCCCAGGGTGCAGAGCAGACCCACGGCTGCCCCACGGTGCACAGCACAGCCCACAGCTGCCCCACGGTGCAGAGCAGACCCACAGCTGCCCCAGGGTGCAGAGCAGACCCACAGCTGCCCCAGGGTGCACAGCACAGCCCACAGCTGCCCCACGGTGCAGAGCAGACCCGCGGTCGTGTTTCCCCGCTGCTGGCTCTTGGAGGCCATGCGGCCGCCCAGCAGGTACCGAGGCCGCACTTGCTCCCCGCTGCTCAGGCACCGCAGATGCTTTCGCGACCGACTCGGCCCTGGGCCCCCAAACCGGCGCGCTCCCGGGCACTGCCCCGACCGGCACGGGTACCGCTCGCGGGGGGCGAGCAGGGCAGAGGGCGAAGGCGGGCATTTGCAAGCATTCACAGGTGCTTCCAGCTGCAGGAAACGTACCGAGGAGCACTGACCCCTTTGTGCCGGGAAAAACGAAAGCCGCAGCGTGCCCACGGCGCTGGGAACGGACGGGACCCGGCCCGGAGCCGGGGGGTGAGTGCGGCCCGCACCGGGGGGCGGGGCCTGGCTCACAGGGGGGCGGAGCCTTACTCACAGGGGGCGGGGCCTGGCTCACAGGGGGCGGGGCCTAGACGCGGGGGGCGGAGCCTGGAGCTGGCGGGTACACCCAGCCTGCCGCCCGGGGGCGGCGCCTGCCGCCCGGGCCTGCCACACCGGGGCGGGGCCTGCGGCATTGGGGGCGCGGCCTGTGGCACAGGGGCGGGGCCTGCCGCCCGGGCCTGCCACACCGGGGGCGTGGCCTGCTGCACGGGGGCGTGGCCTACGGCACCGGGGCGTGGCCTGTGGCACAGGGGCGGGGCCTGCCGCCCGGGTCTGCCTCACCGGGGGCGGGGCCTGCGGCGCCGGGGGCGGGGCCAGCGCGCAGACGCTATAAAGCGGCCGCTCCAGGGCCGGCTCCCGCCCCGCCGCCCGCCCGCCGCCCGCCCTCCCTCCCGGCACCCCCGACGGCAATTCCTGCTGCGCCACAGCCATGGCGGCGCTGACGGTGAAAGCCTACCTGCTAGGCAAGGAGGAGGCGGCCCGCGAGATCCGCCGCTTCTCCCTGCCGCCGCCCGCCCGCTACCAGGCCGTCCACGACCGCGTCGCCGAGCTCTTCCAGGGGCTGCTGCGGGCCGGGCCGCCGCCCACCTTCCGCATGTACTACAAGGGTGAGTCGGGGCCGGGGGCTCCTCCGCGGGCCGGGCCGCCCCTGCACCGGGTCAGGCCCCGAGACCGGCGGCCCTGGGGGTGGGAAGGCCTCGGGGCAGGGGGTGGCCCAGCGCCCGGGGTGTCCCTGCCACCCCCCGGGCTCCCCGCCATAGGCACCCCCCCATGACACCTCACCGGGCGCCTAATCCTGCCCTTTACCCTTTCTAGATGAAGACGGGGACCTGATCGCTTTTTCCACCGATGAGGAGCTGGAGATGGCGATGCCCTACGTGCAGGATGGCGTCTTTCGTGTGTACATCAAAGGTAAGGCCGCGCAGCTCCGCAGAGCAGTAGCCGGTCTCCGGCTTTGTGCCGTCTGCTCGCTGGCAGGCCTCTGCAAACGCGAGCAGCAGGCCCTGGCCCTTCCCCTTGTGCTCAAGGGCCTGGTGTAACCTGCAGCCTTCGGGGGGAGGTTAAATAAAGGGCAGGGTAATATGCCGGAATATGAATCCTCCCTGCTGAGGTGGGGTAAAGTTTCCTCCTAGCCCTGTCATCTCAGCTGGCCCGATGCAAGCCACCATTGTCATGCTGTCTCCCTGGAAACACTAGACACTAGCACCGGTATTGTTAATATTCACAACGGTGTGTTAGGAAGCCTTAATTCCAGCTTATTCCTTAGCGCGTAGTTGCTCTCTAGTCCCTTCTGTTCACGTAAATACCTGCAAAGCTTTATCTGCAGTCCATCGAATGAGTCAGCGCTGCTTGTCCCCGTTCTCATCTGTTATGCCTCCTGGCATTTCTTCATAACTCCCTCTCCAAAAACATTTTGTTCTTGCAGTGCTTAGGAAGGTAGGATGAGAAGCCAAATGGGGTGGTGTGGTACTAATCTAAAATAAACATGCCAAGAGACTGTTAGGGATAAGGCGTGCTCAGTTTGAGGAGCAGGTATCTGCAAAACCCCTTCACGCTTAGTTTAAGTTCTCTTACATGCCCCCAGCTTGTGTTTGGCAGCCAGTGTAAAAATAAACTGACCTAGTAAGTCAATACTGCTCTGACAAGGGCTGTTTGTGCTTCCTTCTCTGCCTGATTTCCAGCCTTTAAATAGTAACCTCGTTCTTGATGCAAAGTTTCCTTTCCTTAATAGAGAAAAAGGAGTGCAGGCGGGAACATCGCTCGCAGTGCAGCCAGGAGCCTCCCCGGGACATGGTGCACCCCAATGTGATCTGTGATGGCTGTGAAGGACCGGTGGTGGGTACCAGGTTCAAGTGCACTGTCTGTCCAGACTATGACCTGTGCAGCACCTGTGAGCATAAAGGCATCCACAAGGAGCACAACATGGTGATGTTTCAAAGTCCACTGCTAAATCCATTTGAGGTGAGCAAAATCTATGGAGGGGAACTAATGAATGGGATATTCCTTTCAGTACTTAAAGGAGGCCTATAGGAAGCATGGGGGCAATCTTTTTAGCAAGGCCTGTTGTGACAGGACAAGGAATAATGGATTTAAACTAAAGAAGAATAGATTTAGACTAGACATAAGAAATTTTTTACAATGAGGGTGGTGAAGCACTGGCACAGGTTGCCCAGAGAGGTAGTGGAGGCCCCATCCCTAGAAACATTCCAGGTCAGGTTGGACGGGGCTCTGAGCAACCTGATCTGCTTAAAGCTGTCCCTGCTCACTGCAGGGGGTTGGACTGGATGACCTCTAAAGGTCCCTTCCAACCCAAAGCATTCTATGATACTCCTCAAATTTAAGTCATAGGTTTCAGTTATTCAGAATCTGGCTGTGTGAACAGAGTCACATGAACATTACCCTTTACAGTGGCTTCCCCGAGGACGCTGGCTCCGTAAAATGCGGCATGGTGTTCCACCCTTCCCATGGATGCACTGCTGGGGATATCCTGGCCCTGCAGCTCCATGCCAAAACTCCGAACAAGCCCAAGCCAGTGCTGCAGCCTCTAGTCCACCCGCTGCAGAAGGTAAGAGGAGATGCTCTAGTAAATGGTGGTGGTGGAGCCAGAGTAGTTGAGGTTCTGCAGCACAGAGTGGAATCTGGGTAGGAAAAAGACCTTTCAGCATGGAGCAGGATTACATTTTAAGGCGTGCTTTGGCCCATGCAGTAGATGAGGATGCAGAGGTTATGTGGAACCAAACCAAGCTGAGCTGTTAGGTCAAGCATGTCACTACTCCAGATCCGCCTTTCAGCATGGCTAATGAGCCTTAACAATGCTAATGCCACTGGTTTTCTGTTCCAGAGGTAGCTCAGAGTTAGTTTTTGTGTCTCTGCTGCCTTTGTTGTGCAGTGTAAGCAAGTGACAGGAAACAAGCACCAAGATCTCATGGGGATACACTCTATAGGTGCTCTTTCCCTCTGAGCTTCTATGTGTGCTAACAGAAATTGTTTTTCTAGAAGCTTCTACTAACAGCCAGCCTCAGGACCCCAATGTCACCTTCTTAAAGAATGTTGGGGAGAGTGTTGCAGCTTTTCTGAGCCCCCTGGGTAAGTGACTTACAGTTTGTTATCCCAATCCCCGAGACTGGCATAAAGGTCCTTTAACAGGAGCAGCAGTCAGCTGTTGTGACTCATACCGGAACTACCTCATGCTACTAAGCCTTGAAGGCTTAATTTACTTGTGGCACTAATAATGCCCAGGCTTAGAACAGCCACTCAGTACCTTTTCAGAGCCCTCCTTTGGAAGGAAATGAGGAAAATATTTCAGTAACATGTTGCCACTGTAACACTAAGTTTCAGTCAGTGGTGACTCAGGATTTTTCCTGGCTTATGTGGACATAGATAACTTCTGCCCTGATCCTCTACATGTATGGCTTGTCTGTCTAGAGGAAGATGACTGTTTGGTGCTTAGCTATTCTTTGTTTAAAGAATGCTTTGCATTTTAATTCCTACGTGTTACATGGCAAACTCTAGGATTACAGAAACCTTACAGCATCTAGACTAGGATTGATCCATGCTCTTCTAGGACTGTGCTTTGGAAAAATCTCTCTGTAAGGCTTTCTCCATCTCAAATATGTTTCTAGGTATTGAAGTCGATATTGATGTGGAACATGGAGGACAGAGAAGCAAAGTGACTCCTGCTTCTCCCAATCAAGAGAAGAACAGTGCTGAGTCAGGCAGCAATACTCTTAACCAGAATGTTCAGACCAAACCAGACTGGAATAACACAGATTCTGCTACAGAAGTAAATGCTGTTGCAGAGCAGATACAAGACATGGTGATAGATCCTGTGTCCACACAAATGGAAGACAGCAGCTTCCAGTCCCAGGTACAAGAACTATGACACTAATTTAATATGCTTGCTGAGGCTTTACTGCAAAGGAAGATAATAATTTAGCATGCATTGTGGGATTGAATATTAAGATGTCTGCAGACTAAGTGATGTACAGCACCTCTGCTTTACAGGTTTACAGCAAAGGTGGTGGCACTTCTTGTGGATGTAACTCTTCGTATTAAAGGCAGATAGTAGGAACATGCATCCTACCTGGAAAGCACTGCAACACCTGGACCTTTTTTCTTTCCATTTCAGGAACACAGTGAGTCCAGCAGTTCATCAGGGGGTGATGAGGACTGGACCCACTTATCTTCCAAAGAAGTGGATCCTTCCACAGGTGAACTGCAGTCTCTGCAAATGCCAGAGGGTCCCAGTTCCCTTGATGTATCTCAGGATCCTCCCCAACCAGGACCTACAGGACTGCGAGAAGCTGCACTCTACCCACATCTCCCACCAGGTACGAGAATCTATGCAGGCTTTGTAAGTGAGTAATCTTTCACTTGAGAACTGCCAACTTGCCTGACATAAGCAGATCTGCTTTTAGAGATGGTAGAATCCAAGGTCACATAAGTTACAGCTAAAGTTGTCCATAACTTTGTTAGCAGGTAATGGCAGCTGTTGCACCCTGTTAGAGACAGTCAGGTGGTTCTTGTGAATGTGGGCAGCTAAGTCTTAACAAGACTCCTGACCTTAGACCTATTTGCCATTCAAGCAACACAAAAAAAGGTGGTATCCTAAATCACGTCCTTGCTATGTACTCTTCAGGAGAGCCCTTTTAATGCAGGATGCAGACTAGTACATCCTGTGACTTTAAGACAGCGTTTTTCTGATGGGAGCCAGTAACAGTATGCCAGGCCACTTAACTGGGATCAACAGCATAGAGTCCTACAGCAAGGCCAGCTGTGTCTGACTCAGCAGTTTTCTCAGCTGGTTATGTATCTTAAAACATCTGCCCTCCTGAGAGACAGGAGAGCATGTCTTCTTGCATTTAACCAGCTATGCTAGATTTACTAGGATTAGTGCCAGCCTACCTACTGTATGGTATTAAAGCCTTGGCTGGTTTGCAAATTACATGAAATATTTCAACTTTAAACTATTCCTCTCAACAGAAGCAGACCCTTGCCTCATTGAATCTCTGTCCCAGATGCTCTCTATGGGCTTCTCTGATGAGGGTGGATGGCTCACTCGACTCCTGCAGACAAAGAACTGCGACATCGGGGCAGCGCTAGATGCCATCCAGTATTCCAAGCAGCCACCTCACTTGTAGTGGTCTGTGTAACAAAAAGCACTTTCCTTCTAACTGAAAGCAAACAATGCAGTACAACTTACACAGTGGTTCATCTTTCTTCCAGCTAAGGGTTTCTGTCTCATTGTTCCTAAATGCTTGTAGAATGGAGGAAAAATAAATACTACTACCTGTGATGAGTCTGTGTGATTATTGTAAGTATCGCAGCTTAATTAATTAATTAAAAGAGTGGAAGGACTTGGCTGAGAGCATGTGATTTCATCAAGCAGCTCCCTGTGTGAGGGAGGCAGCCCAGGACTGTAGGTGTGCCTTTTTGCACATAGCTTGGTGTACCCCCTTAGGGCTACACTTGTGAAGAGAAATCAAATGCTTTGCTGGCTCTGAAGCCCGCCTCTGCAGCTCTGGAAGAAAGGGTTGCTATGGGAGATCTAAACAAAGAGGTAGTGCAGGGGAAGAGCGCTGTAGTTTGTAATGGGAATTAATCACAGAATTTAATTGTACTGGCCAGGAATCCTTGGAGCTTTCTTACCCCCCCAAGCTGACCTACTTCCATTCTTATTTCTAGCTGATGAGGTTGCTAGACAACACTGCGTAACCCTGGTACTTGCCCTCTGCAACAGTCCCTTCCACCCTTGTATCCTTCCCCCAAACACAGCCACAGAGCAAGTAAACAGCTTTAATAGTGCAGTTCTGTAAGAGTAAAGCCATCTTTGGGTCAAAATGTTGCCTCAGAACTCAACATACCAAATACATTATAGAAACAAACAAAAGAGCAATGCCAAAGGTGCCTGAACTCAGAGATCATCATCAAACTCCTCACCTGTGCAGAAGAGGTGTTCACAAGAAACACTGCTAGGCTTTGGCTCAGTGTTACAGTTAACAAGGGTGTTTGCCCTCCTTGTGCTCTCCAAACAGCACCTTCCTGCAGCGGTCTCTAAAACACCAGATCCTGCCCTCACCAACTGGCTTTGAGGTTCTTTGAACAACGCATCCTCCTCAACTGAGCGACTGGTGCTGGGCACCGTAGTGCCAGGCAGTTTTGAGGCAGGCCACTTGGTGCTAGCAGCACACTTTTTAAATTCAAAACCTGTACCTTGAGGTAGAGTTCTTCCAGTCTGTTCTGAGCATCTACTGGTCATACCAACATCTACTGCAGTGCTGCGTAGCCCCAACCTTCCACTGCCCTCCTGTGGTGACAAGCTGGCCCTGGCAGCATTTTCGCTGTAGCTGTCCAAACAAGAGAGAAATTTTTCCCACTTTGAGGGCTTGGTACAAGCAGTTGGGGTTTGTGTATTCTCCTCAGGCAATACGGACTCAGAGACAGTAGGAACCACACTGTCTCCAGAAACAGCATCTCCATCATCTTGATCAGGCACTGCTACTAAACATTTCTTGTGCTGTAAGAAGGAGAGCTCGGTTATAAATCCAGCACACACAGCCAAGCTGCACAGAAGCAGGCAAAGAAAGAGCACTCAGGTCCTTCAAATGCGCCCAAATTCTCACCAGCCCCCTGAGGCAGAGCTGAGGCTGATGCGCTGGGTGGGCCTGTGAAGGCTCAGGCCAGCTTCACCAGCACTACAGGTAATCACAGCAGCCTTAATAACTGCACACTACACGGGTGCCACTGCTCAGTAAGGCAAAAGCAGCATAGTTTGCAACTGTGCTGATAGAGGAATCCAGCTCAGCCACTCAGCTTACACAAGTTGGCATTGTTCTTGCCTGACTCAAACCTTTTAGAGACAAACTCTTGACAACTTTTTTCTTCCCAGTCATTCAAACAGAAGAGCAGAGGAAGACTCATAAAACTTCAAAATTATGATGACACAAAAGAGGTCAGGATAACACTGTTTTGTTTTACTGTTAGGAAGCACGTCCTACAACTAAAATACCTCAGAGGTTTTAACCTTTTTGGCTCGGCAGGCAAGCTGGAAAACTCCATTTTCTTCTGCATACTCCTGAACATCACTGGAGAGGAAGCTCTTCTGGTGTTTCCTGGCCAAGAAAACCATTCACAAAGAGGACAGATTAGCTCCACTGTGAATTTTTTTCACAGATCACTGGAAATGTTCATAAAATGCTCTAGCAATAAGAGAAGTTTTACCCCCAAATACCAAATCCCTGCTCAGCTCAGGTCATATATTGCAACCTGTACTTTGTTCAGCTATCAGAGATGAGCTACCTCCCACATCTCCAAACCAATTGTCACCACTCGGGGATAGGAATTAAAAAAAAAAAAAAAAAAAAATTCTTTCTGTACCTTTGTTCTTCCACAGTGTTCTTCCTCCGGGAACAGAACCGTTGCCTTTCTGTACCTGCCTTGTCCTCTCCATCTTCCTGATCTTCACTGTCCCTGTCCAGATATTTACTCCAGCGACTGACTTGTGCCCTTCCCTCCTACAACATTGGAGAATTACTGAAAACAGCAAAATGCAGGATTCTCATTTTTGGCATTGTTACATATATGCAAAGTGCCTCAAATCACAAGTCAGTTTAGGACACGTTCCTGTATCGTGTTCCCAGGTTCAGTATCCTGGTGGAGCAGAGAGTTTCTGTGTACATCTCATTCTCTTTGCTGGAGCCTCTCTGATTATATACACCATTTCAGCTGCCTGAACCCATATAAAAGGATCACTGATTTCACTGTGATTCACCTAGGTCAGTATGGGTTGATATTTACCTCAGCTTTGTAGGTATCTTACCTGCTGGACCGAACTGTCTTCACGTTGGGCTGCTATATTTTTGCTGTCATTTACAGATTCTTCTGTGCACCTAAAATAGATGTTTAAGCTAGATTTTCTAGAACACACTTCTGTCTGTTGATTTATAATTTTCAAACACCTAGTCATAGCACAAGGGATTGGATAGAAAGCATGGATAGGAACACCGGATAGGTGACATGCCAGAAAAAAAAAGGGACTATAGAAAAGCAGATGTCAAATAAAGGATTTGCAAGATATATTGCCCAAATACTTCAAAAAAAAATCTAGTTAGAGGGTAGTCCTCTTTCCTTCTATAAAAATAGAGTAGCAAGTTTGATCTAAAGCTGCTAATCACAAAATGATAAATTCTAATTGATCATAACTAGGGATATAACAGTGTGTCTTTTGGGACAACAGCTTAAACCCACTAATTACAACCCAAGCAACCAAGGAAAAAAGGAAGTTATTTCAAAACATTATGAAATTCAAAATGTTTTGAGAATAGAAATAGCAACCCTTTTTGATACAGTGAACAAACAATGAGTTCTCTTCCCAAAGCTTAACCCTGAAGCACTGCATATACACAAAGTTATCTAACTAGCTTTGACTGATTTCTGAAAATAACCTTGAATAAAAAGGAAGCTGGACCAGTTCAAGATTAGGCAATTTGTAAACAGATTCAGCAATGAAATAAACAGGAAAGTGCTACTCAGATTTTCCAGCCCAGCAGGAATTACACCCAAATGTTTGCACTAAACAAGTCCTTTTATCAATAGCAGCAGTGATTACTCAACAGATTCACAGTGTGAAACCCCTGAATGCCAACAGTTAGGTAGCAACAGCTTAGAGCGGAGGATATTTTCTCTCTGAGGATGCACCTCCACACTGCTTGTCAATCTGTAAGATGGACACCTCCACACTCAGCTCATCAAACAGTAAATAAGAAAGACCAATTTAAAAAAAAAAAACCAAACCCCAAAACACAACACCAAACCCTATTGCATATATTTTAACAGGTAAAAGCCTGACCAACACACACTATTGATCAAGTAAACTTATCTGAAAAAATTCTGTGTCAAAAGAAACATGCCAGGACACTAAACCCAACAAATAGCTTGTTCCTATGAGGTGACGACAAAACTGGCACATGTCATGGCTTTACAACAGGACAGAAACCCCTCCTGTGAGCTCAAATTAGGTAACAGGCACCCAGTGCGTGAAGACATGCATCACCTGTATGTAGCGCATCAAAAGAAACAAGCAGATAAAGAGTAAACACTCTACCGATATGTCCAATCAATTGCTTCCTCTGCCTCACCCTGCAGCAAGTTTAATTTCTGGACATGGTGCCTACAGTCCACACCAGATCCTTGGCCGTAAACCTGAAAAGAAAAAACAAAACAAACCAAAAAACAAACCAAAAAACCCCAAATAAGGCTTAGGGAGCAGCCAGAAGGAAACAGCCCAAAGTGAGGCTCCACCCCAGGTGTATTGAAGTGCTAACTAAGGTTAGCACACATGGCTGGGAGCTGATGTCCTGGCTAGGGTCCTGGTTTAGCCCCAGCCAGCAACCAAGCACCACGCAGCCGCTCGCTCACTCCCCCTGCCCCGGTGGGATGGGGGAGAGAATCGGAGGAGTAACAGCAAGAAACACTCCTGGGGTGAGATAAGAACAGTTTAATAATTGAAATAAAGTAAGATAGTAATGATAATAACAACAATACAATAATGATAATAATAACAATAATATACAAAGCAAGTGCTGCACAATGCAATTGCTCACCACCCGCCGACCGATACCCAGCCAGTTCCTGAGCAGCGATCGCTGCTCCCCGGCCAACCCCCCCCAGTTTCTATACTGCCCATGACGCCATATGGTATGGAATAGCCCTTTGGGCAGTTTGGATCAACTGTTCTGGCTGTGCCCCCTCCCAGCTTCTTGTGCCCCTGGCAGAGCATGGGAAGCTGAAAAGCCCTTGACTGGCATAAGCAGCACTGAGCAACAACTAAACCATCAGTGTGTTATCAGCATTCTTCTCCTACTAAATCCAAACCACAGCACTGTGCCTGCTACTAGGAAGAAAATTAACTCTATCCCAGCCGAAACCAGGACAGTAGGGCCAACTGCCGCACCGGGCTCCCCACTGGGCAGGGCTCCCCAGAGCCACCGCACAGGGCTACCTGCCACCACGCTGGGCTCCCCACTGCCACCGCACAGGGCTACCTGCCACCACGCTGGGCTCCCCAGAGTCACCGCACAGGGCTGTCCGCCACCATGCTGGGCTCCCCAGAGCCACCGCACAGGGCTACCTGCCACCACACTGGGCTCCCCAGAGCCACTGCACAGGGCTGTCCGCCACCATGCTGGGCTCCCCAGAGCCACCGCACAGGGCTACCTGCCACCACACTGGGCTCCCCAGAGCCACTGCACAGGGCTGTCCGCCACCATGCTGGGCTCCCCAGAGCCACCGCACAGGGCTACCTGCCACCACACTGGGCTCCCCGCCACCACGCTGGGCTCCCCAGAGCCACCGCACAGGGCTGTCTGCCACCATGCTGGGCTCCCCACTGCCACCACGCTGGGCTCCCCAGAGCCACCGCACAGGGCTACCTGCCACCACACTGGGCTCCCCGCCACCACGCTGGGCTCCCCAGAGCCACCGCACAGGGCTGTCTGCCACCATGCTGGGCTCCCCACTGCCACCACGCTGGGCTCCCCAGAGCCACCGCACAGGGCTACCTGCCACCACACTGGGCTCCCCGCCACCACGCTGGGCTCCCCAGAGCCACCGCACAGGGCTGTCTGCCACCATGCTGGGCTCCCCACTGCCACCACGCTGGGCTCCCCAGAGCCACCGCACAGGGCTGTCCGCCACCGCACAGGGCTACCTGCCACCCCGCTGGGCTCCCCACTGCCACCGCACAGGGCTGTCCGCCACCCCGCTGGGCTCCCCAGAGCCACCGCACAGGCCTCCCCCGGGCCCGTCCCACCGCCGAGGCCGCCGCGGCCCCTCACCTTCTGCACCGCCTGCCGCTGGCCGCACACGCTGCAGCTCCACTTCCCGCTCCGCTTGGCCTAGAGGGCGCAGAGGGGTGAGCCGCGGCCCGCCGCCCGCCGCCCGCCGCCCGCTCCCCAGCCCGGCCCGCACCCACCTGCTGCACCTGGAAGCGGCGGCAGGAGCAGCAGCGCAGCGCCCAGCACGGCGGCGCCATCCCGCCATCCCGCCGCGCGCCCTCGCCACGGCAACGCGCGCCTTCCGCCCACGTGACGCCGCGCGGCCCCCGCGCCCGCCGGGCAGCCGCTCCCGTCCTGGAAAATCATCGAATCGTTTAGGTTGGAGAAGCCCTTTAAGATCATCCAGTCCAACCAGTAACCTACACTACCAAGTCCACACTAAACCAATCAAGGGTAGACCAGACTAAACCATGGCCCAGAGTGCCACCTCTGCCCGTTTTTTGAACGCCTCCAGGGATGGGGACTCCACCACCTCTCTGGGCAGCCTGTTCCAATGCTTGGCCACCCTTTCCATGAAGACATTTTTCCAAATATCCAACCTAAACCTCCCCTGGCGCAGCTTGAGCCCATGGCCATAGCTTGAGCTGCCCGCACACGGGAAGGCTTAAGGCAACGCCTCGCAGCCGAGGCGGCGGGAGAGTTGGCGAGGGTAGCCGGGATGTGGCGTGGTGGATACAGGTAACCTTCCTCCAGGAGGAAAAACAGCCGAGTAACCGACGGTCGTGTCGGCGCCTACCTGAAGCTGCGTCAGGCTGCCTTATCTAGAAAGTAAATGTACAGAATAGTGATTTTAAAAAAACATTAGGGGGGGGGAGAGGGAAGGGAAGGGAAGGGAAGGGAAGGGAAGGGAAGGGAAGGGAAGGGAAGGGAAGGGAAGGGAAGGGAAGGGAAGGGAAGGGAAGGGAAGGGAAGGGAAGGGAAGGGAAGGGAAGGGAAGGGAAGGGAAGGGAAGGGAAGGGAAGGGAAGGGCAAAAAGAGGGAGGCAAAAAGAGGGAGGCAAAAAGAGGGAGGCAAAAAGAGGGAGGCAAAAAGAGGGAGGCAAAAAGAGGGAAAAAAGCCCTCAGACTCCAGTCACATCAAGTCTGTTCTTTTAGATAACCACCACGGACAGAGAACAAGCAATACTCAATGAGCTCAGAGAAATAAGAGGCAGTCAAGGTAGCATACAGGATTCTGGTTCATTTATTGAGTACATGACAGATAAGACAGACAGACAGTGTAAAATCACATGTATTATTTGTACTTTTAAAAAATTACAATAAATTACTGAATAATTAGTAAAAGCGGTTTTACTAATGGCTGCTCTCCAGTGATACAGGACAGAGGAGGCAGAGAAATATGTACCAGCTGTGAATACATACAGAGAATGTCACAAGGAGGAATTAACACTGAGTAGCACACCAAGTAGTGTTACACGGGAACATCCAACCATACGTGTCCTTCCCATCCTTTATATTCCAAATGCACCAAAAGCTGTAGCAAACCTTGCCTTCAGTGCAGGGTCTGCTCTCGCCGAGCAGCATCATCTCTCGCTCCGGCCCTGCAAGGCAGATGCCTGCGTACTGAGATGAATTTATCTGTAGGAACAGCATTAATTCTCCTTCCTTGGAGTGCATGCCCTACTACCAGAAGACTAACTCATAGTTTCTTCTGGTCTTAATTGATTTAAAAGAGCGGTCACTCGGTCTCCCAGTTATTTTGTCTCTAACTGGAAAGAGATCTAGTCTATTGAGGTTTCCCATAATGGGCTGATGGCAGAGAGCCACAGTGCCTTGTAATTCTTCCTCTTCAGGTATAAATGCCCTTTGATGTGTAGTAGTTTCTAAGAGCACATCCACTGCTAGACTCTTTGTACAGGAGATGTTCAGAAAGCACACACTGAGCATCTGCAGGTAGCACAACACTCCTGCACATCTTCCTGCCCCAAGCATTTGTGCAGGCTGACGGATCAGGGTATTTTTAGGGGTCCTCCTAAAAATTGGACCCATCACTAGCTAGTAAAAACTGAGAATCAGCAAGAAACAATGAATGTTTTCTGTACCAACAAGGAAAGTCCAGCAGACCAGTGTGCCACTGCCGTATAACACTGAGGCTGATTCACCGACTTCTAATTTAAGAACATATTCCCTCATTATAACTGTCATGAGCCCACTGATTGACTTAATATTACTTCTGCACCGAAGTCAAGGAGCTTGTGGCTTCCCAGACCAACTAAAAACAATGGCTTTCAAGGAATTAGAAAAGCAAATGCTAGAAAACCAGGTTTGTCTGAAAACTCCTGAATGCTGAAGGGTTAAAAAAGATGGTCACACACTATGAAAATGCCAAATCACATCTGAAGGAAACCTGAAGATCTGGGAAATGCCTGTGTTTAGACCTTAGGGTGCCGGGAGCAGTGGGGCACATTTGCATTATAGCTGCTGAGTCACAGAATAGCACTGAAAAACTTACAAGACTGTCTATAGATCAGGGTCCTATAGCATTTGACTACACTGCATTAGGTCTCAGATTGGCAGCCAGAGGTGAACGTCGTTTCAAGCCAGGCTGCGTCTGCTGTGCAAGTTACCCAGGAACCTACAGCAAACAAGAGCAGGCAAGCAGCAGCTACTGCCTGAAATAAAACTTCATTAAAATAAAAGATAGCAAAAGGCAGACATGCATAATTTATGGTGGTAATTCTATATGTCAGGGGCTATTAGGTCCTAATGGCTCTTGAGAATGTAAATCTAATTCTGTCAGCCAGAGTAGCCAAAGAAGCACCTACACAAAACAGTCACTGTCAGAAGCCCCTTATCGATTGGATTCTATTGTAATTGTGTAGTTACTGGTCTCTGATTAAACAAAAAAATACCAAACCATCCTGCCATCTGCCACGTTATCTCCCTGTTTCATCTCTCAAAGACAATTCCCACTTTCTTGAGTTCACCCTGACACAGAGGAAAGTTCATAGTCACTGGATGAACTGAACTGCCTCTCTACCTTCTTTTGATCTTTGATCTTCTGCAGAATGTTGACCTTCTTCTCAAAGTAGTTTACAAGGGCTGTTTCCGTCAGCATGGAAGCCAAGATCTGCTCAAAGGAGATAGACCAGTCAGTATCAATGGTACTGCCATACCTGGCAGCTGAACTACTGCCTTCACAACCAACCAGGACTGTGTCATCTGCAATGTCTTCACACTGCAGGGAGCCTGTGCTGACCATGGAGTAGGAAGACATGGACATATCATCTTTGGTTTCATCATCTGATAGCAGCTGTAAAGGAGAGCCTTGTCCTTCCCCTGACCCATCTCCTAGCATATGGTTCTCCTGCTGTGTTTTTTCAGGCTGAGCATCTCCACAGGTTTTGTCTTCATGGTCAGCTTGGGGTTGCTGCTCCACTGCTAAATTCTGACTCTGTTCAGATATTGGTGACTCCTCTTCACTCACAGGATCTTGGGTATTGTTTGCTTTGCAGTCCTCGGACTTCCTCATGGGCCTGTTGGAGAATTTTTTCCCAACCTCCCCAATTCGCAGAAGGAGACTTGCTACAGTGGCAATCGCATGGTACAGCTCTTGCTCCACCGGGTCCTCACTGAACATGTTGTAAAGGGTCTTGCATAACTCTATGAATTGTTCCTTTAAAAGACAAAGACCAAAAAAATCATACTTCAGGCTGAAAAAAGCTGACAGTGGCAGATCATCGAATCATAGAATATCTCAAGTCAGAAGGGACCCATAAGGATCATTGAATCCAACTCCCTGCTCTTCGCAGGGCTACCTAAACCAAAAACCATACGACTAAGAGCATCATCCAGATGCTTCTTGAGATGAAGCAACAGGCACCATCTTGACTGTTTATCTGCCTCCCCACGAAGTAAGTGGAAACTTACTGTACTGATTCAGAACAGTCCAATACGGGCAAACTCTTCTCTCTCTGCTGTAGCGGCTAAATTGAGACGCAGCTAGCAATTTAATAGCGGTGGGGTTTTTTGCTGACAGATGAACATAGTACTCACATATTCACGTCTGAGAAAACCTAAAATTTTACTTCTGTCCTGCTACTCTTTTGTGGACAGCTTTTAAGCATTTCCAAACTGGTTTAAATAGCACCTATCAAAGAAATTAGAGACAGAAAAGATCACACCAGTCATCAGACTCTCCTGTAACCACATTCTTCGCTCTCCACCAAGCAGCTGTAACTTGAGGCAATGCAAAACCAAGAGAGCCAAGTGAGTTTATATGACTGATGGCATAGTTGAAACATACTGCTCTGGAGGGAAAACACAGATCACAGTTCTTACAGGAAAAATTGGTCTGGGAGGCAGAGAGAATCAAATACATTTGATTGGTGGAAACAAAGCAGTTTGTCCATGTCCACTGAGGAATTCAACACAAACGTGTGGAATTAGAGGCTTCTAAAGCTCACCGGAGCAGAACAGCAGGGCAATCTACAGGCAAGGACTGAGTATGCTGGCAAAATGGCTGCACATACTGCTGAACTCCCCACTAAGCTGTGGGTCATCTAACTGGAAACCTTCACATTCACTTCTTACCTGGCTCATTTTGGGGAGATCTTTAATGGTTTCTTTCCTGGACTCTTTTTCCTTGGCCCACATTCTTAGGTAGTATCTATAGTCCTGTGGACTGGTACCCTTCTCCTCTGCAAGGCAAGACCAAGCCACTCCTGTCAGGTGGTTAATGGTTTCAGACTTAAAAAGTGAATGCTGTGCCAGCAGAAGTCATGCTGGAAGCAGGTTTTATTGACATTTCAGGAAAGCATCTACCAGGAAGGCTGCATTGTCTTCTGCTGGTTTATCTGATCCAGCTCAGTAGAGCAAACATTTTAACACTGCTGCATCAGCTTGACTTCTCATAAATGAGCTCTATGAGTTGACAACTTACCACAGATGATTTACAAATGTTATGATCTGGGTATGTAAAAGAGTCAGAGCAGTAAGGCATAAGAGAGATTTATTTCCCGGCTCACATCCCACTTTACTCTGTCCACACTTTGAAAGGTCTCCTTGATACAGCAAAGGACAATGAACGGTTCATAATATGAGAGAGACAAGACTAGAATGTGGTCTATTTATGATGAAATTACCTTTATCTGGACCATTCTCACTTGTCCTTCCTTTATCTTCTTGGGTTTCTAAAAAATTATGGAATTATAAAAGAATGGTTAATAGCTGATTTTCAGCAGTATGACACATGAATAACGTAAGAAAACTCACATACAAATTCAAATCATACAAGGATACATTTAATGAAAGTTAGATCTCACACTCCCACATCATGTTTGGAGGAGTGAACAGAACAGGATGGAAGCAAGAGGCTGATGGGATGAACTGGATAAAATGCCACACTGAAAAAGTGAGTTGAAGAGCTGAGGTAGAGGGCAGAACTCTTAAGAGAAAGGGTGAAACACAGATATGAAAGACAGGTAAGCAATGTGATGGCTTAAAGACAAAGAAGTTCAGTTATCCAAAGCAAGATAATGAATGGAAAAAACCAAACCACCACTGAGCACATATGTGACTAATATCTACACTCACCATTATTCATTGACCGAACTGACACTTTGGGAGTAATTTGCAGAGTCTAACTTCACAAACTTTGTTTCTGGTTCCCTATATTGTCATTAGACTTTACAGGAAATCTTGGCTCAACTCAGACTGTTAAGTTAGTCATCTAGCACCAAACAGCACAACTACTTACTCAAATTTTTTTTTTTTGAGCATTATTATATTTTGGTAAAAATTTAGCACAAATGACATATTTTGACCTCCTATTTGTCAATCCCTAAAATTATATTTTAAGAAATACAGTAAATTAGTCTACTAACAGTTTTACAATTCAATGGCATGCATCCTTATTCCTTTAAATTAGAAGACTGTGGAGGAGGCACAGGTATCATCTACCCAGGCCAGCAAGCCTAGCACCCCCCCCCACTCCGCTCTGAGCGTATTTCCCCCACCCCCCGCCACTTTCTAGGGCGAGATAAACTCCACTGAAAGAAGCCGGACAAAACCTATTTTGACCAAGGTTGAAACACAATAGGTAGAATATATCGAAAGGTATCTAATTACTTATAGCACTTTATTCATAGTGTCATGAGAGAGGAGCAGCAGCAGCAACTTCAGAGTATTTTAAATAGCACATTGGTGCTGGCAGATGGTATCAGCATTATAGCCATGCTCAATGCATGCATATAATCCATGGACTGACCTTGAGACTCACAGTGCAGGCAGAAATCCAGCTCTGAGACAAAAGGAGATACTTGAGCAGCAGAAAAAGGGGTTGAGGGGACAATATCCCAGATAAAACAGAAGAAAAGGCCAGGCATAGACAGACACAGAGAAGAAAACAAAAACAAGAAGAGAGACAATGAGACTTGCGTGATAACCTAAATCATGGTGGGAGACAGGGGCTGGTAAAAGCACACTGCTCCTCCTCAGCAGTCTGTAACTGTGCTTCAGAGGGGTCCTGCATGAAATGGGCACTGAGCAGTTTAAGCTCCAAACTTCTTTCCCATCATGCAACAAAGACAGCAAACTCAAACACACTGGCAATCTTAACATACTGCCACCATGAGACCATGCTTTGCAAAAAATCACTATTCATAGCACATGGATTTGTGCTGCAACTCCTGGCTAAACTGAGAGGTAAAGGCAGCAGCATTGTATTACCTTCTGTTGTAACATCCTCTGTGAAATAACTTGTGGCCTCCAAAGCAGACTCTGTCTCTTCTGGACTCAGAGCTGTATTTACAGAGAAGAAAATGTTAAGATCTCTAAGCTAATTTAACAGCAGTATCACCCACTTCATTATCAAAATTCATGAGGCATCCCTTTTCAATTGCATGTCAGAACAGATGGTGCTCAATAGTACCAATATATGAAAGCAATCACTCACCAGGAGGCAGATGCAGTTTGTAAAGTACTTTGAGTTTTTCAGTGAGGTCACCATGGTACATCCCACCTGCGAAGAAAAAAAACAACGGTTAAGAAAATAGCAATCAGGATAAAGAATCACCCTCTGCTCACAGGCTCAAACCAGAATGAGTTCACGTGCAATGAGGAAACGCTAACTGCACAAAGCCCTGTGCAGAAGCAGTAAAGAAATCTACAGCAAAGCTGCATCTTGTTGGTTTGCCACCTATCGTTTCCCAAAAAGGGAGACTGCCTAGCAGCAAAAAGGCATCTTTTGTTCTGTCCGAGGCTTCCTGTAAGGCTCTCACCCTCCCCTCATGATCACCATTATCTCCTTTTAGTTCTCTGCTTGGAAAAGGACACAAACAATTTTTGCAATATTCCATCATCTCCAAAAACACCACTTACTCATCCCTGTCACAAACTCCTTGAAGTTAATGAGAGAATCCTTGTTCTCATCCAGAAGCCGGAACAAACGCCCTGCTAGCACGGGCGTATGTGCGCCACAGGACCAGGGGGTCAAGCTGATGAACAGCTCTTTGAACTGCTCCATGTCTATGCGATACTGCTCCAGGTAGGGTAAACTCTGATCTCGGCGGGCAGCTGCAGCACGATTATTTCCCCAGTAACAGCTCATCAGATACTTTGCCTTTGGAGGGAAAGGATTAATAGGTCAGATTATACTACGCTACAACAATCCACAGGAATCAAGACTTTGTTATAGCACTGAGTAAGCATAAGCAAAGAGGAGACATTTCAGGACACACCATTTATCTCCCCCATTATTCCTAGTGTTACTTCACTACAAAATAATATGAAATGAAGGAGGCGACAGGGATTTCACAAAAAGCACAAAGAACAATTTTAAGTGAAAAATACAAACCCCATGGTTTCAGGTTTGAACAAAATGACACTCAGGTTTTACTGCAAAGGGAACATGCAGGTTTTAGAACTAAGCCTCTCCTTCCGAGTCTACAGCACAGTGTGACTGAGTTTGCAGTGACTTTGGTAAATGCAGCTGGGTAGTATCACTCTCTTAAAAACACATACATTGACAAATAGAGGTAAAACACTTAAGTAATTTTGTCACAGTTACAGAGCAAGTGAAAGGCAAACCCGAGAATAAAAAATACAGTCAATCCTAGCTTTCTCTAAGTGCTATGTGACACTCCTTTCCATTGACTCCACGATCTCTTTCTGAATAAGTATCATTCAAATACCGCAAATATGTTTTGGCCATCTTTGAAGGGGGGGCGGCGGGGGGAATCAGATAGTAATAGGGCCAGTTTCACTGGCACCGTGTATAACGATATGTAAAACAATGCAGTATCTGTTTCTGATAGGTTGGATTAAGAATCAAAGCAAAGTCATTGCCTCCCTTTCAGATTACTTTGATATTTGTTCTCTCTGTGTCAGAACACATTCTTCCTCACTCTAGCTTCTTACCTTGAACACTACATACAGCTCTTCTAGTTCTTCAATAGAGAAACCAATGTCACTAGACACAGCTCGGACCTATAGTTAGGAAGAAAATAGAATGAACAATTTATTTCAAAGCTAGAAAAATGAAGTATGACTCACTGAAAAATCCGTGTAACATAGAAGAGAACAAGTGCAAGGAAATATGACACAGGATGGGAGGGAAAACATAACCATTCCAATACCAATGGGAACTGCTATGGATTACAGGTCAGGAAGACAGTTTCTGGTCAAGCAGAAACTGCTGACATTTTGAGCAGCTAGAAAAAAAATTACTGCGCTTATTTCCTGTTTGTGCAGACCTGACTCTGCAGGCTGTGTGGCCCCTCCCTCTTGTTTTTATCTTCATATGTTTGACTGGGATGCGTTGAAAAACAACAGTGAAAGAAACAAGTGGATAAGGTTCTCCACCTAGGACATGAAGGATAATTGCAACAGATATGGATACTCCCCTTTGGCCATGAACCCTTCTGTAAAATTCCCTAACATGCTAGCATACTCTCTAAATGGCAGGAAAATAATTATCTGCTGGCTAGCTCTTCTCAAAGATTCCAGGCAAGTAGTTAAACAGAGCAGTGGAGACTACTACAAAACCTACAAGTGGTTTTTATCTCTCTCCATGCCAAATACCTCATCCAGTCATGCTCTAGCACTTCAATCCATTTTATTAGATTAACTAGAACCATGTGAAGAAAACAGAAAACCCATTATTCCAGTCAGTAAATCCATTTCTTTCACATTAAGTGTAATTCTTTAAGTCACTTAAAACTGGGTCTGCTACAGGGCAAACTTTCGAGATGCTTACAGCAAAACACATTCCATTAATATGCCATTTGGTAGCTCATTCAATCTGGGATTCACATACCACACTCTTCTTGGCTGTATCCTCCAGAGACTGGATCACTTTCAGCCTTTGTTTAAAACGCATTTGTTCAATGTCATCTGCCTTCAAATTGCTAAATTTCTACAAGAAAGGAAGCAGACCAGGTCAGCATCATCTCCTAAAGAAAGAACAATGCCCGTTCAATTACATGTTCTTTAACAAGTGTACTATCCCCTCAGAGATGATCTAAAAGCCCTAGAAACCTTGTACCAGCAGCAAAAAGATGAGGAAAAAACTTGAGCTCTATTCCCTATTCACCCTTGTCCTGCAAGAGGAGTAATTCAGAATTCATGAGAAATCCAACATCAGAGGTTTCTAAAGAACAGCTGAAAAAGCATCTGTCAGGACTGACAGAAATACAGATCTTGTACTGTGGCAGAGATAAGAGAACAGACAGGTGGTCATTCCTTCCAGTCCTGTTTTTTAATAGGACCCATATGAGATTTAGCTTGAAACACCAAAGTTAACAGGCTTTTCTGCTGACTAGGACACTCTTTTATAAAAGAAACCAAGAACAAACAGAGATGGCAGATTTGAAGAAACAAACAGAATACCCAGCAAAATGATAGCTTCCTGGCTGTAAGCAGCTGGAAGGGGACAGGATGAAGAAAAGGAGATAAAAGAGAAATGAATCCGCATTTACCACAGCGTAGCAGAGAAGAACTGTCAAACACCAGTTCTCTTGCCTGTGTTCTTTCCACCATTCATACAAATTTCTTACAAGTTTGTTCTCAGTATGAATAATGAGGTACTCCTCTACCAGTGCAGAGGTGCGTTTAGGGCCACAAAAATGATCCGAGGGCTGGAGTCCCTCTCCTACGAGGACATACTGAGGGAGTTGGGGTTGTTCAGCCTGGAGAAGAGAAGGCTGCGGGGAGACCTTATTGTGGCCTTTCAGTACTTACTCTTGGTCAAAAACTAAGCCAGAACCTTACCTCATAGGATGTTTTGATGAGTTCAAAGATGTCAATTTCAACTGGCGGATCATCTCCACTCGTCAGTAAGGCATGCAAGTGGGGAATAGGGGGAGAGACGCTCTGTCTGTTAACTACATTGTCCAAATATCTGTGGGGAAAAAACAGAACAGATGCAAGACTCCAGGATTAGTGTCCAGGAAAAGAAGTAATATCCTAAACACATCATTCCCAACTTCCTTTGTATCACTAATCTAAACACGTAGGAAAATTTAGTTTTTCCCAGCTAACGTGCAATGCTACCCTCAATGTAGCTGAAGTAAAGTTGATCTTCACCCTATTTTTGGGGTATCTACTCCTTTTAAAGCGGGCTTCAAGTAGTAAGCTGAAGATCTTGCTGCATGTAAAAAAGATTCACATTTCAAACAAGAAATTCCTACATTTACTAGACTTGGGAGATATCTGCTTGATAAAGTTTTATGTTTCTAGAATGCAATTCCTGCCAGGATCTGTTCTTAATAATAGATCAGAATTGTTCTGTGAATTTTGGATAAAGAACCCTTAGGAGTTCAAATTCAAACTGAGAAGCAGGAATGCATTATAGAATCATAGAATCATTTAGGTTGGAAAAGACTTTTAAGATCATCAAGTCCAACCATTAGCCTAGCACTACCAAGTTCACCACTAAACCAATTAAGGGTAGAGTAATAATTAATTTCATGTTTCCTGGCTTGGTGGCTGGATTATTTTCTAATGAAAGTAAAACTAGAATAGAATCACTAAGGTTGGAAAGGACCTCTAAGATCATCAGTCCAACCGTCAACCCAACACCACCATGCCTAAACAAAGCAAACAATTCCAGAAATACAGGATTCCTCCATACTTGAGCCAAAACTTAATTTCAGCTGTTGTGCTGTTACTATTCAGTTATAAATAAGAACAATGAATGGTACCTGCCCAGAATAGTCATGGCTTCACCTTCATCACAGCACTGTAACAACTTCTCCATGTTGGCATCCAGTATGGCCAATGACACCTGCAAGATAAACTTGATTCCCTCATAGAAAAAACAGTCGACAATGACCACAGCACTCTCGAAGGGCATGACACTGAGAAAGAGAGTAAGAAACCAGGAAAGGGATATGGTGGAAATCACTCCCAGGTCCTGCATCTTTTCTGACAGCTGTGGAAGGTACTCTCGTGTAAGTTCTTCAAAGATACCTTGGTCCACCAATGCACCTAGGAAAACAAACAGAAACAATGGTAGAACTCAAACTGGTGGTATCATAGTACTATACCCAAGCTAATCAATTATTAAACAAAATAGTGTAAGTTCACTTTAATTTCATAGAAGTCTCTTAACATTAGAACTAAAATTAACACATTTATTTAGATTTGTTCCTTGTTCTCAATAAAAACATATGTAGATAGAGACTATTCCTACATTGCAGAGCATGCAGAAACAGAATCTCTCATTGATCTATGCATTTTCCCTGAAAGGAGGGGTGGAGGATTACTGATATTATGGTATTTACATCAAACTATTCTCTTTTATACAGACCAACTTTAAAAGCCCATGAAGCAGTGCTTTCACTAACCTTTCCTGGGAGCCTATTCCAAAGATTTAATATATCATTCAGATGGGTCAAAAATAACCCAGTAATTTTCTTCTAGATATGCCTCCTTACTGCTAATGGTCCCTCCTGCTACCAATTTTTAGTGACTTCATCTTCCTTGTTACTACAAGGTAGTACTACTACCTTGGTAGCCTGTAGTGTCTCTTCCTACGTCTCCATCACACACCTGCAACTTTAAAGGGAACAGGGTTGTGCTTCATCGTCTTTAAAACGTACCACATTTAATTCATTCTGAACAACAAAATGTTCCTGAGAGATGCTGGTGCAACTGTAGCTGACAATCCAGGCTCCAGCATGAATTTGACAGACTTACCCACTACTCTTGTGTTGTAGTAATCCGGCAACATCCGCTCACATAAAGCCACTAGGAGCCAGAAAGCCTCTTCCTCATTGCAGTATAGCAACAGTACTGATGTCACAATGTTCATGGCCTATGAGCCGGCAGAGTTAAATATGCAGATATAGGAGAGAAACATGAAAATGTTCATGAAAGCTCTGTCATTACAGACCAGCTAAACTTAAAAAGCATGAATACAGCAAAACTGTCACCGAGACTCACATCTATTTCCACCTTTTAGTGATATCTGAGTCAATAGATGATCTTGAGACAGCTAACCTTCCTGTTTCAGTTCCTTTGTTTGCAAGGCAGCAAATAATATAACTACTTTTTGTCAAGCACTTCCATTAATCAATGTGACTAAGTAAAATTTTCAAAGTTTTCATAAAAAGTTTTGTTACAATTTGGTCATAACAGATAACATAATGAGAACTTCTAATACCAGAGCAATACACAAAATGAATCTGAATTTCTGAATTTCCACCGAGTTGTTTTGCAAACGACCAACTGGTTTCATTTTCAATATACCGCCCATGTGCATCATCATTTATACGATTTAATTGGTATTTTAAATGAAACTAGAAGATGTTTTTGCTGAACTAGGGAAAGCTCTAGCAGGAAAACTAGTAAAAGAGTCTGCCATTACACCTAACAGAAATGTGCAAAGTCTATTTAAATGCTGTATTCAAAGGACAGTTAAGAGATCTTGCAACATTACCACTTCTTTCCTACTCTCACACCATCACATGGACAGCATGAAGGAAAAGTTTGAAACTGAACAAAAAACCGCAGAAAAAGTCCAAGTCAGTCATGGTCACCGTGTAGGACTAACAAGTCTGAGACTTCTTTCTTACCTGACAGTACCCAATTGTTGGATTTCTGAATGCATAAGCAGTTAAGACTCTCCGGAGGGCAGCAATTCCCAACTCATTCTGGAAGGCGGGATGTTCTGGCATAGAACGGTGCAGATCTCTCTCAATTTCCTCTGTAGCAAGATTGTACTTTCCCATTGACTTTTCCACAAGATCTGCATAGTAACCAGGATGAGTCACCATCTCATTCCAAGCCCCTGTAACGACAAACAAATACTGCTTCACCTCTTGAGCTTTGGAATACAGATTTTATGCCCACAGTTTCAGAGAAGAGGCAGCCAGGAAGCACTACATGAACTACAAATAGATACGAAAGTATAGTAACAAACTCATTGTTAAATCATCATGTTAGAGTCTAGGTCCCCACACTGAAACGCAGATAAAGGAGGCCAAAGAGCTACTACGCTCATAAAATAAGTTATCTCAGGAATGCAATCACTGCCTTTTTGGCAAAAACACCACAAAGTATCATTCAGGTGGAGTTAACTTGCAACTAATTTCTTCTGAAATGAGCTAAGATGTGTACCTTTTCCTTTGAGATGTGCAGAAAGCTTATTCCTGCTAGCTGTCAAGGTATCCAGCAAAACCTCCTACCTGAGAAAAGGAGCCACAGCTCTCCACGAAGATTCTCTGGGATTCCTTTTTGCACCAGCTCCCTAGTCTTGGCAGTGCGATACATACACATCCCTCGCCCATATTCAAAGAAATGAATGTTCCAAGATTCTTCCTTCATCTTCTCCTTTGCCTTCACAGGAACAAATATGGCCATTTTAGGAGATTAATGCATTTTTATGTTTGTAGGACAGGTGATTTCTGGGTATACTCAGGCCTACACTTCACAAGAGAAATGCACTGTGACATTTAAAGCCTTTCTTCTTCCTGCTGAATAAAATGGTGTATGCTAATCTACACTGTTCTGAATCAGTCTGACCTTGCTTAAAGTCTTTACAACGCTAACATGGGCTGTGCAATGGCATTACACCTTGCAAATGTCTACATAAATGCAAGCAGAACCATAGTCTGAGACGATTAACTAGCAAGCAGAGATAACAGTTCCCTGCTTGCTTGATCTGAAGAAACGTAGTTCTTCACAGACATGAATTTACATCCCAGAAGCACAGTAACAGTAAATTCTCCCCCTCTAGTCAAGTATTTCAGGTATCTTAGTGCTGATAAAGTAAGCCAATGGTCAGGTTACATCTATGCAGCACTATCATTGTGACAGACACAGCAGTGATACTGCAGGACTGACCAGGGATAAAATGCATTTTCAGAGTCTCAGAACAGGACAGGAAATCTGCAACCTACTGCAAACTATTTAAAGTTAATTGTTTTAAGTTAAAATATTACTTACCCCTTTGGGTCCCATGAGCTCCTCGGAATTTCTTCTGAAGAGTTTGAGTAGTCCCTGCGAGGCTGTTGGCACTTCCCCCGCACAGAAGTTGACAGGTCGATTGCCGAGAGCAGATGTGGGGCTAACTGCAAGCGGGCTGCTGGAAGGCAACTCTGGAACTTCCTGAATAACAGTACATAAAAGCATCTTAGCTCAGGCAGCTTCTTCCCTCTGCTAATTGTCTAACAAAGAGACATTGTGAGCGCTGTTAACGCACTGTAAGGAGCATTACTCTGAAAAGTTGACAAACGCTCCTCCCAGCTATTTCCTTAGTACCTCGCAACCATGATCAGCCAAATTCCACTTCCATTCCCTGTCGCTGCTGCATGGTTTCTTGGATGGCGTTCTCTGCAAGAAGTCAGAGATTCTCTGTACCAAGAAATCTCGGTCTTTCAGATTGGCAAAGAAGAAGGTCATTTTACTTCTAGTGCTGATGGACAGAGGGCTGGGCAAGACACTGGAACTATCTGCTTTCTCAACTATTGTCACCTAGAAGACAAAGACAAGGGCCATTTGGATCTAGCAGATTCTCCATTATCTATAAAGTAGAAGCACACAAAAGACAAGAAGGGCCTGTAGTCTTAATATACAGCTAAGAGATCCCCACCTCCCTGAGAGGAATGATGAGATGACAGGCCTCCTCTGCCTTGCTGGCAAAACAGATGTAATTGTTGGAAACAAACATCTGGCCAGGAATATGCATCTTGTTGAATGGTGTCCACAAGGTACAGTCTGTGTGTCCATCCAGGCATTCATCCTTGGGCAACCGGAAAGTGGCACGGTAGCACTCATTTTTGGCTCGAGCATCCAGGTCTCTGGGGAAAAGTAAAGAGTAGCCCCCAGAGTTTTTTCCTCACTTGAAAAACCCACTCAAACACTAATGTTAAGTGTTTGTTCCAATCACAACCTTCAGACTGCGCTGTGTATTCTTAGTATTCATTTCTCTAACTGAGATGCCACCCCTTATCTGACTCCTCTTTCAGCCTTCAGACATGCTTCACTGACAAGGAATGTCCTGCAATACAAGACAAAATATGCAAGTGCATCTGCGAAACTTGAATGTTACATCAGATTCTGAAACTGCAGAGAACAGTCCCCAGTGGGAGGATTTATTACAATATAAACGTATGTTACTTTTTATAAATCTTGCAACTTCAGACAAAGGGGCTGATGTAATTTTCTTCTTTCACACTTTTTTTTTTAAAAACAGGATTTTCAACAGCCTCTAGTTGAAGATTCCTCCTGACAGTGCCTAGGCATGCATGAGAAAGACATGAGGGTGTGTGTGAATTCAGTACCAACTTGGGATGGAAAAAAAAGTAATAGGCAGAGGGCTAATGACTGAAATAAGTGATGCAGCCCCTAGAGTGAGAAAACCCCAGTGGCACCTGGGAGCTACACAGTAACACAGATTTATTATTACGATCCCCTGTTATCTGTCTTCTCACTGCTGGAAACATATACCTTTTTAATGCAGAGATGTTCTTAAGAGGCTTCCTGGGCTTTGGGAGGGACTTGTCCTGTAGGAAGCTCTCATTATCCAATAGCTGCCGCATAGCAATGTTAGCCAACTGCTCCATCAGCTTGAATGTCTCGTTGATGTTGAGAAACATGGAAAAATAAAGTTCACTGTCCCTTGTGCTTACTTTAATGCACTCGGGGAACAGCAGTGTAGCGTTTTTTTCTAGCTGGGTTACATCCACCCACTGGATCACCAGTGTCACTGGGAAAAAAAGTTTTAAACTATTACAATTTGAGGCAAAACAACAACCAAACAGAAATTAAACAAATTAAACTCAAGCAGCAAGCAAGCTCTCAATGTAGCAGCATTTTTCCCCTCTTACACGTGGACAATTCTTTTCTTCATACTTTTACTGGGTTCTCCAAAAATACTTGGAAATAATCTTTGGGATTAACTAGACTAGAAATAATGCAGTTCCAAAAGGACTATCTCCCATCCAGTAATGCTTTCAACCACAATTACTCAAGATTTCATTCCTTCTTTACAGGCAAATTAGCTTTGGACTCAGGAGTTCAAGCTTTGTAAATACTCGGTCCTGGCAGTGGTTCCAAATAAAACTCACCAAGGTAAAAATACTGCTTGGTTCTCTAATCCAGTTGAAGTAAAACTTCAGGTGTACTTGTACAGCTTGAGAAATGTTTTGAAAACTGACTCAGGCATTCAGTCTAAACATCACTGAAGTGCCTATGAGTGCAAGGACTGATCTATGCATTGAGCTAGAGCTCAAAGGATTCCTAAAAGGAAAAAAACTGTAAGCTTAAAAAGAAGTTCACACAAAATATCAATTGCATCGAAAAGATCATGGGAAACGGCAGAAAAACAACTAGCAAGGTTGTAACTCACCCTCTTTGCCCAGCAGGAAGGAGTAGAAACAGAGGTGATTGACGGTGAGGTACAGCCAACCCTGCCTGGGTACACGCCCCTTCCAATAGCTGCAGGAATAGTAATTGACCAACTTCTCCACCTCGGGCATCCCAAACTGCTTCCGCATCTTCAGTTCAGCCTCTTTGAATTTACCTGGATCCTCTTCGCTCTGGGGCTGCTCATTTTTGTTCTCTTCAGCAATAATTCCCTGAAAGGACATGGGAGGAGAGAGAGAAGAAATGGAAGGGAACATGCCTGCTGACAGACATAATATACAGCAGAAGGTCACAGCAGCAGTCCGGAAGACAGAAAGAAGAAACACAACACAGCAGTTATCGTTTCTCCTGTCACGTTAGAGAAATAGTAAAGACATGTAGAAAGAGCAGTCAGATAGTTGGGGAGTCTACGATCTGGGATCTGCTCCTGAGCGCATGCAGCAAGCATTCATGTTTAGCATTTGACCGAGTTTCTCGCAGCTGGCCTGCTAACACTCTGAACACCCTGCAGGAGAAATGAAGTCTATTTTCACTTGCAAATATGCTTCTTCAACAGGAAGAAGATCATCTGCCAGGAAGGGCAGAACTCCGCGGTCTGTCAGATCTTGACTGGCCAGAATTAAAAACAAATGACCACAATCTCTCTCACACACAAGACACACACAGAGAAAATACAAAGAATCTGACTGGAGTACTGGAAAAGACTCAAGCTGCTGCTGTTCAATAAAAAACTGTATTAATAAGTTTCTACTCCGGAGAATTTGTGGGCTGGGAATCTGAAGCGTGTTAACTGCACAACAAGCAGAGACCCCTGTCTGACTCAGAAGTCCGTGGAAGTTGGGGTGCAGTTCCTTTACAACCTAGACGCCTTTTAGAGCATCATGGCAGGGCAAGTACATTGCTTGCAAACTAGAATTCTCTCTCCCGTATTTGTTGCTAGATGAACCCTCATTAAACATTCTCTCTGCGTCAAAGGTATAATCGGCAAGTATTTTAAAGAGGTATTATATTTTAATTAGTAGGACCGTCCTAAGCAGGCTGTTCCTTGAGATCTAATGCTCATAACCTTTCCCCCCCAAAATATACTTGTCCAGTGTTGTGACTGTAACACGATGCTGATAATACTGTATGCATTCCATGACAATTCCAAATGTATGTATGTCTGAAAAGGGAGCAGAGAGAAGTTTTGCAATGGAGCTCTTACTCCCTCCCTCCCAAGGGTAAAAAAATTCTTAAAACCACCTCCCCACTCTTTCTCAGGATCTGGTAATCCTTCAGGGAAAAATGTCGCTTACATGTATCTTGCCCTTGACGAAGGTGGTGATATCCTCTTCATTATCAAAGATGGATAGGGTCTGCAGTAAGTTATTCTCCAGCCATTCCCAATGCTTTGTGATCTCTTTACGAGATGATCCTAATTGAAGGGGTGAAAGATGATGGGAATAGCAAAGAAAAAAGAAATTAGAACAAGGTCTTTTTTCCTCCAGGTTCACAGCAGGGAAGTAATAATTACCAGACAGCAATCAGGACAAATCAAACATATCAACTGTATATGTATCAAGGGTATTTTATATACACCAACATTATGTTTCTAATGAAACATCTCCACTGTCACCAAAGATAATCAGCACACTACCAACAGATCATCCTATTTGCTTGCGCACACCAAACACAGCTTTTTTCCACAGACAAAAAGCATTCTTACATTCCAGACAAGAAGTACTCTTTTAATTCCTGGTATTCTAGAACAAAAATAATGAACTTGCAGAAGAAACTTGACATTTCAGAACAACTGAAGTTTTTACACCTACAAAGAGGTTCCATTTTCCACAGGCAATGGTCAGCAGAGAGCATACAACACCAAAACAAAAAGCAACCAAACCATTCACATGTCAGAAAGCTCTTTGCTTTCTTAAATAAAAACGTCAGCAAAACTTCTGAGTTAGTTGTCTTTAACCATAAAGTCCACGAGAGTTCACAAAGGATAAGCTTCACTGTGTAACCCATTTAAAGAACTTTTCTATAGAAAGTTGCCTTAGTTAGTTGCCATTAATTACTTCAAAGATTTGTGTTTACTAAAAGATTTCTTCCTCTCTGTTAATGGCTATCACTATATTCTCTTGCAGACAGAAAAAAATGCAGAAATAAAACCAACAGTTCAACTTTTTTTAGCAAGATAAGAAACATCGTTAAATGCAGACAAAAAGAAATCTGTCTAAATGCAAATCAAAGACATTTGTAAGTTTCTCTTTGCCAAATTCCAGTAAATTTATCTTCTGAAGTTTCATACAAAAGCAGTGGGATATCTAAAAATGTTAACAGCATGACTCCCACTACTTGATTTCTCTGTGAGTGCGTTAGACCCCTCCATGTGGTTAATGATGGAAAGTAAGAAAGCAGCAGACAACACAAGCAGGTCCCTACAGCTATTGCTCTGCACGACTTTCTTTTTTAAGAGGCAGCTTCAGCAATGAAATAGTCTTCATGTATTTGTAGTTGGATACCTAACCACAAAACCCAACGCCAACTAATCTGTGGTTTCATAAGCAAAAATAACTCCAGGACCTGAAACCAAGAACTAAAAGCAAGTAAGCTGTCTTGTTTCAAAGGACTGCAGGGCTATGAATTTGAGTTTGTGTGTACAGCCCAATGGATTAGACAACAAATATTTTTAATTTTGCCTCTGTGTATAAGTTTACTTGACATCTCTCCTAGCCATCTGACAATGTTTTTAAAGCATAAATGATTTTGAGTAATAGGAAATGGCTTATTTTAAGGGCACAGAATTATCAATTATAGGATGCTTTGGTTGTGGAAAAAACCCACAGGTCCAGCAACAATGGCAGAGGAATAAAAGTCTGCGTTCTGTTTTGTTTCATGAGCTGCATCTCTCACCAAGTGACAGCAGACAAATTGCTAAAATAAGCCAGGCCTCAATAATTGATGTTTTTCTAAGAACAACATTAGAATGACGTACATGAAGGAGTAAAATTCTGCAATTCCTACAGAGAGAGTTGTACGAACAAAGTGCTGAAGGCCAAAGCTGCATGCATGACCAGAATGCTGCCCACTAGTATTTATACATGATAAATTGTAAATAAAATATATGCATTTTTCAACTAGAGAGCCATGTACATTTTATAACTTTAAGTGAATGCCAATACTCTAACTTAGATAGTAAAATGAGAACCAGATATGATGAAAAAAATGCTTTGGATGCTTTGGATGAAGACAATACATTTACTCCAGTATAATAATTTATCAAACTCCATCTGCTTGTTATATAGCCCATCTCATTTTACCATGCTGTAAAGTTACTTAAAGTTACTTACAAGTTACTTAAAAAAGTTACTTAAAAGTAACTGAGATATAGAGGATATCAGCTAAACACTTGTGAAATTGTACAAAAGTAACACACTCCTCGAGTGTCAAGATACTATAAAATTTCAGATTTGCACTGTATGCGGCCACTAAGTAGTCTGCTTTTTTCTGTGCAGTTTCTGGCCTGCCATTTTGTTTTCTGTCTTTCTTCCTCTCTGCCTCTGAGTGAGGCCACTCCTCAAAAGGGAAACTGAGTTTTTGTGAAACACAGCAACTTCTAAACCTTTCTTCCGCAGATTTTAAGTAGCTCTGCAAGGGAGAATATTGTGTTGGTTGCCTGTGGAGAAGATGGGAACTGGGAAAACATGACATCAACATCTGTGGGCTTAGCAAATGATTACTTCATGATCAGATTTTACGTCTCAACCACAAAATGAGAAGTGAAGATTCTTATTATAAACAACGTTGGTCTAACAAATATGTCTGAAGATATTTTCTCTTTAGCCACCAGCAGGACCTAAAGCCTTAATCAACATCCACCACCAGATATTAGAAGATTGTACCATGATATTCTAATACAGCAGTTACATTTCTCAAGTAAAAGAGGCTGAGGATCCTCGATGTTTTAAAAAAATATCATTATAATATATTTTACAGAGATAGTATATCTATATATCTATTACAGGCCAGAAATAGCAGAAAAAAATAAACTGGATCAAGACAATAAAGAGATTCCCCAAAGAGTGTTTGGCACCTTGAGTGACCTTACATGTTTCCATCTTGTACCGTGTCCCTGGTAAGCAGGTTTTGGCACAACACTCATTGTCCCTCAGCAATCTTATCATCATAGTTTTATTCTCTGAACAATCTCACTGTGACCTTGCAAACAGATACACCTTGGAAGAAGGAAAATTCTTAACATCTGCAGAAACAGAAGCTTTTACAGAGCCTTAAGTTCCTAAACTACAGTTTAAACAACACTGAGAAGTTTTGTCATTTCTGGCATCTTCCACTACCCCACCAGAAGCTCTAGAAAGTTTCCTGAGCAGTCACTGAATACTCCTATGCGGGATAACTGGTCACCTGAACCAAACAGACAACAGAGTAACACCAGTCCAGCCCCTGACAAGAGTCACATCAATACATACCACACGCCACTGCCCAATACACTTGAGAGTCCTGAGTCTGGTGCAGAATACGGTATGGGGCAACTCTAGCACTGGAATCCAAAACCACGTCTAATGTTCCCACAAGAAGACCTAGGAGGGAAAGAGAGAGGAATTAAAACAATGTGATACCAAAACGAAGAACTGGGTTAAGTAAAAATACGGGATCAACACTACAGAAAAATGCCAGTGTTCATATCATGTATGCTGTGATGGAAGAGCAGCGGCACTTGGTCAAGAAAATGAATATATACATCGAGTCACTGCAAGCAAATTACCTATAATCCAACTACAGCCAATCCCACTGGTAATGGATGAAGTTTAGACGGCAATTAAATGTCTACTAAACACCATTATAATCCTCCGCCTTCCTAGGAGAGTTTTCTAATAAAAGAGAAATGTGTGTTCCTCTGTGGGGTTTCTGTTGCTAATAGCAATTTTTAAGCCTACTAAACTAAAACACAGAAGAGTTTTCAACACTGTATCTTTCAGTGTCACCTATGCAAACAGTACGTAAGGTAACTCATCCAAAATGGAATCAAATAGCTCTAGAAAAACTGGTACTCACAGGTTTTAGTGATGTTTCTAAACTACTTTGATTAAACAAAGAAAGAAGGCAGAGAATCAAAATTTGGTAATACAGAAGTTAAAATGTGTTTATATAATGTTAAATAAAAAAGCAGGCATTTCCAGCATAAATGCTGACAGCCACCAGACTTTGTAAAGCAAGTCCATTTATCTCAATTAAGTCTATTTACTAGATAAATAGAAAATCTAAGATGATACTTTGCTTTGTTATTCTAGATAATGTACTATGAGCATCTTTAATGCAAATTAATTTTGCAACATCCTCATGATTACAAGTTTTGTAACATTAGAACTTGGACAGGGAGCACAGTTGCTCCTCTGGATTGCTAGTTTGGAGGCCGAGGCTCAATTTCCTGCTCTGATCCCTACGGTTTGGGTTAAGTCTGAGCAAACTGTACTCATCCATATCTCATTCGTTATCATGAAACATGCTACTTCCTCCCCTTTCTCTCTCTTGGCTATCCAAAAGCAAGTAATAGACTAGGAATATACCACTGATCATACTTCAAGAGAAACGCCATCCTTAGCAAGCTCATCTGGTAATCCTTAAAACAAATACCTATGTACCCAGCACAGCAGGGTCTCAGTTTTGGCTCCAGGTACAGTTTTAGGCAGAATACAGATTAAAAAGTAATTTTGAATACTTCCTGTAACAATACCAAGTGCGTCAAATATCAACATACAGACTGGTAACAAGACATGTTTAAGAACTTGAGTACGACAGCAACTCAAACACATTTCCAGCTTGGCTGAGTATCTACATTCTAACTCTAAAATGTCAACTTGCAGTTGTACAGCTCCTTAAGGAGGACACGTGGCTTTTAACACGTAGGAGCTCTGAAGACGACTCTCTCGCTGAGCTAAACTAGCTCAAGAAGTAAACTGGCTCAAAGATTCAACCATTTAAGAATAGATCAGTTTACATGTTTCCAGAATAGCACCAGGTGTCATTTCTTCTTGTAAAAACCTGGGAAATTCTAGAATACAATTATATGTCTACATGCAAAATCACACAAGTAAGTTATGTTACATAAAACAGAGTAATTCAAAATAATTTTGAACACTGCGAAAAGATGAAATAGCATGCTAAGACGTTTATCAGCTGCGTCATTTCTGTAGTCAGTGTATTTGGTTAAACAGGGCTAATACATGAAACTGGTTGTGCATAATTCACGAACGTAAAAAGCACGTTTTTGTTATTCACTTAACCGTGCAAGCGTTTTGCACGTAAATGGGGCGTTTTAAAAGTGAGGGGATTTTTTGTTATTGTTAACACCGTGCCTTGGTCACAGTCACGTTATTTCAAGTTTGCGCCACCGAACACGGCTATCGGGCGTAGCAGGGGCAGTTTTCCTTGGGCTGCACCCACACAACTTCACCTCCAGCCCCAGCGCAGCACGGTTTTCATACAGATATTAATTAAAAACTCCGTCTTACTTTCACCCCCTAAATCTTGAAAAAACACACCACAGGGCCAAAGAAAACACCTCAGTAATTCAAGGCAACGCGACTACGACGAAGCAGCCGTTTCTGGCAAGGGCAGAAGAGCACCCCCGCCGCCCCCGTTAGCTCCTCGGCCCCGCCGCGCAGCAGCAGGGCTCGGGGCGGCCTGCCCAGACCCCCCCGGCGCCAGGCGCTGCCCGGCCGCAGCCGGGGGGCAGAGGCACGGCCCGCCGCTCCCACCCGCTGCGGGGGCCAGCGGCGCCGGCCCGGAGGGCGGAGGGCCGGGGCACACCGGCGGCCGCCGCTTGTCGAGGGCGCCCCGCGGCCGGGCGCGGCTCCCCGGGGGTCTCACACAGCGGGGAGAAGCGAGGGGGAAGGCGGAGCGGGCTCACCCCAGCCGGCGGGGCCTGCATCCCCCCCCCCCCCCCCGATCGCCCCAGCCCCGCAGCCGCCGCCGTACCGAGGCGGGCAGCTCCCGCCCCGCCCTGACCGGACCCGCGACGCGGGCCTGGGGCGGCCCCTCAGCACCGCCACCCCCCCCGCGCCGGGCCGGGCCCCGCGGGGACACGGCAGCGGGGCGGGAGCGTCGTCCCCCCACCGCTGCCCGCCCAGCGCCAGCCCCGAGGCGGCCGGGCCGGGCCGGAGCCTTCCCTCAGCCCCGCCGCGCCTCACCCGTGAGGCCGCCCCCTTTGCCGTGTCCCCGCCGGCGCTGGAGCAAGAAGAAGGGGTTGGCCCGCTCCGTGACCCACAGCGCGCCGGCCAGCAGCACCTCCTCGGGCCCCAGCCACATCGCGGCGGAGCGGCTCGGCGGGGCCCGGCTGGGCCCGGCCGCAGCGGGGAGGCGGCGCGGGGGGCGCGGCCGGGCCGCGCCGGAGGCTCACGGGGCCGCGCCGGCGCCCGGCGGCCACGGCGCCCTCTAGCGGCCCGGCCCCCTCACGGCAGCGGGGCGGCGCCAACGCTGCCGCTGTGGCGCGGGAGCCAGGGCCGCGGCTCCGCAGCGGGGAGGCCGCGGGTTCGAGCCCCGCTCCCCGCAGTGGGGGGCCGGTGCCATCTCCCCATCTCCCCGTAGCGTCCTCGGTGGGCAGCCGGGGCTCACCTCCGCGCTCTGCAGAGAGGGTCCCCCCAGCACCTCTGCCTCTCGGTGCCTGGGGTGCTGCAGAAGGCTTTCGCTGGGCCCTCAGCCTCCACTGAAAGCTTTGTCAGGGCGGCTCAAATTTGACAAGAGCGATGCGCTTCTATAGTAAAAAATCGGGCGGATGATAAATCATCGAATCGTTTAGGTTGGAAAAGACCTTTAAGATCATCCAGTCCAACCATTAACCTAACACTACCAAGTCCACCACTAAAGCAATTAAGGGGAGAGTAATGATTTCATGTTTCCTGGCTTGGTGGCTGGATCATTTATAATGAAAGTAAAAACTAGGAATCATTAAGGTTGGAAAGGACCTCTAAGGTCATCAGTCCAACCATCAACCCAACACCACCATGCCCACTAAACCATGTCCCAAAGTGCCACGTCTACCCGTTTTTTGAACACTTCCAGGGATGGTGACTCCACCACGTCTCTGGGCAGCCTGTTCCAATGCTTGACCACCCTTTCCGTGAAGAAATTTTTCCTAATATCCAATCTAAACCTCCCCTGATGCAGCTTGAGCCCATTTCCTCTCATCCTATCGCTGACTGCTTGGGAGAAGAGCCCAACACCCACCTCACTACAGCCTCCTTTCAGGTAGTTGTAGAGAGCGATAAGGTCTCCCCTCAGCCTCCTCTTCTCCAGGCTAAACAACCCCAGTTCCCTCAGCCGCTCCTCATAAGACTTGTGCAACCCCGTGGGACCCACTGAAGCTGCCATTAACTAAGACCATTTAAATGCTCCTTCCCGTTGTACACGCTGTGATTCACTGGCAGGGAGCTCCCCGTGCAGCTTTGCAGGGGGCTACAGCCTCCTCTCCAAACTGCTGCCCCCAGCCCCCTGCACAGTGGGGACACGTCCAGCTCTTCTGCCGGGGCTGGCGGTGCTTTCACCGCCCCTCTGGGGAGATGGGAATTCATTTACCCTTTTTGCTGTGAAGCACATGCACTGCCGGGCACCAACAGCATCTCAGCCTTGGCAAGCCAGCCGGCGCCCCGCCGGGACGGGGTGCCCAGCATCCCCCTCCCGGCAGCCAGATTCATTTTGGTCCTCATTTGGTGGCTCTGGAACCCAAGTGGGGCTCGTGACCAAGTCCAAGGACGGTCAGCAAACAGGAGAGTGGGAGATGCGGTTCTTTCTCATCTCTTGGCCGCAGAGCAGCTTGCCAGTAATTTAGTGAACCACTGTTCGTGTTTTAATAACCATTAGAGCGTCTCCCTGCAAACTCTGAAAGCGTTACAACAGCAGAAAACGTTGACATCTACCGTCTCTGTGCTTATTGCCCAGCTCCCAGGAAGGCGGGAATGCCGTGTTTGCTTTAGGCTATAAATCCTTTAACCCTGCGATGATCTATCTTCTGTGTTAGTGCAGTGCCCTAATCCCAGCTGGAGCCTTTGTACACTACTGTAATATAAATATTTATTAGCTGGCTGAGCTTTCAAGGCTCTGCCTTCATCCTGATGGCATGGCTGTGTTTGGGAGCAGCACGGTGGTTTCCGAAGGCTGGATGTGTTGCGGGAAGGATTCGAGCGCTGGGAGAAGATGCTGAAGGATCCTTCTCTGTGTTACTACCTCTGTTCCTGCTCGCTACGTGCCATCTTTCAGGGGGAAAACGCTGTGGGAAGGTGGATTAGTGTCTCCTGTATATTCATAAGCCACTTTGAACCATGTGGCCTTTAATGGCCTGAGTTTTCTAGGCAGTAGTACACCAAAATAAAACAGTATTTACTGCAGAGTGGGAAAGATCCTCTCTGAATATGGATCTTTTGACAATGCTGTTCCACACTGTCCTCTAAGATAGATAGATAGATATAAAAAAGAAATACTGGAGGGACTGGAGTCACTGGGCAATGCTCTCATCCTCCTGTATTTTGAGAGACAACAAGCTCACAAACTCCATATTTTTAAATTGCTTTTTATTGAAATGTAGTACATTAGCAAACTCTAACTAATCGGTATACACTATTAACATATTGGCATATACCACGTAACTACGATACAGTGTTATACTTACATCAAAACATGTCAAGAAGTTCTGCTGCTGTCAAGCTACAATTTCACAAGGGCTGGAAAGATCTGATTGTCGGGAGGGCACCGCACCGCCCGCCGTGCCTGCGTCCCCGCAGAGGCCCCGTCGCTCGGCCAGACCCTGGTAGTTGCTGGCGTTTTTAGGTTATGTGGTCACACCGGTGCGGTCCACCTTGCAGCAAGCCAGTTGAAAGAGACTTTTTATTCTACACGCACGCAAATTGGGGTTTTTTTTGTTGTTTGCTGCAGTCTCCCAAACCCAAAGGCTGGGGTGTCCCCTCTCCGCTGGGATAAAATGATCCTGTTTCGGTGGATTCTGTGCATAGTTAGCCATAGCCTCGAGCAGGTGATCCCGAATAGGCACGGTCGTACAGAGAAGCTTTTAGTATTTAACATCTACTTGCAAACCACAGCAGGGCTGACTGGATAAGCAGAAGAGCGATGCCATCACTCAGGTGGCTCAGAAAGGTCATTTTCCCTTTTATAGGACTAGTGCAACAGATCTCACCAGCGCCAAGAGTTGAGTCTAGACATACGGGGTGGAAAAAGTCTACCTGCTGATGTGGTGGCAATCAAGAAAGCTTCTTTTTCACGTAGCACCTTCCAGTGCAAACACAAAGCGAGCCCAGTCAGGCGACAGGCTGGGACACTGCCTTGCTGGCTGCGATGCAGGAACCGCATGAATCTGCAGACAGGAGCTTTGCTTTAACAGCCCCAAATGCCCTATTAAACTTTCCTGGCTTGAGAACAGCAAAGAGCATCAACTTTATTTCCAAGCCCAGACTTTCCTGTGCTGGAGCACGGGAGGGCTGCTGAGCTGTTTTCCGTAAGATCCGCATAGTGCAGCCCAGGTGCGTGCAAAGGCTGCGGGCAGATACAGCCTTTACTGCCTGAGACAGCCAGAGGGTGTTACAGACACGGGCATCATAGGTCGAGAGCAAATCTAGCGATCCGATGCCGTTACCACAACCCAGTGGAGCTGCTCCGTTGGGAATTAATGGCTCTTGTGCCCCCAAGGGGTTTGGGCAGCTGAAGACCGAGTCAGAACCAAGCAAAGGCAAGCCTCGGAGCACATGGGAAGCAGCCAAAAAAAAAAAAAAAAAAAAAGGCAAACAATGCAGCAAACACACAGAGCTGAGCTCAGGGCAAAGATTAAAAAGCTTCTTGCTCCTGAGGGGCTCAGCTGCAGCGAGCTGCGGGTGGATGCGAGTGAAGGGAACAGCCCGTGCTCGGCAGGAGCGAGGGAGCCTCCACGTGTGCGTCCAGCACCTTAGTGGATTTTTGGGCTGCGAAACCCCAGTCCCAGCTGTATGACACTAGCTCGTGTTATACCTCAGCCTTGCAAAGAAATCACTCTAAATAGCTTCAACTTTCAGCAAAACTCTGTGTACTTCTTACTTTGCAGGAATATTAATACTTAATTATTAACTCTTTAGGGAAGGGACTATTTTTGGGCAACACTTTATACCACAGGGCCCCCACACCCAGAGACCCTGGACATTATCTCCATAAAAAGAATAAACATTCACGTTATTGCACAATCTATGCATCCATCTCTGTTCACCTGGGCATCTCCACGAGGCTAGCGGGCTGAGGAGTGAAAGGATTGCTCCGTGCGGGGATCCACAGAATGAGCATCCTGCAACAACAGCCCACGTCCCACCCAGCCTGCTTCGGCCGAGAACAACCCACCAGGAACCTCCGTGCTCCCACGGACCGTGATGCTGGTTCGGAGCGATGAATCCCCTTCGAGGGGCTGGCCAGCATGCTGACAGCATGGTGACGGGGAAGATGCTGGGGGCCGGGCAGGCGTCAGTGCCTGCGCAACGGGGACCTTCACCCGGCGCCCGGGAAGAGACCGAAACCCGTAGCAATTGGTGGGGTGGAAGGGCAGAGATTAACTGGGGAGAATTAAGAGTGTTTGGGAGTGTTACAGGCTTTTAAAAAGAGTAGGCGAATGAAAGGATCAAACAACTGACATCGATGAAAAGGTGTCGATTAGTGCTGCTTTGCAAAGGCTCACGCGAGCGTCTTTCACACCCTCAAAGCACTTCACAAGCACCAGGTAAACATGACGGGCCCCTGCCAGGTCAGGGTTTTGGCCAACAAGTCAGGACATCACTGATCGGAGGTTACGGAGCACCGCGGCCCTGTGCCGGGAGCAAAATCCCATCCAGAGCCCCGCTCTTGTCACTGCATCCCACGAGGAAAGGGTGGGGGGGGGTCACCACCTTTTCTCTTGATTATTTCAGAGACATTGAAAACAAAGTAGAAGTAAGTCCCAACCGGCAGAAGTACAGTCTAGCTTTCTCCCGATTTCCCCCCAGTCTGGTTAATTGGAACATCCTTCCCCCTCTTACGCCCTCCCCTGCTCAGCGGTTTCCACCCCGTGAGCCGGAGCGCAGGCTGCCCTTAGGGCAGCACCCTGCAGTGCAGCCAGTCTAGCAGGGAAGGGAAAAAAGGGCAGGTATCTTTAAATATAACAACACGTATGCAAGCTGTCACGGCACATCAGGCACTCTTCTGCGCGGCTCAGGTTGGAAAATTAGGTCACATACGGATGCGTAACACGGGGTGAAAAAGGAGCAGAAGCTTCGCCTGGGAAGTTCAAGGCGTTTCCTGGGGTCCCTGCGCTGAGCCCTCCTGCCCTTCCCTCCCCACCCCGCAGGGCCGGCAGCAGCCCTGCGGCTCTCGTGTTTGCCCCGCTGTGCCTTGGCGTGCGCGGCGCCGTGCTATTTTCTTTGTTGTAAAAACCAGATGACTGCTAGCTAGGCAAAAAAAAATAACATATTTTTAATAATTAAATCAACTCACTCCCCAGTAATCAGGCTACAGAGCTGCCTGAACTTCAGCTCAACCCTGGTGCCTTCACCCTTCAGCTCATGACCCAGACTGTGGCATTATCTCAAACCTAAACTGGGCTAAATGAGTCCTGGCGCCTCACCCTTGCCTCTTGCAGACCTCCCTCCGCTTTTCAGTAGCTGGTAAAGCTCCTGGCCCTCCCAAGCCTTTGCACTGCTTCACATGAGCATGTTTAAAGAAAACAGAAGATGTGTAAAAGTCTCATAATATAGTCCTAAACACATTTATTTAACTATTTTTTGGTCTTTCTTTGGCTTATATAGGATATCTGGCTATTCCTATAGCATCCTCAGGTGCCAAGGCAAGCATCCTAGAAGCAAGGGGACAGTGCAAACAGATACCAACACATGAGCTCACTGGAGGGAGGAATCGTGTCATTAAGTGAATTTTAACATGCTTCAAATTTAATACTTAATGTTAGTATTATAGGTAAAAAGCACACTTACAGTCTGTTTTTTTACTGGCAATTATCCTCTAAGAACACAAGCAAACCTTGATTTTACAAATGTCTTATGGGAACATGCAAAACTTTCATAGAACAGGGCATCTGGGGTAGGAAAAGAGAAGGTGGAGTACTAGGGTTAAATAGTTTAGAGAAACGCTTGGAGATAAAAGCTTTTTTAATATGTAGAACGCATAAAATTAATGTTTTCTGTTAAAAAGCACTTTTTTTTTAACCTTAAAATGATTTTCCGAGTTACTAGCACTTACAGCTTTTGGTAGATTACAGTGTATTTTACTTCTACGAAATGACTTAACCATACACAGCACCACTGCAGCAGAACAAGAACAACGATGCTCATCAAGCTTTTTTTATATATAAAAAAATGGTTGAGTCATTTCGTAGAAGTAAAATATCAAGCTTTTTTAATATATTGATTAATATTAAAAGGAAAACCTCAAACTTACCGGCACAGCTCAGAAAAATCACCCATGTTCCTGTGCTGCCTCCTCCCCATCCTAAATATGACTAAGTAGAAGAACGCCTGCTATGGCACGTCCCAGCACGCAGGTAGGGGTCAATTGTTTGAACCAGCTTTTAATTTTTCCAGTGCTGCAAGATTTTCCAAATCCAGGACATCAGTTATAATTGTCAGCTCCCTTATCCAAGATGCTACAGCACGAATCCATTTTTATATCACTATGCCAGACCCTGATCTCCACAATCAGAGGCAAACCTTCCCTCCTCGCCACTGAAACCAAGATGTTAGGTTAGAAATAAGGAGATTTAACAAAATATAAATTACATTATTTATTATTTTGTCTTTGGGGGCTTTGTACTTTCCAATGTTTCTTTTAATTGCTAATCGTTTTTGAGCTTTTCTGTATACTCTGGTACACAGCTGGTGCAAATGGTCTCAGCTGGAGCTGAGAAACTCAAATCTTTTTCGTGCCGAAACCGTGCCCCGGGTGATGTTCCCGGTGGCCTTAGGGCAAATCCCTGCGTTGGGCTGAGGCAGCCCCTACAAGAAGCATTTGCTCAGAGCATCCGCACCCCACGCAGTGCTACGATGGGCTCTCCTACCCAAAACCCCGCTGACGGGGCTCTGCACCGAGCTCGTGCTTTCGCCGCGGTGCCGGTGGCCAGGTTTGCGGCAGAGGGTAGGCTGTCGCATGCTTGTTGGAGGCACCCAGACATTTTTGCATTTAACCATGAACACGCAGGTGTTTGTTGGCTTACTGTAACCTGACTGCCCACCGTGGATCAAACCGAGCCCTATAACATCCTTGAGAGATGGTGATTTTCCTCTCTGGCATTTGTTTTCGGAAGTCCCCCGCTCTCACGTGTCTGCCTGCTGTGATCTCGCAGACGTAATTATGAAAACAGGGGTTGCTCAATCAGCCCTTCTGCCGCCCCCGAGCCCTGTACGGGCCTGAGCGCAGCTTTGCTAGGCTGGGTTTGGGTGCTCTGCCCGGGCTTGCCGGCGCTGTCGGGAGCCTTTGCACATCTGCAAGGAGAGGAAGGATGCTGACCACGACCTGCCGCCGCTCAAGCCACCGGCTGGCATTCTCTGCGACCTTCACTTCTGCTTTGTAGGAGAAAGTGGGTGTTAAAATCGTGCTCTTAAAAAGTTTGGGGTTTAAGCGTATTTCTAGAGTGAGCTGAATGACAATAAAAGTGCATTTCATAAATATAAATGTGGGTATTATGAGAAAAACCTCCCTACGCTTCACACCACCCACTCTTGTATTATCACATTAAATAAAGCTGACGCACAGCAACAAAAGTCAAAGCACGCTCAGCAAAGAGGATCATTTCCTCATTTTACAGAGCTGTGTTTTTCTCTTAACCATCTGTGTTAAAGACACAGCTGCACCACACTTCAGGTAAGGATATATGTCAAGCAAACTGCTATACAATTAAAAAACATAATAAAGGAGGGGAAATTCCCCTGCTTGTAGCAAAAGCAGATGAAAATAAAGCATGGCAGGGTATGTCTTACCTTTCTTTTTGGCTTAACTGATTTCTCAAGATTCCTATACAGAGGGTGAAGCTTTGTTTCACATTACAAGGACACAAATGCATTTCTACACCTACAGTAACTGAGACTGCAACGGAGAAAAATCCAAACATTCATTAAACAGCTATGCATTGTCCGGTAGGAAAGGTGGAGCAGAAGTGCTCACTCCTCCACGTCTGCTCATTTGAGGAATGCTGTGGACAACTTAACTCCAGAGGTTCCTCTCGCTCTCCATTTCTGCATTACTCTTTCAGAAGCTTGCAAACAATATTCATTTCCCCACCACTTTTGTCACATGCTGGTAAAAATTGATTTTTCCTGCAGAGTGTCAAAGTGGTTGCTGCTTTCCTTTCTTCTTCTGCTTTCTGCGTTCCTGTTATTGATGTCGGTGGGAAAGGGCACGACTTAGAGAATGTGTTTGTTACTTAGCTGTTGCAGATCTCAACAGGAGAATGGGATGAGAAGCTTACCTCTTTTCTTCTCTGCGTAATGCCAACATGCTGGCTTTTAAAAAACCTCAGTGAAAAATTTGGTGGATTTTTTAACCCCTCCCCCCCCCAAAAAAAGTTAAGTGACAAAGAAAGCTAATTAGACTCCTGCATATTTCAAAAAGTCTAACGGTTTTCAGGTAGATCAAGTGCTGGTTCTGTGAATGCCCTCTCTATTCAAAGAGACTCACTTGACTGGAGCACACGGAAGGACCAAAAGTATATTCTGTGTAGGCTGTTTTTCTCCCACTTCAATGGAATTGGAGAAAAAACCAGGCATCAAGTTCCTTGAAATCTTTCTGCAAATGCAGGTCCTCCCTGCAGCTTTAACGTCAGACTGGCTTGCTATTGTCCGGGGTTACGTGGGTTGTAGGAAACTCAACGCACTTATAAAGGTCCCTTTCAGAAGGGGCTATTTCACAGTAAGGTTATGGATTGACCAAGATATACGAGTGCTTTTACCAGCCACTGGCCATCTCCTCTGCAACCAGTTGCCTTTCTGACATTGCCCAACCATCCGGACAATTAAAAAAATGGAAACAGCAGACGCCTGTGTAAGAGACGCATTTGCAGTACAACACAAACTCTTAGGACCACCGTAAAACCTCTTCTGCATCGCCGCGGCTGGACCGACACAGCTCCCCATGCTGCTACTCAGCAATTTCCATCAGACAATCTTGCTTGCGCGCAACTCTTTGTCAGGTCAAAGATGCTACCCTCAGAAACCACCACAGCTGGTCTTCATCTTTGCAATCGAGAAGGCGGGTTCGTGTTCTGGAAAAAGCAGCTCTTCTTCAGACAAAGGAGATCCATGGAAAGAGTACACAACAATAGGAATGAGAAATGAAAAAAACGGAAAAAGGGCCAAGAAGGAGCATGGATTCCTTTCAGGTTTTGTTCTCGTCATACATGTCCAAGGCAGGCTCGATGGTTGAGAACTCGCTCTCGTAGACCAGGCTTCGAGGGGACAGAGAGTTACGATGAAAGAAGTGACTGCCTACAAGAGGTAGAACAAAACCTCGTTAGGAACACACGTGAACAACATAAGAACTAAGTAAAGCATCCTTGTACATGGATGCTGACCGCAAACACAGTATGCATGGAAAAAATAGCCACCCTTTAATGCAAACCAAGAACAGCCATATGAAACAGTTCACCTCGGTTCGTATGCTCCCCTGCCAGTTCAAAGCAACTGCTTTCCATATGCATGAACAACCCTACCTCAAATGGTTCTTTCTGATAAAACAGGTCAAGTCTGAGCATGGCTGGGGCAGGCCGGAGTTTCGCAGTCCGTGCTTGCTGTTGATTTACAGCCTTGTAAAGCAGGCACAGGCTTCCTCGAGAAACCCAGAAACCTTTTGTAGGCACCCAGTTCCCTATGCTGTGCACCAGCACCAAGCGCTCCGGCACGGGGTCCAAAGGAATGAGCAGGCTGAGCGAGGAGGTCTCTAAGGATCGTCCGACCGACGCTGCTGAAAGCCTGACCTCCTCCAGAGCTCAGCAACCTCCATCCCCACAGCGTCACCTTCTAGAAATAGGCACCTACGTATTTCCTTACACAGAACCAAAGGAGTCCCAACCCTCTTCTCCCACATTGGCGATACCCGAAACAAGCACCAAGTGGCTGTTGATAGAGTGGGGAATGGAAGTTCATTTTTTCTCTCTGTGGACTGGCATTCCTATGGCTCTCCAAACCCACAGATGTGTTTTGCAAGGAGCCCAGCCCTACTGCTGTACAAACGGTTCTCTCTGAAAGCATCTATCAGATCAGGACCTTGGCCAAAACATTTCATTACCCGGTTTCTCGATCCCAAGGGGGATTAGCTGGGAGCAAGGCTGCTTAGATTACAATATACCAGGCAGCCACATGAGCCAAATTCAAGGCAACTGAAAAGCTTCCAAGTTCATCAAGAAGGCACTCGGCAAACCAAGGTGCCTCCAGTTTCAGGCATCAGTGGAGCAAGACGCTGAGGGGATTGCAGTTTTAGCCCTGGCAGAATTTAGGTGCTTAAATCCTCCTTTCTTTGCCAAATTTTGAGTCCAGCCTATGCCCTTCTGAAATAAAGAGCTTAGAAAAGATATGAGGGAAGAAGAATTCAGCTGCTACTGTCCAAAACACCTTTTTTCCTTCACCACTCACCCAAAAGACAGAGACTCAGAAAAGAAAAAAAAAGAAGTCCTTATTAGGATTAATGAGAAAAAGCTAGAGTTATAATCAAATTTGTAGAATTGTTGAAAGAACAAAAGCGAAGATGAATTTTGCACTTGCAGAGGCCTGATAACACTGCTGGCTGGAAGAGCGAGGGACACTATGGGCTCCATGCAAACTCATTTTGCAAGCTGTGACAGCGAGCTGCCATCCTGATTTGCAGCAAACTCCGACCTGAGCTGCTCAGCAATTGTGTGCCTGGGTCAAAACCTTGTGAAGAACAGCACCAAACTGAAGCTGGGCAACGGATCTGCTGCCAGTTTCCTAAACCCCCTCCAAACCTCTCTTTTATCACCAAAAGCCAGTATACACGCTCACTCCACCATTTGTACTGAGAAGGGGAAGTTCTCATAAGCAAAGTAATTTCTTTTTCATCTTGTAGTGAACTGAAACGAGTGAAATTAGTAGTTACATTGCATAGGATTGAATTGCTCATTCTGCCAGGAGCATACATCAAGCTATTTGGAAGAAATGTACTGTGTTGGAATATACTTTGCAGAAGCAGTTGGTAGGGGATGTTGAACACCCACTTGCTAGATCTGAACCCTCTCCCAAATTTACAGGTTTCTAAAACTGGGCAATACTCAAAATAAAAAAAAAATTAAAAAATAAAAAAAAGGTTGAGTTTTTGAGGGAACATAAACTTGGAACTATGACTTCCAGCTGATCATAGTCTGTCTTCAAACAAAAAACCTGAACCTACTTTGAAATTATACCAGATAAAACTGATTTCAAGATTCTTCTTGAAATGTGTTACGGGTCAGGATCATTTGATTTTTGATGACTGAGTCTCAGCTTGCAGTTGAAATAAGCCGTGGATACTGGATGTTTCACCTCCCTTTCCTCCACCCGCTGAAATGTTACATACTGAACAGTCAATGCTGAAACGAAACAAAGGGGATTCTAAAAACTCAATGTTGCTTTTGTTTTTATTACACAAAAATCAAACAAGGGATTAGGAAGCAGACAGCCCAGGCAGCCATTTCCTCTGTGTGCGCCCAGACTTCCACTCTAGCAGATTCAAGGCTGAGATTTAATCAACACGCAGACGGGTCATCTGACAACAAGTATTTTAAATTAATCTGGGAAAAGGCACTGTATATCCAACACCTCTAAAATTCTCTACTGTGATGTTTTCTTGGTTCTTGGCAAAAGAAATTTAAGCCACCCACTTCCAGGGAGGCTGCATGTTTCCATACAGATACAAATCTCTTGGCTTTCGTACCACTTCTGGGACACATCATTCATTCTTTTCCTAAATGTGTCTCTCCTCTACCATTCAGCGCAGCCTGCCCAGTGCTGAAAATCCAGCTGCTGCTCAGTGCTTTTCAACACGTGATCGTCAGGTGCTCTAATAACCAGGTCTGTATCATTGCCCACAACTTAGGGCTAGAGAAACAGAGTCAGCAGGGCACAGTGACCCAGCTATGCTCATCTTAATGCAGAGAACTGCTAGTGTTTGTTTAAAAATGCGGCATTAGTCCAGCTGATAAATTTACAGAATATACGTATTTTAAGGACAAGTAGCAACATCCACTGTTCCAAATTCAGCTTATGAATCTGCGCTTCCTATTTTGCACTTACCAAGAAAGAGCCAGATTTATCCCTTAGGTATGGAAAACAAACGGGAAGTCTGCATTCACTTTCATTTCATACATGAAAATGAATCCTTCAGTGCTCTCTGCCACTATTCTTCGTTATACACTTACAAAGAACTTTTCAGGTGTCTTGTACAGTCTGAAAATAAACATGCTACCCTGGAGTTGATCTTTATACCTACCATAGGATGCTACAGAAGTGGGCACCACACCAAGACCAAAAATTCAAGAGACACAGTATTGCTGTAGCATTGCAGGTGCATCAGGATTAAGTACCACCTGGTGTTCCCTTTCCATCTGAAAGTATTTTAATGCCCTCAGTCATTAATCAGGGCCATCTTCTGCCACAAGCTGCAGTCCCTTCACAGCTCCTCCAGCACAACAACTTCTTAATGTGGAAATCCCATCAGAGCACTCCCTGTCTCAGACAATCTGGCTTAGACGCCCTCTCGCTTAGGGAACAACAGAGCAGGATTATTTCATAAAGCATCCTTTCCTCGAAGCCAGCTGTTTAGCAAGGTGCTGCTACTCCCTCTTGAACTATACCCTGTTATACCCTTTGTGCCAGCCCAGTCCTGCCATCTTCGCAACATCTGGAAAGAGGAACCAGCTCTTCTCCTTTCCTCTCACTACTATGATTATGCCTATGACAGTAACGTTACTCATCTTTTATGTGTGGATATCTAAAAGCATGGCAGGCAACAAAAACTTTGGGAATCCCCTTCTTGTGTTTGTCCAGAGTAAAAAAAATTGAGTTTCTGGGATGGTGCGGAGTTCATCTTTGAATATATTTATTTCATTAACAGGATAAACTTACATTATTAGCCTGACCTGTAATTAACCTAGCAGATACTGTCTGTATTTTTATTAACACTTTGTTGAGACAATCGTTAGAGGCTCAAAAGAAAGATAAAAAAGGAGGCCCTGGGTTATTTAAATCCTCTACAGAGGGAAATGTACTAGAAGCCCTGTCAACCATTTTGTTCCCAGTATCACTCAACTTCTGCTGCTGCTGTTCTGTAGAAGGAACACGAACAGGAACCATTTGTGGTGCCTGTTGCACCTGGGTCACCACACTGGTCAGGCGGTCCCTGCACATCCCTCCCAACAGCATTAAAAAGCACTTAGGGATTTTTGTTTCAGGAGACAAGCACAAACTTACCAATTTTACTATTGGTGTTGATAGATGGGTGAAAAAAAAAGTCACCCTTTTGTTTCACAGCCTGTACCCTAAATCATGCTCTAACCATGTTCCTCCATTTTTGGCAACAACACGCAGTTGACAAACGCTTTATTTTACAAGGAGACAGTCCTCAGACACAGTATGTTTAAGGGTTTTTTTTCTCTTCATGAGCAAATCCAATGGGGTTTTCCAGTCTTCAAGATGCACTTTACTGCTCTATTGATTGTTTTCATGTTTCCTTCAAAATTTCACAAGGACACACTGAAAAATAATTCTATTAAATGCACTGAAGCTATCACATACTTAATTTCTTATTATAAAAGCTGTCTTCTCAGCCGAAGCCTGCTGGACAGATAAGAATTAAGAAACTATTCTAATGTAGACTCTGGCTGTGTTCCTAAATTCTAAAAGTGCCTATACATAAAAATAAAATTAAATTAAATCCTCTATTTCCCAGTACATAAAAAAATTAAATCTTACAGTAAAATTGGTTATTTGTTCATTTAATTAAATTAGAAAGCATTAAGTTTCAAATGTCTACATCTCGATACAAGAACAACAAGAACAACCAAACGCAGAATAGGTTTTAACATCTATCAATTATATTTTCCTTACCAATTTGTTACCTTCATCTACCCATCTCATTAACTCAAGCATTAACATTTGGCTGTGAATCAGATCCACATGTTTTAACCGACTCTTGTGAAATTACTCATACACTGCTTGCATAAGTAAACTTGCTTGAAACAGCCTGAGTGAGGACAGCGATGAGAGATGTTTTCTCTCTGCCTCCTCACCAGCAAAAAAGCCATGGCAAGAAGGGACTTGTTTGCATAGAGTTTCTACATTACAGTAAAGACCATTATCAATCTTTCATGATCTGAATTTGAACAAAAACTAACCCCTGTCGCTAATATGAAAGGAGGCTTCACAGATGACAGTGGGGGAAAATGCTAATTTTTCACTTGGTATTAGGAAGGAAGAAGTGGTTTACAGTAGCTTCACTTTTATCAGAAGGGTGGGGTGAAAGCAAAAGACAGAAAAGGTTTATGATTTGTATATCAAGAAAACGGTGTTGCAAACCTTCAGCAATGCCTGACCTGAAGACAAAAATCATACTGCAGTCCTTCCAGTGCGACACAGGAGTGTTACAGGAGGAGAACTGGAGAAAACGTTCTTATTTCAAATTAATTCTCAGCTGAAGTCAAGGTAAGCCCCTTCTATACTAGAATGATTGGCCCAGCTTTTTTCGTTAACCAGTTGGTATGGAACAATTGCTAATAACACTCTTGTTAGTCATTCCAGTGCTGGGCGGCATCATAAGTATAGCATGGCATGAGAATTCCACTTGTTAGCTTGTGTGTCCCAAAATGAAAGGAGAATACAGATCTGCAAAGATGAAATTGTTCAAAGGAAATAAAGCACCTTATAAAACTTACAAAAGGCTGTCGGACTTAAGTACTAACACAGAAAGTCCAAGAAAAATAAAATTCTCACAGAGTAAGGTTCCATAATTAAAGGGTTTTTATTTTTCACCTTTTCCTTAATACAAAGCTTTGGCATCAGCAAATTTTATGAAAAAATAGAATGTACTAAATAATTGCTTGTGCTGCATGATCGATAAATGATGCATAAAAATAGGTGTCTCTCTCCAAGGCAATCGTCCGGAAAGCGTTTCTTCAATACCATTCTGCTCTGTGGGGCAGAAAAAAAAGGAACAAAATATTTCTATTAAAGTTTAATACTGCCAATACTCAAAGAAAAAATCATCCTGTAAAAGTAAGTTAGTGAGAAATCACTAATTACACAAGGCCAGAGCATTAAAAGAGCTCTGTACTCCTTACATCATTCTTACAGGAGCAGTAAAACAGACCAGGACAGCCAGAGGTTTGAGCACTTCTAAACTTTTGAGGAAACTCCATCTGCTACTGAAAACCTTTTCTAAGTGGTGCTATCCAACATCTGGGCTGTTTTGGACTTTAAAACACAGTTATACAGCAATTTCTGACCATTCCCTGAGAAGGAAAGCAAAATGTGCTGCTTTTGTTCCTTTAAATCACTACCTAAATCATTTAATGGTAATAGTGCATTAATATTATAAGACCAAGAGAAAGCAGCTGGTTCCTTATTTTCTTATCACTTAAGACAATGTTTACTTTTATCAGGAACTATTTAAAAATGCACATGTGTGTGTATAGATACATACACACAAACATTGTATATACACAGTTAGATATGTATATACACACAACTCCAGAACTTTTGCTCTAAATAAATGTTTAAGCTGTGGGAAAGACACAGGAAAAAAAAAGGATCAGGACATGTTTTTAGGTGAGCTTTAATGCAGAATATTTGGCATCTTTTACTTGCATCACCGTATTACACGGCCTCGATCTTGCTACTGTTGTTTTCTGATAAGAAAAAACCCTCAAGCTTCCTCTTGAAGCACTACCATAACAAATGTAGGGTATGCCAGCATTGCTTTTTGTATGGAGAACAGCATAAAAAGCAGGTATGCTGTTATGACATTTAATGGAAATTGCAGTGAGAGGGAGCTGCCATATATTTGGCATGATATTCAGCACAGGAAATGCTTTGTCTGGCACTGGGGAACATAAGTGTCAATGAAACAATAAATCAAAACATTCGTGTCATACATACACATTTTAAACTGTCTAAAATGAGTAGTTGAACCTAGCAGCACTTGCAGAAGCTGCTTAGATCCCAAGGGATTCAGTCAAAAAGCTGTTGAGGTTAAAGGCTACAGCTAGGTACCTCAGTTACCTAAATAAGTGATTTTTGACAGCTCTGGTTTCTGTGGTTGCTAATTTTCTTAAGTCTGCCTCTAAGTATACGCTTGTATATGGTCTCATTTTCATTCCTCCCACTGGGGAAAGGAGCTCTCCTTACATCAGCACGCCCTTTGTTTGTACTAAGGGAACATCACTGTGAAACACTTCGCTGGAGGCCGTAATACTGCCAATGTGAAGTTTGCCCTTTCAGTAAAAATAGACCCAGATCCGACTGAGCAAAAGATAACAAAAGGAAGAGTTGCAAGGCAAGGCAGAAATGCAACTGCTATCAGTGGCCACATCTGGATGATACTACATGGGCTACAGTTCCTTTGTGTTCTTCCTAATGATGTGGAAATGCCCAGAAATGCAGACATTCCTGTTTCACAACTCATCTTGCTCCATGCTTTCCCAAACTATTTTTCAGTGCAGATTAACCATGTTCAGCTACAGCTATCTTGCCAAGTTGTTGACTGACAGTTGCGATTTCAGGATTTTGACAAATGGGGGGGGAGGGGGTGTCAGGAGACTTGACAGGGCTATTTGATGTTCTAAAACTTTTCTTCACTAAGCTCTTTGGAATTAGCATCTGAAAAGAGGAGGAAAGGAAGATTTGCAAATTAGTGGTAATCATAGGTTCCTGATGACCAAAACCTCTAAGAACTTACTATAGCCCTCCTGAAGATGATTAGCTTGAGAGCGTCTAAAATTTTACGCTGGAGACTACTAGACATGTCTCCATCTTATTGAGAAGGACACCTTATGCTTTCCAGACAGCAGTAAAAGTAAAAAAAAAAAAAAAAAAAAAAAAGCACTTCTTTCTCTTATCTCAAAAAATAAAGATAAAAAGGAGGAAATTATGTTTATAAAGCTACATTCCCAGGCTGCACAGGATTCTGCCTTTGAATCTCACCCCACTTTTGGTAAGAGATCAGCATGTTAATGGAAACTCAGCTGCGTCAAGACGTTCAGAGACAAAGAAAGATGTTGACACTTTCCCTCCCCAAATAAATTGTGATCAAATATATATCATGAGCCCAGATGTTCCGTACACCTAAATGAAAATAGCTAGATGTACCTAGTTAATGTATCTGCAGAACAGATTTATACTTGCCCACACACAGAACTATAAAAAAAGACTGAAAGTCACATGCTAGAGTCATTTCTTGTCCAGCTTGTCTAAAGGGAGGCATTGGGGGTGTTTATAAAAATTAAGAAATCATGGATGTCTTTAAGCACTCCTTTGACTGCAGTTCTTAAGCATACTAAAATGAGAGGTCAGAAGACTGGTCTGCTCTCTTCACTTAGGAGAGAGGAAACAGTAGTTTCTTTCATCTCTCCCTCTCCTAAGAGCAAAAAAGTGGTTTTGTATTTAAATACCTTTTTTCTTAGCTGAAAGTGCGCCAACTAGGAATAAAGACTTTTTTTTTTTTTTTAAAATACAAAATTTGACTAAGAAATTGAGGTGAAAACCAGCAAAGGTAACTGATGATAGTAATTTTTGGCTCTGCCAGGCAAATTTTGAACATGGGCATTTAATGGTGGAAATCTAATGCTTACCTAGACCCTTGATCAAAAACTGAATATTCTCTTTTTTCCCCATTCCATGTCTCCACTCCGCAGAGATTTCCTCAGACAATCCAGCTAAATATAAATTAGGAGGGACTTTAGATGTTACCCTGGAACCTACTGTTTGTACAGAGAGGCTTACATTTGAGAAAAACAGAGCATTTGATCCTTTGAAAACTGCATTTTTCCCCTTCTCTATTCTCTTGGTATTTGTTCCCAATGTTGACCACAACACACACCCACCAGAAATATATAGAAACATCTGAATATTTACTTACTCATTAGCATTCAAGCTAGCTGTGGCTTTGATGATCATGTAGCAGAGTGTAAGGGCACTGAGGAGGCCAAAACTGGCAATAATAAACCATTCTTCTGTTGACAAAGGAAAGGGAGGAAATCACTCGTGGGAGAAGGCTTATGTCAAAGCGATGCCAATACTTCCTTCAAACACCACTGGCAGAAGGCAAGAGGCTTCTAAGCCATGACTGGCACCAGGAGGTGAAGCAGAAGGAGGTTAGCCACAGTTACTGATTGGAGAAGGCTAGCAAAGAAGAAGTGGAGAGAGGTGTGGAAAAAAAGCATGGCACAACAATATTTCCTGGCTGAGCCCAAGGGTTAGTGATAAAGAAAGATTACTTTACATTGTTAAGTGAAATGCAGGAACAAGGGAAAATGTAACGAAAACTCTGTCCACCCCCAAGTCAGAAAAGGTTGTCAGGGTTGGTTTAGATTTGCTGAGATGCAGCTCTTGACATAAGCTTATCCAATATACTTTCACATTTAATTTGTGTCTTCACCACCTCCCTCCTGAATAAATGCTATAGTGTTACTTTAAAAAAAAAAACACCAAAATAGGATAGCTTGTTCAACAGTAAAACATAGTTTTATGTTTTAAAACAGAGTTTTCCATTTAATAGACAGGAATACAACATGGAAAAATAATTTCAACGTTAGTGTATACATACAGACACATTAAAAAAATAAGAAGTAGTATAAAGAAGGCTATTAAAGAATGTTCACTATTCAAAGTTTTCCCTCCTCATGATCAATTTGGCACACAGTAACAGATCGGAATACAAACACTTTTGTTGAATATGGCTTTTGGTCTAACTCTCATGCATCAAAGAATGCATGTGTCATCCATAAAATCCAAACATTTGATCAGCCTTTTCTAAAGCTTTATTTTATAAACATTGTCAGAACGAACTGTTGCTGATTATTTCTTGTTTTACCCTGGCATCCCATCTGTGCAAGAGCAGTACTACAGTTGGGAACAGACAGCAAAAATACTTTCTGTAAAACCAAGTAGTGAAAAGTTTCAGTTAAACTACAGAGTTTTCCCACCCATGACAAGAAAAGCAGCACACCAACAGATTTGCTCTCTGTTCAACAGATCTGAATACAAGATGAATCAGATGTCAAACACTGCATGACAAAGTGACTTACTGGCTTTGTAAAGAATCTAGATTTTTGTATGTGGATTTTTCCTTCTCAGATCAGGACATTTCTGGATATGGACTATGTGTTTCATAAGATGAGATTTTTTTAATAAGACATTTACTTTGCTACAGCATCTAAAGAAACACTCTAATGGACTGTATCAATTACAGATACATATATCAGTGGCAAACAGTGTCACTAAGTTCAAAATCTAGATCATAGATGCACATAAGCAAAACAAGGAGAAAATTAGACTGTTGTACATGGATTCTGTTTTTGCAATTCAGCCAGAAAAACAACCATTCATGCATCAAATTGAGACTGTACAGCATATGGAAAAATGATGCAATTCCACACATATTATATTCATTATAGTGCTGTTATACATTAAAAACCCCAGGTAGAATCCAGTGAGTGGAAGTTTCCCACGCTATTCTTATGGTTAAGAGCTTGCAAGCAGTGCAGGAACAGTTTTCTGATGTCATGAAACACTTGGGCAATACTCAAATGTTGCTACATCAAATACTTTTCTTTAATTCACAGATTTTGGAAGAAAAAAACATCTGCTAAGAGATGTCAGAATTCCAGTAGTAATGTTCTCAGGAGAAAAAACGTCTGCAGAAATAGTAGTCAGCTAAAATATTTGTATAAATTATTGCATGTAAAGTATTCTCAAAAGGTAAATAATGGTTTTGGCAATCCAGCTTCTCATACTGGTTACCAAATTGAGGAGGGTTATTCTGTTGCCATTTTAGTTCATCCAGTGTACTTTGCATGCAGATCTAAACGGATATACCATTAATAATGAAAGCACTGGCACTGTTGTACCTAGAGTTATCGGTTTCAATATGGAGCGTATGCCCCTTACAGAGGCACTGAGGTCACCTTTGTCCCTGCAGCGAAATCTTTCACCATGGCCCCGCAGCACAGAGCTACAGCAAGTGCCACATACCAGCAAAACCACAGAACTGTACTGGAAGCCAAAGAAAACTTACTTGTCACAGCAATGTTGATCTCTCCTGACCTTGGTGTTAGCTCTCCATCCTGTGGAAGCTGTGACATCCCAGAGGTGCGCAGGGGCTCCAGGCTGAGAGAGGTGTCATTGGCAAAATCGCTGAGTGCTGATCGCCTGCTAGCTGGCTGGCCTCTGGTAAGCCTTTCCATGTCAAAGGCTACGTTATCTGTACATGGCACGTTTGGCTGGAAAAACAAGCGATTCCGCATTACAACAGTGAATATTCTACGTGTAACAAACCTATAAATTGAGTAAAGCCACACACACTATTCAGCGGCTGTGGCTGTCCTCAGATCGCACAGGAGAAAACCACACGAATTAGCGAGTTCTATCCGAAGTTGCTCCTTCAGTCCACCTTGAAGAGGTGGAGAAAGAAGCAGAAAAAAGGATTAAGAGTCAAGAAAGGGACTCAAATGTGCCTGTGTCATAGCCTATGCCTGTATGGTTTACTACCATGAGCAATGATGACATGTACTGAATTCTACTGTATCCTCCTCTAAAAATCCAGGTATGTTATTAATTGCAAAAATAGGTCATCCCCAATATATCTGCAACTATTTCTTAGAAAATGTGCAAATTTGCAACTGACACAGCTAAAAATTGAGGCCTCATTATACTCACTGGCTTCATTCAAAAGGTGCTTTAGACAGTATCTTCATACGCTCTTCTCTTTCTTCCTTATTTCTTTCTTCTGAAAAGAGCATCACCCCCCACCTTGTAATTTTTTCCTCATATGGGAAAGATGGAAAAAACCTCTTTGAGGTTTTTCACTTCTATCCCTTTGTGAACTGGTCAACAAAAGCAGTTCTCAGGGATCCCATAAGCCATGAGCTGCTTGAGGAAAACTCACTGGCCTCAGCTAAGGCATGGCTTTTAGTGTGTAAACAAATTTAAGAGTGTCTATGGGAGACCACAACAAGAACAAGAGATTTACAGAGTAAATTTAACAAAGAAGGGTTGAAAGAAGTTGAGAAAAGGTAATATTACAGAGAACCTAGTAAACTTCCAGTAGATAAGAAATTGTTTTAAATGGAAATATAACAATATATTCCCAATGACCAACCAGAGAAAGGAACAACAACAACAGCAGCAAATCAGCTTTATCAGCAGCAAAGAAATTGGTAAAAAAACCCAAACACTTTCTGACTAAGAGTACTGGAACACCTTTCTCCCCTGCAATTATTGCTCCTGTTCTGGGTCTCAGACATGGGAGGAAGAAGAGCTCACAACAATGCAACTTACCACAATTCCCAGTGCCTTCAAAATGTTCAGTTTACACATTGGACACGTACAGTGCTCACTAAGCCATGGATCCACACAGGCTTTGTGGAAAACATGCCTAGAACAGACAAGGCACATAAATAATTTGCAAACAATTCTATTTTATACAATCAGAACTACATTAACAAACTTTTAGATAGTTTCTTTTTTAATTAAGCCATCAGAACAAGTTCTAGCACTGCCAGCATTCTGTGCTGACTGCAATAAGGAAAAAAAAAAATCAAAACCTCTTGCTTGTTGTTGCCACCCTTTACTAACAGTTCAGCTAGGAAGAAACACTTAAAACAAGGATTTCATTTTTTTTTTCCCCTTTTATTGTGGATATGAGTACACACATGGGCAGAATAACTAGGGTAACAAAGTCCCCACCATAACTTTGTGTAAAGTCTTGTCTCAATTTCTATGTAGAACCTGGCCATAAATTGGGTAGGAAGAGCACAGATCCACCAGCAGTCAGTTTTATTCAAAAGTCAGTGCAACCAACTCAAACATGCTTATATTTGATTTTGAAAGGGCTTTTATAATTATCACATCTAAGGAAAAAGAAGGCTTTTCCTACAATCAGTATTTCTTGATACCAGGAAGGAAAACATGTCCATCATCATATGATGGTAATAAAGAAGAATCTTTCAAAGATGAAAAGGCAAACTGGGCTTCTACTTGCACAGCAGGGAACTCTGCAATAGAGAACAGTCTGAATTGCCACCTACATTGCATACAAAATCTTAGTCACATACGTGAATATAAATGTAACAGTGCTGGGATTGATACAAACCAATATAACAAGGAAGGGCTATGCAGAGACCAAAACAACATATCTAAATTAAAGGAATTAAAGGAAATGTCCTCTTGGCTTTTCAAAAGGCAAAGAACTTCTCAGAACGTACTCACGGCACAAATGGGTATCGCTAGACTTTGTACACGATACAGCTTTAGCAAATACTCGTAATAACCTAGTCTGAATAACTGCCTACGATAAGAACCCAGATCTTTCATTTCCAGTGGCACTGCCTGCAGAGCAAAAACCCAGCAAGAGCAGGCACACCCAAACACAACAGACTGGTGATCACAACAAAGATCAGCAATTACAAGGGCTGCTTAGCCAGCAAAGAGCACTGCTCGGAAACCAGCAGGCGAAGGAGCAGTGGCAGAACAAGGAGTTCTTCCCATCTATTTGAGGCATCAGCACGGTCTGTAAGAGATCATGCATGCCCCCAAGGCAGCATAAAGTTGTGATACTCTTCATCCTCTCCCTTCTCAGGTTATACTTGCTGCTCTGTGCCTCAGTAAGCTCATCACAGGCTTTGGGACTTCTCTGCTCCCTATCCCTTGGGACTTTAAAACCAGAGACCAAATGAGGCATGTTACCAGAGAATTCTCTTCTAAGTGTCTGGACAAAAAGGCCTCATGAATTTGTTAACGAACATGGAAAAAGACAGTGTGTTCTTGTTTTGTCTATGGCTACTAAGACTGATGGAGGGACTAAAACTTACCAACATAACTAGGTTCCAGTCAGCTACAACTATGCATCCTACCTGTACTAACTAAAGATGCATAGACCTACAGAGTGTAAGATGGCCAGGGAGCAAAAGAACTTTGCTTATCTATATCCCAGATATTGCAGGAATAGAAAGCTAAGAGAATCTCAGCTAGTCTGGACTGAGTCTTTTAGCAATATGGCAATCATGAAAAACAGGATATATACATAGCTTACTGTTCAAATAATTGCACAAAGTACAAACTCACTTCTATCTCTACTAGATCTTAACGCATTCTCGTTTTTACTCATAAAATTACAGGAATCAATGTTTAGAAATACTGGATGACCAAAAATAGTTTGAAATTTTCTGAAACATACAGAGATGCTCTTTTTCTATGTTAGGCAAATTACAGCTTTTAGTTGCTTATGTTTCCTTTTAAGATTCTGAAGTATGGGGGCTTTTTTTAGAGTAGGACAAACCTGAAAATCTAATATTTTGGGAAACAGCAGACATCAAGACTCCACAGAAGTATGAAACCAGCTTTAATATATCGTTATCGGCTAATCAGTGCTGTAGAAGCACTCGGATCAAGTGAAGCAGGCGACTGATATGGATGCCAACATGCATCCACTAAATATTATGAGTTATTTTAAAGAGTCATTAGCAGTTTGATATAGTTCAAATGCACCAAAACAGCTCAACTATTTTTGTGACCTCTTAATTCTTTGCTTTTAGTTCCTAAACCTTCAAGGATGTTTATTAATGTGTTTCAAAAAAGTGCAGTTCCCCAAAGGTTATTTATTGATTTAGAGCAGCATGGCTCTGCCTACTACTTAGGCAGTTTATCTATTCCTTAAAAAGCTTGCTGATACCATCACTGTAGCTCAGGCTCTGGCTGGATTTCTCTGCTCGCAAGAGTTAAAAAGCAGTTATACAGCAATGAAGATAGTAAACACATGAATTATTTTAAAAACTCGGTCTGACAAGGTAAGCCCTTGCATCTTCTGCTATCATAAACCTTCTCCATCTTCCTATTTCTGTCACTTGTTTTCCAAGACTGTTAAGTCTGAAGAGTTCCTAACGAGCTGCTCTAGGTCACAGCAGCTGACGACATTCTCCATGAGCCACACACCGGGGAGTCAGGTGTGACACAGCTTTTGCTGCTTCTCCAGCCTCGGGGCTGGAGGAAGCACGGCTGGCAGCCAGGCTGGTAGCACTGAAGGAGTCTCCCATGCGGGCATAACTCCAAACAGGTGACCTGCAGGTATTTTTCCACTCTGTCAGCATATCCAAGCAAGTTGCCCTCCAGCTTGTAACAAACACTGTAATGCCAGCTCTGTTGTACAACACAGCTTCTTCGCAGCATTTCACAGAGAAAAAGTGAGTTAGAAATCTCTTTCAGTGGCGTGATGCCTCCAAATTCGCACGTCACACAAGGAGAAGGGTTCGAACGGGTTTACAAGTGCTATTTCCCAAGAGCTCACTACGCTTCCCTGCTCACAGCGCAGCATCCCACCAAGGGGCCTGATCAACATGCTGCCTGCAAAGTAGCATCCTTTGGCTACTGCTGGAGGCAGCTGCTCCCCTTGCCCTGGCGTACAAACCTCCCAGCCGGGCCAGCAAGCAGCACACAGATCCTTCCTGCCCTGCTGCAGGCAGCCCGTCACAGCTAGCACAGCCGAGGAGAGACGGGCGGCCGGCTGCAGCGGGGAGGAAGGTGCCATGTCTGCACCCCCCAGCAGGCAATGCTGGGGAGAACCGTCTCAGTGCCTTCCACAAATGCGTAGTATTGCTGGGGGAAAGAGAGAGCGCCCTCGCAAGCAGGTAGCAGAGGAAATGGGGGTGGTGCAGAGGCACTGCAGTAAGCAGAAAGGATAGCATTGAGATATTGTGTTAATTTGCTCTTAAAAAAAACCCCAAAAGGTGCTATTTGCAGCAGCACAGAATCAAACTGATGGAAATCTGGCTTAGTTGCTTTTGCCACTTTCCCCCTTCTTGCCCAGTACAGGAAATATTAAGAATTTGACTCAAAAGCCATTTATTTTAACATATTCACTACTTTAATTCTCTTCCTACCTTGAAAATTCCTTCCTTCCCAGGCCATTTTTCTGCCCTTTCCAATGTCACTTTGTGCTTTTCTCTAACCTGTCACTTTGCTCTCCCCTTATCTCTCACTAGTCCTTCACACTACCCCCTCCTGATCACTTTTCACCCAGTGCCCCTTCATCTCCTAGACGCAGCGGTGTGATGGTAAAGTAAAACTATCTGAATAAAGAAAATCGTCCGTGAGGTTTGTCCTTTGCTAGAATCCTTCTGACATTTGCTTACACTACTTATTTTTAACTTACATAATTATATTTACAAAAGACAGAGACATTCCTCTAAGTCTAAGGCAGATGGCTGCCGTATCCCTCTGTGCACTAAAAGCTATAGGTATGTCCATAGGCTGCTGGTACTGAACATATTTCTCTCTCTGAAGCACAAAATGAATGACAGAAATTCAACTGCATTATTCACAATCATTTTTATTTTAGTTTATTTTTAAATTGGCCACAATTTCCCACCTGCCACAAAACTTTACATCACAAATACGGTGTTTCACTACCGAATTGTAGGTGCTGTGTGTCTGCCCAAACCAGACTCCTCTCTGCTGAGGCACAGAGTGACAGACCATACTTAACTGCAGAGAACAATTGTAGTACCAAAGCAAAATGCTACTTTTAAACTGATGAAAGCAGCAAGGAGGTCGTATGTCAGTGATTCCTACTGTCTAATGATTACAGCTTGCTCAACAGGCACAGTAAGAAAAACTTTTAGCCTTTCATTTACTTCCTCTTGGTCGAGCCATTTTCTCCATGGTTTTCTTGCAATTTGTTTTCTCATCTGGCTTAGAGACTCTGTTGTAGGGTTTTTTTTGTGTGTGTTTTTTTTTTTTTAAATTAACGTTGCATGTTGCGCTAAAATGAGAGGTTGAAGTATCATGAAGTAGAAAGGTATTAAACTTCCAAAACAAGATCTGGGGAGAAGCATCTCAGATGCTGAAGACTGAGAAGTCTTACATGCAACCAGAAATTTATTTGGCTCATCTCTACAGGTACTGGTTGGCCCTTCATCTACAAATGTAAAAACGTCTTGTGGAAAGCATTCATCTCAATGTTTCCGTCTAGCCAAGATGGTTTTGCACTCAACTCAAAGCTGAACTGCAGCAGATGAAAAGTGAGATTTTAAAAAAGAGAAGTAGAAAAAGTGAACATAAAAGTTGTCATACAGACTTTGGCAGGAATGTAATCTGGGCCTTCACTGACCCTATACTCTTGTGAAAAACAGACCAGAAAAGGATCTACACAAGAGCCTTGATCTCTCCTTTACACGGGAGATTGCATGGAGGAGGTTGTGCTGAGACGGCAGCCAGGTGCACCTTCACCCAGCTCCCTGAAGCAGCTGTAACTATCCCTGAGAGCAGGGAGCTTCCTGTCTGCAGGACTGTGGCTCACCAAAGGTGTCTGAAGGAAATGGACTTTAAAACTTTTTTTTTTTAAATTAAAAAACAAATACCAATGATCATCTTGGTTAAATGGTCTGATCACATCTGCTGATACTAGCAACATATCCATTGCTTGGACAGTGGCAGTTGTTTAACTAAGGAAGTTCACTTTTAGTCCCAATTTTGCATTGTCCTTATGGGAGAAGATGCTTTCCTACCAAATGAAGACTCATTCTCTTGCTGTTGGCAAGGACCTCCCTCTGACCTCTGTTCAGTATCAAAGAGAAAGGCACAGAGGAGCAGGACTTGTGAACCTCCATTCCACATCCTTAAGCCTCAACAGTACTACCGTGAACTACACAAGTAAAGCTTTCTTAAGAGGCAATTTTTTTAAATAAATCAGCTTAGTGGTCCAAAACTGGCGTGCAGTTTCCAGGAGCTCCTCCTCTAATTTCCAAATAATCTTCTACATAACACAAAGACCAGGGCTTAATTCACATACACAAGCTTTACTTGAGACTACAATATAGGACATAAACCTCTGGAATCTTTACTTAACACTTGGGAGTACATTTCTATGGGCAATAGGACATCATCTTTCAGTAAAAATGACCAAATTCTAGAAGAGAAATGCACACACATCCACATGACCAAAAGCTCCCAAATCTTTACAGATCTGAAACCAAGCTCTTCTATTCCCAAATATTTTAATGGGAGTTTCTAAACCAACATTTGTAGGGTACATTAACTAAACCACAACACTGAGAATCTCAAACAGTTCATTGTTTCCCCACAGTCCAAGAGGCAAAAGAACATAGAGGAAAGTAAACAGAATTAAACTTCTGGCTTCAGAAGTAGAATGCACACATATTTCGATCAGTAAGATATAAAATAATACTATTTTCCTTTTATGATGATAGAAATTCATTATGCATTAGAAGAAAAATATTCCAGCTCTTCAGAGCAGCCTGCAGGAGGATTCAGAAGACCAATAATGAGCTCTTTTGTGCTGCTGCATGACTGAAGCTCCAACACCATGATTTTTTTGCTTCTGGAGTATCATGCAGAACACTTTATATACCAAGCACAGGCCAAATTACTGCATCTTAGCTGCATATATACAACATAACCTGCATGTATTTTTTGTCTGGAGATAACGAGAAAGCTTTGCATTTCAAAAGACAAGGGAAAGATGTCCTTGGTAACGCTTAAGGCTATCAAAATGTACCAGTTCATCAAAACCAGTCATCAGGTGGAAAAGCCCTTAAAAGCATCTCTCAAAGAGCAAATATCCTGAACCAACTCAAGAATGGAAGTGGAATGGAAAGAAACTGAAAATCTCTAAGTGTCAAGAGAATGGCACACAAGGAGAAGGAAGTTGTTACATTTTAAGCACCAATGCAGAATATGTAGCAAGTACGAATCTTCAGGCACAAGCCAAGAATAAACTGCACTGGAGAGACCAAAGATAGATGACAGCACAGCGGCTGACTGATGTCAGAGGAGGTATGAAGGTTGGAAAGACTGCATTTCTGTTTCCTACACTGTTTCAGAAACCAGCAGCCAATGTTGCACATCTACTGTGCAGAATGCTGCAGCTGTACCTGGTTCACTGTACTTAAATTTTTTGTGTCTGCCCACCTTAAGTCTGCATCCCCCGCTTACAATCTTAATAGCTCTACTGCTGATATGTCCAAACTACCCATCTTCAAGATCATAATCTTTTGTTTAATGTCCACTGTCATAACAGTGCCAGCACCCACCTTCACACCTTCTGGTATCGTAGTCTGAAATAAAGTGGCTGTTACTAGGACTGGAAACATACAACAAACGTGTCTGTAAATTACAATGCACATACTACATGAAATGTAGCAAAGGAGCACAAAGAAAGAATAGTTTCCAAACAAAGCAACTTTACTAGCTTACTTGCATGGTAAAATGCGAACAACATCATTCTGCTTGTAACTCTCAATGCAGACAGCACAATGATCAAAGTCTGGGTCTGTTTCCTAAAATGAACAGAATTAAAATTCAGTCAAGAATTGAGGCTATGACAAATGTAAAAGTAGTTGTGACTAGTACATGAACTGCATTATGCCAAGTGGCTGTTACTAAAAAGATACAAAACCAATGACTGGGTTATTACTTTTCTTTCTCAAGTCACATTGGAATATATCTCATACATACAAAACTTTCCCCTCATTTGGAGCTGGTAAATGATCATCTGAAACATATGCTAAGGCCTAAGATGACTCTAATATTCGGTTGAATCAGTATAAAATATAGTGGCAATTTTCCTAGATTTACCTTCAGTGGGAGCTAAAACGTCTATTTTATTCAGGGTTTTTTTTTTGGCAGGATAAGAACCCTGGAATTCTCTTTTATAGCCGGAACTAGCAATTTTTACTTATTTCAGAGCAGTCCCATATTTTTGTCCACTGCTTACTTGCAGCATTATCATCATTGTTATCCAGACATGAGATGAGGATCACTGACTGGCTCCTCTCATTCTGTTTTCCAGCTTAAAAAAAAAAAATTTTTCCTTTTTTTACAACATGAGAATTTAAAATTTCTAATGAAAAAAGTCTGACTTCATTTGGATATAGATATGGCATCAGCAATACATATTTAAAATATTTTGGGCCTGTGACACAAAACCAGACTGTGCATTCTCTTGATTCAAGTTCATTACTCTTTTCGATGCCAGCAAGCTACTAGCAAGACACAGGGAGAGGAACCACAGCAAGACAAGAGCCACTCCCTGGTCAGCACCAGCCAGTGCTGCGTGCAGAGAATCCCGACGGGCTGCTCTGATGAAGGACAGGTTTTCTCCCACCCTCTGTTCACCTGCGTGTGCATCTCATGCTGTCTGTACTGCAACCTACACATCACTTGCCAGTTTTGAGTTTATGCTGTCGAGACGACAGCGTCTTTTCTTTTAATATGGAAAAGTTCCCGTTATCTATATGTACTCCCATACCTACAGAAAAGATTTAGTGTAGTAGGCTGTCTTGAAATAAAACTACACAAGGAGGGAGAAAAAGCAGAAAGACATTTTTTCTGCCTTTTCTCTGGAAGCAAACTCTTCCATCAGTCCCCAATCTTCCATTGCTGATAGTGTTGATAAGAAAAAGGAATTGCACTAAAAAGGCCCAAGGAAATAATCTTCTCTTAAAAAAAAAATCATAGCCAGAATTCCCTTGCCTTTTGCAAATTAAAGGGCAAAAATTAAGCACGATTAAGTGACTATTTTTTCCTTTCAGAATCAAAGACAAAGCAATACTGCTCATAAAAGTGGAAAAAGTTTAGGAATCTTTTACGACAGCATATATTTTATTTTTGTATACTGGCAAGAAATATTCTTGGAGTAACATTTACTATCTTTAATGAAATGCCTGTTCATACTCCCCCTCAGATTACTGGATATTCATATTTTACATAAGAGAATTGTCCTTCATTTGTCTTTGTTGTCACTGTTGTGCTCATTGTCAAATGTCCTTCACATGCCTTTTAAATTTATATTTACTTTACACAACTTACACATGGAATGATTCTAAGCTTACAGAATTCCACATAAAAAAAAGCTGACTCTATATACTCCTAGCAGCAACCCCCCCCGAGCCAGCTAGCGCACAAAACCACTCTCCATCACAGTTGCCAAATGGAGTGCAAGTACTATTTAAGCAAGAAAAACTTCTTTGAAATGTACAGACTTACACCATGCATTGATACTAAAAGTTACACAAAATACTGTGCCACAGGACAAAGTAAGCCTCCAACAAGGAGGGCAAGGTCATGTATCAGAAGCAGAAAGGAAAAACTGAGATTGTTTTCCCCCAGCAAAAATTAAACACGATGCTCAAGTTTACCACGTTGAAATCTTATTGTTATACCTTATCACCCTTCTTTACTGTCCTGGTTGTCAATTTACCGATGGCTTTCTTGGCAGCATCTCCAAGGCGACGCTAATAAAGTGACAAAGAAAAGAACACAAATTAACCCCGATAATCAAGCTTCATTACTGTCCTTTATAATGACTTATTTGGGCTCAATACTAACATTGCAATACATACTATGGCAGTAGGCCAACACATAAGACAAAAAGCATACACAGCAAAGCCCACAGTTAGAGATTTGTCAGGAAGAAAACGATCCAACAGCTGAGCCCGCAAATGCACTCAGTAAGCATGGGCATAAACCTCATAGACCATATAAAAGTCCACAAAAGTGATCCAACATTGGTGTGACAAAACTAATCAAACCAAGCCCATAGGATAAAAGCTGAAGCAACATGCCCTCCCGATGATTTGTTATATTCTGTTCATAGTGCTTTTTATTCAGTCTGCTGTAGTGTAGTATACCTTGCTTTTTATTCAGTGTGCTGTAGTGTAGTATACCCCTTGTTCTCAAGCTTGAATTATTACTTTTTTTCCCCCCCCCGAGCAGGCTGATCTTATTCTGAGGCATAAAAGATCCTCTCAGTGTAACCTACTTTCTTGCTTGCTATTATCTGAAACCACCAGGATCTCACAAAGAAAAAAAAAATTATGGGTCATGAAATCTAAATAAGCCAATACAGTCTTAAAGAAAGCCGAAATGAACACTGGTTCGAAGATTAACCTCAATCTGAATGCAGAGGCCAAGCTATTTTTTTGTTGTTTATGCTGGTTTTATGACCACCACTGTTGGATGGAAGGAGCCATTTCTGCAATTCAAGCGCCGATTCCTACTGCAACGCCCAGCTCCCAGCCAACGAAGAAGGGCTGTTTGCCAGCCGGTCCGTGGCATCCCAGGGACCGGGCACTGAGTGGAACAGAGCTCAAGCCGCCTCGTTTCAGGAACCCGAGGCATCAGATTGGGTTTACATTGGCTGGAACGAGGGAAGTTCATGCATTTCATCCTTCACCTCCATCTTGTACTAAAGTACTCTGCCTTTGAAATAGACGGGCTGTTCCCCAGAATGTAAACTGCACCTATCAAATCCTCCAATACAGCTTGAAACAAATGTGCATTTTTTTGTGCCCACCTCCTATACAGCTGAAAATCAAATCCTTCATAAGGTGTACCCCCCGTATCATACACTTTCTCTGCACATAAACTGAAACTAAGGCAGCTGCTTTTGAGAAACAAAGACCTCAGAAGGCCACCACAACTGTATTTGTTGTGTCAAGATCACTAACTGTACCACCATTATTCTAAAATTACATAAATACTTTTTTTTTTTTGTGGTTCTCACAGAAGAACAGCTCTTTATTTTATATTTTTTATATATATAGTGTATGGATTTGAAAAAAAAAAAATCAGATACCTAGTCCCAGCTACTGAAGCATGTACCCATGTAGGAAATGCAGCATCGGAAACAGAGCTGGGATAGGGAAACTATATGCTTCCTGAGTCAGAAATCTCACCCTAACTTCAACATGCAAGAAATTGGTCAATTTAAGCACATCTAAATTACACGTCCTGGAACAAGCATATCGGCCCAAGTACTTAACGACACAGAACAAACACTGGCACACTGCTGGACTAGATAATCATTGCATAGCCAGAAGTGGGATTTCTGAGGGAGGAACAAGGCTGAAAAGGCATTTAACTTAAATGCTCAACACTACCAACTAAGAAATTGTGGGTAGTATTTATATTTAGTTGTACTGCATATCATTGTATATGCACTACAAGAAATCTTAAAGAAAGATTATTTTCTTAGCAGGAGCATAATATTTCAGCAAAACTCTTCCATAATATATACATGTTCTCTTATGTAAATAAATTTGCTAAACAATAACTTTCATCTCTTCCATTTAAGAGATCCATCTCTTCCATTTTCTAATTTTAACAAATATTTTTTTTATGCTAACAGGGGAAATGCTCAGGATTTGCTATTTTAATAAGTTAGGGCACAGGCATACAGCATTATGCTTGCTTTTAAAACCCAGAACTGTCTTGACAGAAAAGGCCACCACCACACGCAAAAGTTTCATACCTCTGGCGGAAGTGCACAAGAGTAATGATGTGAAATACCAGTATCTACTTGCGTTATCTACAAAGCACAGCATGTTTTTGATTTTTTTTTTTTAAAAAAAAAGTGTGCCTCAACATAACTTAAAAACAAGATCATAGCCTAAACCAAGTTATTTCATCACTAACAGTACAGCCTTCTCTCTGTAAAAGCTCTCAAAGCTCTTTAGAAATAAGCAGTAGCTGTCGCCACCTTCTTATTAAAGTTTAATAAGTTCAGCGTTTTATACCACATAAAATTTTCATCAAGTTTCTCCTGACCTTTGTAAAAATCTAAAGAAAGAAAAAAGGTCGTAAGAACCCTTTCCCCATGGAGCAACTGTTTTGAAACACGGACATTTGGAAGAAGCCTAGAACCATGTAGGGGATGCAGTAGGCACAATTTAGTATTCCACAGACATTCATTGAGTAATAGTTATATTTAAACTTTCACCATCCCAAGGGACCACACTAAGTACCGGTTACAGTGTGGTCATTTAAGAATGACATCCTTAGAAAAATCTACAGGATGCCCATGCGACCTGCAGCATCAGACACTATTTATAGAAACTAAAAAGGAAATCCTTTGTCACAACCGAGGCTTTATAAGTTTGCATTTGTTTTAGGTTTGACAAAACATCTTTAAAGATCCAGAGCACTGCTTCACAGTGGGCTCCTGTGTATTAGCTCTAATTTAGGGGGAAAGGGGGCAGAGTGACTAGAGGTCAGCAGCTTTGTAACTTAGCCTTGACAGAGAGATACAAAGGCAAAGAGAGCACAGCAGATTTCCTGGGGTTTACCGACTCTTCTCAATAAAAGCCAAAGCACACTATGGAGGCAGTGGGTCATTAAGTCCACACTAGTAAAGCATTTACTTCTGAAGTTTAATCCATATTTGAGTTGATGACTTGATTTAGTTGAGATCTCTGAGTTTAGCCATACTTAATTCAGTTCTTAAACAAATCAGAGTTGAAAAAGAATGCAGAAAAGGCATATTGGACAAAATTTAACTTACAAATGTAAGACCAGGAGAATTAGGCAGTCCATACTAGGTGTGATCTTGAATAAAGCCGAAAATTCGTGCAGGTCACTAAGGAGCACTATACCTTAGTTTTCTTACCCTAACATTCATGACAGATTATAGTTTGGAAATACCTTTATACAACTTCTGAATTACCTTAACTATTACTAAAGCTGTCCTTAATAACACAGATAGAATTCATAACATCAGTTCTGTGTTTCCCTACACTATACAAGTTCATTTGGAATTTAACTTTCCTCCCGATTCCCAACATACATACGGCATGTATTACTCAGCCAACATAGATTCTGTCTTCCTCTTGGACTTATTAAAACCCAAATATTTTGCTTCAATTCTGTTCTTTCCTATCATGTAATACAATCTTGTACTGCTGCTGCTCACGATGAAAAGTCTTTGCTATATAAAAAATCCTTGTCCAGGAACATGTTCTGCCTTGGAACAAAGAGGTTCTGAACACTAGTGTGATGGACATCCCTTAGAAATTATTTGTTCTCTATTGACTCCTGTATACAGAAATATCACCTCCAGAACTTACAGAAGAGGAGAAAAAAAAAAAAAAAAAAAGAAAAAGAGTCCCTTACCTGATTCCTGTCACGTGCACTTGTGTACCTGATCTTCTGGATGAAGTAAAATATTAACCATGCTGAAGAAATTATCATCAAAACAATGAATGATATTGACACAAAGACTAGGGAGCCCCGACTGAAGTTTTTTGGAGGAACACGGGACCCCACTGCTATTGCCATCAGGACAGAGATATTCTTTTCCAAATAATTCAGGATCTCCTTAACCTTTGATTCTGTAATCATGACAGCAACAATGTCTCCAGTTCCTATAAAAACAGAAAAATATTTAAATTAAATTTAAAATTAACATGGCATGCTGCTCACAAGATTTTCCAAATGCAAAGCCATTTGACAACTTAGAGAATTTAATGTAAGCCATCTATGGCACCAGGAACATGCTACTGGGCATTCAACTCATGGCTTGTCCTTCAAACCCAGATTTTCAAATTAGGGCATTAACATGCAAACTGTGCAGCTCCACACAGTAACAGATCTCTACCAGTGGTTACACAGCACTTCCCACATTATAATTACTGTGTGCAGTCTGAACTAGCTTTAAAAAGTACATTTATTCCAGATTTGAAGCTGTGAATACCTAAATAGGTAACTCACAGAAAAACATTTAGAAGATGAGTTCAATGATACTGCTAGAGCGGTCTTGGTGGTGGTCTTACACAGTGCTGCGTACAAGTTGCTCTGGAGGGTTATGCAAGTTCCCCTGCATGGTTATGAGGCTTTCACATGCCACCAAGGTTGTCAAGGACCTGTAAATCACAATTTCTGCACAGAAGCAAAGCAGCCAAACTTCTACCTGCATCACTTCAGACAGAAGCAAAAGTAAAGCGAGTAAGCCTGGCTGCAAAGTAGAAGAGAAATTAAAAAAAAAAAACCTGGCAGAAATTTGAGTGCTGATTTTATCACCCATACAAGGACATGCTTGATAAGATCGCAAAGAGGCTGTCAGCTTCATCAGCTCCATTTTGAATGTGTAGCCCATCTGGTTTTCATAGTGTCCTGCCTCTAGACTACCTCCTGTCCCAAAGGGAAAATTCTTGGCACAAGGATAGTAAGAGAATTAAACCACGAGACTGCTGAAAAAGAACAAAATCACCTGCAGAAACAGAGAGCACACCTATGTTTTAAAAGCAGAGGACCCATAAAAAAAGAGCATCTTGAACTCAGGGCAATTCTGATCTAAGTTCAAAGAAAGCAAACTATAGGAAAGCCAAAGCCAGAAAGAAAAAAAGCCTTATGAGTGCCATTCTTATTAATCCAGATCTATTTGCTTCCTATACTAAAACCCCTTCCAAGACCTATTTTCAAAATGCTTGCAAAGTCTGCTCATCTGTTTGCTCCATCTGCTTGCTCCAATTCACATTCCCTCAGAGAGGAACTGTATAATGCAAGTGACTTCAGCACCAAGATTCTGGATTTAGAGTGGATTTAAGTTACAGAGAACCTAGTGCGACAGTGAAGAGAGAACACGAGGTCCTATTTTAACACAAGAAATTTGTTCAAAGTCTTTTAATCAAAATCTGATTTTTAAGAAGTTATTGTATCCACAAAATGATGTAGAAGACCCAAAAGAGCAGCACCTTTGAAACCCAGGGCACAATAAATCAGGGTGACAGACCCAGACAGCTACATAATTTTCCAAAATGGGGGCTTTAATAGAGTTGTTCAACAGTCTTAAAAGTTACCTCATTACTCTTTCCATTCACCATGCCAAATAGTAACTTTTACAGTCACTATCCTCAGTTTCCAGAGCAAATTCCCTATCATTGGTGGTGTTGATTGTGCTGACAGAACTACTCAGAAGAATAAAAGCTGATAATCTCAGAAATTAAGACTTGCACAATAATTTAAAAAAAATATTCCACAGCCCCAAAATTGTTTTCCCCAAGAAATTCCAACTTTTCTTTATTTAAAATTGAAATGGTAAAGACATTCATGCTTTGTCCTAGTAACATGGGTCTAAGTAGGAAAAGAATGTTCAGGGTTTCCTTCTGAATGAGTATTTTTGAAACAAGTGTCACAGTAGCTCAAAAGCTTTGAACAGCAACCAAAACCCAGCACAATTTATGGATACAACTTTTTTCATCACTAGTATACCACAGATTCACACAAGGTCCCCGTTAGTCCAGCTCTCCAGAGACACTTCAGTTCGAGATGTACTGAGTTTGGTTTCATGCAAACTAACCAAGATATTTAATAGGCAGCAAAGCTCAGAAACTGAGTAAAAATCCACCACTTGCTTTATTTTTCAGAGGAATTCTACTCAGATTTGTCCAGCTGGGAAGAGAGTCCCTGCCCAGACTTGCAGCACTTAATTACAGGACAAGAGCCACCCTTCCTGCAAGATTCTGTATGTAGATGCAGCACATGCTCCTGCAACCCCCAAACCCTGCAGCTCAGAGCAGATAATTTATACTGCTCGATATTTTCCCTAGGCTTCACTTCTGTTCTTCAAATCCAGTTTGGATAGTGAGGAAAGGTGGGGAAGGGTTCAGGGGGACTGTATTCCCCAGAGCACGTGTTCTGCTGAGCTTCCCCAGTAGGTATTTATTTGCACCGAGGAATTATGTTAGTATCAAAATATCAGTCAGAAGCACTCAATGTAGCATTCTGACATGATTTACAGTTATCTGCAAAGCAAAGCTGACTAAGATCTTCTGATACTAGTCCAGTTCTGTCTGAATCAAAAGCTGAAGCCTCTACCTATTACCTGCTGCCCAGGGAATGTGACAAAGCTGACAATCTCTTTTATATTAAGCCCAGCACAAAGGGAACCTCTGGCATCACTGCAAAGTGATTTGCATTCCAAATGACTCAACTGGGAACAGCCAAAGTGCCACTGCTGCTTCTGACCTAGCGAGAGCCAAGGAGAAATGCAGAAAAGAAAAATAAATTGTGCCTGTTTAACATACTGAAGCTCAGTGGAAACTGGGACTTGGTTCATCCGTATTTTTGTCAGGGGCATCACCCTAAATAATTTTAGCAAGAGCTCTCTGAGAGCAATTGGGGGCAGGAAGAGACAGTGACTCATTTATTTTAAGCACCTTGAAACCTTGCACTTCTGAAACTTAAGCAGAAAAAAAAATCCTCAGGTGAACACAGAAGGACTAACAGTGTTTGTAAAAGTTAGAATATAGTCTTACTACATAATCTTATGAAAAGCAATACTCTCCTCAGCCAAGAACACAGTGTCCAGAGAAAAGACACTGGAATGCTACTAAAGCCAATGAACTACACACTCAACCATAGATGACAAGCTAGGACAGATGGCAGGCATAAGAAATATTGATGCCTGCACATATAAATCATTTAATTGCTGTCATCCAAGCCCAGGCAGCTCTTCCTAGCTTGAAATTTTACCATGTGTGTGTTTAATTAGGATAGTTATACAACTCTGTGTACAGAAAGGGATGAAGTTACAATTAATCATTAAATCTGACTAAAATTACATTGGGAGAGGAGAAGAGAGAAGGACTTAAAAGTTGAGAAGACACTAAAAACAAGAAGATGGGAAAAACAGCAACATCCTGAAGTTTCCTGTAGAGCTCCTAAGGAAACTGCTTTGCTCTCTCACTGACCTATCCATATCTCCCAGCAATTCTAAAAAAGCACATTTAGAAAGTCAGTAGAAAGTCATCTCAAAGAAAAATTAACTAGTCTCATCACAAGCAAATAATTGCTTCCTTTTGCATTTGCTTTTTGATTCTTGACTACCAAATGTTTGTCTGAAGCTCAATATGGACAACTATGTCCAGGGTGCCAAGCGAAAGACAGGCATGGTTCAAAGAGCAGACTTCAGGCACCTTCCACCCATCTACTGTCCCTTGGAGGATGCAGGGAATGGCAGCCTGGCAAAATGCAACTGCCGAACAGCTGATTTTTTTTTTTTCTCCTTGGGCTTGTGAACAGCCCAAGCAGCTGTTTGGTCAATACTCGGGGAGAAGGACAGGTGAGACAATTCTTCCTGGGCATCTGAGCAACCTGGCACCAGAACTGCTGCTACTGCTGCGATGCTTCAACCACCTTCTCACAGATGGGAAGGGCAAAACCCAAGATCCCATCTCGAGCGTGACAAACGTTGGACCACCTGTAAGAGGCACTGAAGTATTTTGATTTGATGTAACAAGGTTTGCAGAGAAGTGAGAATTAAGTCAGATGCTCATAACAAAGGTTAGCACTTTTTTAATGGCTGATATTTTCAGTTGAAGCCCTTGTAACTTCTTAAGTATTTGATAGTGCCTGCTGATGCTGCAGACAGCATGAAGCAGATACACTGCACCCATCTCATGCTTGTGAAAGATCATTCCCTCTTTAAATAGCAGACAATATTTAATTGTAACTGAATCCTTTCATGACTTCATCTGGAAAACCTAAACTTAACATACATTTATCAGAATAATTCTGCTGGTGGAAATTTCAGGGTACTTCCTTAAAAAAGCAAACAAAATCCCCACCTTCCTAATAAAGGTAAAGAATGGCGCAGACAGTCACAGAATCCAGCAGGCTGGATTCAGGGCATGATTCAGACATTGAAATGCCACTATTTGACTGCCACAATCGGAACATCATAATGATAACGTAATTGGAAATAAAACTGCCCATCTTCACAAACCAGACTTCCCTATTCTTCTATTAAAATCCTGTAACTGTACGCTAAGTATTTCTGAACACGTTATATCAGAAATAAAAACACAGCAACACACACTATTCAGTGCCCAGAAACGGGATCAGTCCTATTACTGTGAGCGACAGATTTCTTGAAATAACATTAAGGAACACTGAAACCACTCCAGCAGGATTTGGGAGCCCACAAAACGTCAACAAAGAAAACAGGAAAGCACAAATGAAGTGCTACGGTTATATATATATGAAGTTTTGAGAGACCGATCACAAGTTCTGTGAGAACACCAGAAGACATCCGAGCTGTAAGGGAACAGAGGCAGAAGCAAGACTTACCCCTACAAGGTAAGGGATTTAGTCAGAGAATATAATCCTTGGAACCTACAAGGTGAAGCGAGGGAAAGGGAAAAGGCATACCGAGCTGTACGCAAAGCTGCACTGCTAGAAAAGGTGGGCTTGGGGAACACAACTTTTAAATATAAATTCCATAGTACTTAACAACATTGGGGAAAAATACACAAATTATTCAGATACCTTAAAATTTTAGTCTGATACGAAACAGAGAAATTCGTCGTGAAGAGAGCCTTGCATTCTAAAACAGGCTTTTGAAAAAGCAGACACCAACAGGAAGAGCCTTGGCATATCTTCAGAGTGATTAAAACAGGTCTAGCTGCACATATTTTTGTTTTGATCTAATCAGAAAGTAAACAAGAGCACATCCAAGCTGTCAACACACGAGTGCAATCTCAAGAGTAAAATATGTTGTTTGAGATGTCCCAAATCAAATACTTCTGAAAACAGAAAAAAACTGTAATATTTGTCAGTTATTTAGTTCTAAGCAAGGCAAGAATTTAATGCCAAGAATGTACATCAATTTTAAAATGAGACTGGATAGAATTTTAAAACATTTTTCTTCTTGTTGCCTTTATAACATTGAAAATGTTGAATTCTTGTCTGTACGTAAACATTTACTTTAGGATGCCTATTTTATATAGTGTCAGACACTAGAACAGATGTTGTAACACTACCATGAGAAAATTGTAAGGGACAGCAGTATATGAAACTGTTACCTAGAAGTTAGGCTTTCACAGGATGCATGTTAAACATAGCCAGTGGAACAACTAGCTATCCCAAAACACTGAGCAGATATATGCAGAAATCACAAGTCTCTTCCCCAGGTTGTTTTGCATAGGTTTGTGTAGCAAAGAAAAAAAAAAATCATTTGAGGCTAAAACTTGAATTCTGACTGTCTACTTAAGAGGACAAGGAAGTAGATATTCAGGTTCAGTGACGACCAGGCTTCTATGAATTACAACTGAAATACAGTCAGGTTATGCCTGAAGAACACTCAAACTTTTCTTTGATTGCAACAAAAAGAGCTTCAACAGATTTTACTCTGCCAGGCTAAGAAAGGGCACTGCACTATACCCTCTAAACATGCCTACACACACTTTCGTATTTTGAAATGTACCACACACCAATACGTGTACACATCAATGTATTGCTAATGGACATGTGACAGACATTCACAAAGTTCTGCTCCTTTAAGAAAAACAGGCATATGATTGAGGCGTATGATTAGAAAACTAGAAACAGCAAGAGCAGCTTTCCAAAGATGGGTGTGACACAATTAACTTCAAAACAAATATTAAAGCCTAATCAGATTCTTGTTGCCCTAGCCTGTATCACATTAAATTATTAAGTCCATAGGTGGTAAATAATAATCTTCCAAGCAGGAACCATCTTTCCAATGCCCGCCCTCCTTTACTAAACAAGAAAGGATGCTTCAGTATAATGTTCCTGCCATATTTTGCATCAGCTTTATAATTTACTATGGCCAAGAGGTCCTAAAAGAGAGCTAAATAGCAAAATCAGTTGAGGAAACTGTTGGGCCATATTTAGATTACAACTGCTGACGCATTATTTCATAACCAAATTGCTCTATTCTGACACTCAGAGATGTTTCTTAAGGAGAAATCTGCATAAGATCAAACCAGGTAGTCACGGCTAAATCCTCCTGCTTCATTCGCAGTCCAAATCACGCCGGTATAGGTGGGATGGGGGAGCTATGCCCCGCACTTCCTCAAGCCTGACAAGTCCCACTGTCTCTGCTACACCCAGCGTACCCCACTCAAGAAAACCGACACTTAGCAGTCTCTCAAAGATACGATACAGTATTAGCATGTAGAAGAGAGGCATTAGACTTTGGCCTCGCTGCAGATCATTTCCTCTCCATCAGCCTCGCCCAGAGAGCTCCTTTTTATCTTCTATCGTAAGTCATATGACACTAAGCACTGTAAGAAGAATTAAGAGCCTTTTTATTAAGCTACAAGATGCACCCACCTCTTAGCTCTAAGCCTCCCCCGAGTTCCTGAATGTCTGCCCCATCTTGATTTGTGAAAGCAAAAATATGCTACTTCAACGCTTCTGATGGACACCGGGAAGAGAGATTCATGGCTGGGCTGAGAAGGGGGAGCACCAGAAGGGAGAGTGTATACATCTCTGGTTCCAGAGATACAGCAGAGTTCACTGAAAATGGTAAGGACACTGGGTTTTTTCCCCCCTTTGCTTTTCATTGCCTTGACCATTCTACTTATATTGCATATTCCCTTTCTGTAGAAGGACTTTTATCTTGTGGAATTATATTTATGTGTATTTTTTAATGCATGTGACCTTTTGGGTTCTTTACACTAGGGAAAAACAAGCCTAGATAAGGGGAAAGCAGACAGATGTTGCAATGATTTTACAGACATTTCACACAACATTTTTCTTTTTAGCAATGCTTCTTTGCATCTACTTGCATTACACTTCTTTTTGAAAAGGAAACGGACATTCCATTTAAATAATGCCAGCAGAATACGAAAAAAACTTGGTACAAAGGAATTCATCATTCTATCATGCCCTTTCCACAATCTGTATGCAGATATTTTATTTCATTCACATAGTTTTACAAGGCATTTAACTATGTATTATGGCAAGTAAACAGCATTTGCAGTCCTATTTAATGAATACTTTTACTGTTAAGGTATTAGTATGATAACAAAGTAGACCAAATTTTATATTCAAACTTTGAACAAATGCAAATTAATAAAAACCAGAAGGGTCATGTTAAGTTTTGACTAGGGAAATGGCGTAATCCTAACACGACACACTACCGAAAAAAGGTTCCTCATGTCACAATTTCATGTATTTCCGAAATATGTAAATCTTTATCTTCAAAAGATATTTCTGCTTATTTGAAAACAACCTTTCTTCACATATACTTCTGAACAATGTACAAAACCTGTAACCTTAGATCTCGATTTAATACCCAATCACTGACTACAGTGTCACATTCTTGATTAATCAATAATATTCATGTAAAATTGATGAATGGACCAGTAGGGTCATATAAGACACACTTGGGTTTTGATAACTAAAAGTCTCCGTAATCTTGCATTCTGTAATGTGACCAGGTGCTAGTAGGTGGCTCCCATTTTGCTATTTCTGGACAGCAGTTTGTATTCCCACTAATGGAAGTTGGAGCTAAAAAACCCAGGGACTTCTCATAAAGGTAGCCTGTGATGCTCATAATTTCTTCTGTCTACAGACAACTTCCACATAGATTCATCAATCTGGACAGTCATTCCAAACAAATTCAGCAAAACCCAAAAGAGAAATGGCAAGAGAGCCTTACCCAAGGACACTACAAAATATTTTTAGAGATTCATAAATAGCATATTCATAGATTAATATAATAAATTTGATTCCACCAAATCCATAGATTTTGGGAATTACTCTGCTGCTGGAGCTCAGACTTTGGATAAGAAAAAGAATGTAATTACTTACAGTCACTAACAATCCCATGGGCCTTTTCACAGTCACAGAACTAATTACCCTTTCAGCTGGCTAAGGAAAAATGAGCCTAACTGCTGTTATTTCAGTTGTGGACGAGGCTTATACACTGGTAAGAAGTTCTGCAAGGCACTGAGGCTATGTTAGCCAGGGGTTTCCCTGGCTTATCTTGGAGACAAATGCTTCCTTATGGTCCAGAACCTGTACTTCAAACACATTCCTCTCCACATCTCGTTAAGCGTCAGACACCTCCATCTACCGTAGGACAGATTTTCCTGATGGACACACCTCCGAGAAAACGCAGTGGGAAACAGGATTAACTATAATGCTGTTGACACTTGTTCCCCACATTTTCAATTAGCAAATATAAACAATAAATGATATAAAATGATCAAAGATATGTAAGCCATGGTTAGACTATTGATTGTTTTGCCTTTTTTGAAGCTTCAACTCTCATGACTCATCCCTCCTTCCTTCTCACTAATATTCCAGGGTAAATTATTAATAATAAGTTATAACAACAGTATTGTAATATACAATAAAATTAGTTTTGATCTGTGGATTAAAAGTAGGTCTCTAATCCAGGGAAAGTCTTGCACTGGATTTGGTATAGAGCTGAAATATTTGTCAGCACACATTTGTGCAAAATAATCTGGAATGCACCCTGCCATAGCTTTCACGCATCAGTTCAGCTTGCAGTTACATAAAGAGACATTTGTGAGAAAAAGGCAAGCAGCAGAGGAAGAGCTGTGCTGCACGCAGCGAGAGTGCCGCAACAGCGGAGAGCGGCGTTTTGACTGCGGGATCTCTGCAGCCTGCTCTACCCACTCCGAATTCGGGCAAGAACACAGAATAGCCATTAGATGGCAACAACTCCAGATTACTTCCTGTCCCTCCTGCCTCTGACCCAGTGACCTAAAATAATCCGCATAAAATACGTTCAAGCTTTATCACAGTTCAAAGCAAGAACAGACCTTGCTTCCTGTGCTAGCGTGCTTTTTAAGCAGAGAGAGGGCCATCAGAAGCCCTCCCTTTGAAAGGAAACCGTTTCTGGGAGCCAGCGTTGGGCACCTCTCCCACAGTACTACAGCAGGGGAACGTCATCTGTGCACATCACTGAACAGAAACACCTTCCCGCAGAAAACGAACGTGTTGTTTCTTTATAAGTGCAATCAAGATTGATCCCGATAAGATGTCTGCAGCTTCTTCTAAAGACTAAAAGATTTACGTGTATCAGGTAAATCCTCCGAAAAAGGTGTTATATTAGGAGTTGTTTAAATACTTCACGAAATTTCTTCAGCACTGATGAACAGTAGTTACTGGAATCCAGCAGCTTCATTTTGACACTCTCTTCTATACTTCCTTATATTTTTTCTGCTTATATTTGTTCCATAAATTCTGAGTATGAAATTTTAACTTTAGAGGCTTCTTTGGCTTATATTCTTTTCAATAAATCCAAATAAAAGTCTAGATTTTAACAGAGAAATTCAACATGAAATTTAACTATTTTGTACTTGACAGGACTGTCTGCATCACACACAAACAACAAAAGAATTAAAATGCTATTTTACCTGCACTTCCTTCCTATTCCCATAATTGATTATAAAGGAGACATCTACTACATATTTTCTCTACCACATAGGCTCTTTTTTACATTAGACAATATTTGTTCTGCTTTAACAGAAGTAGCAAGCAAAACCACTCATAAAACTGCCTTCCTGCCAGTGATATCATAGTCTAACATAACCTATGCTGGGAAAGATGTCCTTCACTTAGGTTGATAAAGGACATTTACAAGAATGTGTAAAATAAACTTGTTTTACATGCACACAGTAATACATACGAGAATATACAGAGAGAAAAGAAAATAATGTGCAAATAACATTAACAAAATTTTTTTTTTTTTAAAAAAAGTTCACCAGCTCCTTAAGGTCAATACCTACTTTAAAACTCAACTTGAAGGGGCAGAGCCTTAGTGGACTATCACACAAGAACAAGCAAATTCTGACAGTAGCAACAGAAACTGTCCATTTGACATGGTGATGATAGACTGATTCAAGAGTGACAGCTGTTATCTTGGCACCAGAAGGAATTTATATTCTGCTAAGTAATATGTTGAGTATGAACAAATTTCCACAAGATTAAAATTCTCAAATGTGTGCTCAAGCATAAAATAACCTGGATAAAATATTAATCCCATAGGTGAGAACTGCCTACTGAGCTCTTTTCATAGGGAATCACCTCTCTGCAGGTGGGCAACATACATAAATCTATATAATATTTTACTTACTTTTAGCACAGACATTGCCTAAGCTGGTGATTGGGATTCAAGCAAATATCAAAGCAGGAAAGCATGCAGTTCACAGAGTGTGCGTTATCAGCAGTTGCCGCTTTCCCCTCTGCTTCACCAGGAAGACAGAATGTTCTTAAGGCTTGGTACGCAGCAGTATAAAAATTATGTTACAGTGATATAAAATGACACAAGTTCTATTTTCACCTGTCTATGGAAAGAAAATGTAGAGCCATGAACCTGGTCATCATAATACAGTTGCAAAATTGTCTTGTGAAGAATGCATTTTTAAAAGGATAGAGGAATACTGCACCACCCGAGACATCATATGAATAAGACCAACTGGTGGCTCACCTTCATTTTCACTTTATATCAACTCTATTTAAGACGTATTTAATCAAATCGGCAGCAGAACAGCTATCAAATGCACAGGGTCAACTCCTCCTGGCCTTTAGGGATAGAAAATATTAAAAAGAGATGTAGCATACTGCAATATCTAATTAGCGGATGATGTGGTCGGTCACCACCTAAAAAGCATGCAAACAGTGATATGGCTGAAACGGTAGAAAAAAAAAAGACCAGAGAGCGCCTTGAACATGTGTAAGACTGCTTTACACACAACATTTGTTTGAATAGGCTCATCATGATAGCACAGGTTCATGAATCTATATCCCGCTTGGAGAGGGGAATGCTGGATCCCAAACCCTCCCTGTGCTGAGGCTAACACCAAAGGGCTAGTTTACATCTCAGTTACACACACTTGCAGCTCTTACATCAAGCAAACAGGAAGTTATTTATAGGAAGCTCTGCAAAGCGCAGACTGCTAAGGAGATCCCTTACATGACCATAATGCAATCAAGACAAAAGCTGTGGAGCGACTTTCCTCTTCATTACGGTGTGGTGCGAAGGTGGTACTTCAGTTCTAGATAATTACTTTTAGTCTGTCGTGTAGTTCGAACACTTCGACTCCAATATTGGGATAGTGCTTACAGCCCAAATCAGTGACAGAGATTCCAGTATACCAGGGACTGAGTACACGCAGCTAAAACCCAGTATGTCAAATACTCAAAGATAAAATACGCATCGTCTCTAGTAATTACATTTTTTTTTTAAAGCTTGCCATGAGTAAGAGTAAATATTTGGAAGTCAACATGCTGAAGACAGTATTAGCTTTTTTCCAAGTATCAAGTATCCAGTTTCCTGCCTAGCTTACAAGACACCATTTTACCCACAGCAGCTCTCGCGTTTCATTATTTCAACCTACCAGAACCACTGTACCTATTGATATAGTTTCAAAGGCAACAAACACAATGGTCTTCAGAGCTGAAGCACTGAGTGAACTAGGATTTCCTAATAAAGACAGACACCGTCCCATTGCTATGAAAGCACCTGCCAAATCTAAAAGCATTAGAAGAAAGAAGGTATTAAAGTTATAACCAAACCCATTATGATTTAACACGTAACAGAGCAAACAATGCTAGAGCTGTATTGTTATTGGTAGGGTTTTTTTCTGACACAGTAAGGTATTCCAGGCCACAGGAGGAGTCACAAATCATTGCTAAACAGAGACTGCAGACCTTACAGTCCTACAGGTATTTCAAAGAGAGACCAGAGCTGAAGCTTTAGGAGGGTACTCTATCAGCAGAGAGAGAAGTGGCAAAAAACCACAAAAGGAAGGTGGTAAAAAGCATTTCACTAGAATATGGGACTTTTTACTTGCACATTAGTTGCAAAAACGTCTAAGGAAGGTACCTAAGATAAAAACAGATTGTCAATGGGCTTTGAATTGCTACACAGAGGTCAAAATCTCCCTGGAAAATTCCTGTGGAACTGGGAAGGTCAAACCCCACTAAACCAGAAGAAGCCACAAGACATTTCCCTTGTGTAAAAGAGAAAGAAGCAACCATAGCACTTTAGTAAAAGAATTCAATTCTAATTGTGTGACAATATACAGAGCAATAATTAGGAAATTCCAGTATCCAAGCAACCCCCTATGCGTAAAGAAAAAGGACTGAAAATATTCGGGGGGTGTGGAAACAACATCAGCCAGCAGTCAGTACAGCCATCAAATATAGAAATATGCCTTTTCTGATTAAGCTAAGTAACACCAAACAGAGAAAACTAACTGGGAAAATAAAAAATGTAGTTATCAGAATTGTGAAAATAATTTTTAACCAAGGAAAGTTTTTATGTATGAGGCTCTCACCAGTTAAAGTAACTCACTAGTATCAGCAAAATTTTACACATAGATAGCCCTAAAAAAGTAGAAATCCAGAATTTCATCATTACTCTAGACCAGCAATAGTCTAATTCTAGACAACTCACAGAGGCAACTGCTCTCCAAATCACTAAGTTTTGTGGATTCCTGTATGGCACTCAAAGACACATCGTAGAAAGAGGACCCTCTGTAAACTGTCATTAAAAAAAGCATGCAAGCTCAGATCCTGATATAACTGTTAACATTTGAAAGTCCCCACCATAACAGCCAGTTGAAGGCATGCTACTATAAAAATTCTTCAGGTACAGATGCTTTGTAAAATTCTAGACCTTCTATTATGTTCGCTTTTCTTCTTCAGCAAGGTTTGAAACAGATTACTCCTAAGATCTTATAGATATTTCCTCACTCCAAAACGCCCATATCCCCACTGCAGAGGAAAGTGTTCCTCATTAGCTAAAACGTACACTAAAGGAAAATAACTTTTCAGAATTATTGGCTTATTTCGCTATATTGCATACCTGTAGACATCATTAGAGAACAGGCTATTTCAAATAGCATCATCTGTGCACTGCCAAGAGCTCTTTAGCAATAGTTTGTATGGCAAAAGAGTACTCAGGCAAAAAAGAATTATAGTGAAAAAGATTCCATTTTATGTACCTTGATGAGTCATTGTGACAGGCTCTTCACTGGATATATTGTTGTAAATGACCACAGCTGTGGCATTATGTGAAGCTGCTCGCAGTATTTTCTCTCTAAATGTACAGTTTCCTCGCTGCAGTAAAGCAATCCACTGCTTGGTGTTTGGTGGAACTTGGAAACGTGTTCGAGGGTCACAGCCCAGGCGATCTGCAACTGAAATGGGAAATACATTTACACAGATGGCAATTTGTTCAAACAGACAAAAAAAAGAAAAAAGCTAACTCCAAGTTTTGCTGAATTACTTAATCGTTATGCACTAGGAAGCCACTATCCTCTTGTTAATAAAGCCTAAAACTAATTGTATTCTTATGAAAAAAAGTCTTTACATGTCTTGCACATTGAAAGCTGTGACTATGTGCCCGAGAATTAGGCTCACTAACACAAGCTATTTTTAACTCCAGTGCAGCTAGAACAATGAATTTACATTTGAATCAATACCTGCCTACAGGCTGAAAAACATTAGAATATGGTTCATATACCATAGGCATTTACGAAACAGCTGTTTATCAGTCATTCTGGGGAGTATAACTTGTTTTTCTTTCTCATGCACTCATAAATATCACTGCAGTGGGAGGTGTAACTAAACAAAGCAGGTTGTGAAAACAAGATTTCAGAGTTATCTGCCACGTGCAGGCTACTGTAAAAAAAGGACGATATTAAAAGCTGACGTTGTAAAACCCCAGCAGCCAACATCAGCTTTTTATGTATGCATGTTTTGTCTACAAGGAAGTGCATTCAAATTCAGAGAGAAACAAATGGTTTTGCAAACACGATGCACTCAAGTTGTCAGCTAAACAGGTATTGATGGTATAAAGAGTAACAGAAATGGCAAATGCCAGATGCCTGAATTCAACAGTATGCAAAGCTGCTCTTTTGTCCTTTCTGATGCTGTAATGTATCCTGAAACAACCCAAACCCACACAGAGCTATGTACAAAAGGCACAAAATGCAACACAGAAGATAACTCCACCGCAGCTGAAACCGATGAAAGACATTTCTGTTTACACAACTGGAAACATCCAGCTTGGTCTGGTACACTGGTCATATCATTAAAGGATTTTAGAAATGTAGAGTCAACAGTAACTTACAATACAAATATATTTACCCTTTCAAAGGCCAAGAGTATAAGAATCTTTGGCTACTAAAAATGGTTGGGATAAACAGTGATTTTTCAAGACATAAACGCAAAATCTATTTGCATAATAGCTCTGAAAACATTACAGATCCTAAGAGCAATTCAAATGAAGTGTCCCATAAAATTTTCCTTTTAAAGAAGTGAGTTCTTCAGCACAGACTATGGGATTTCAGCAAAAAGTCTACCACAAAAAAAAAATACCTAATTTAACATATCAGCTGGAAACAAAACAAAAGATCTTTTTAAGCATTCTCAGCTTAACATAGCTCAGGTTAAAACCTCTAACAAAGGAGATTCAAACAGCTAAAGGACCTTTTCTGAAACAAGAAAGAAAATCTTTTGCTTGCCTGAAGAAAACCAGTGCCGATGAATCTATATTGTGGCAGTCGTACAGGAAGTCGTTGCACCTCTTAATTTGGACAAGAAGTGCCTCTCCCTGTTCCCCTGGAAGGAGGGCGGGCAGCCAGATGTAAGCACATCCTTTTCACAATTGTTTCCTCCAGGCTGTATTAGACATTTCAGACAGGGAGGGCTATTTGCTGTAGTTTTGTATTTGTGCTTTTGTTTTATACAGGGAGCAGGGAAAATCTGAAATATAGATGCCTGAAGCTGAATTTTTACAGAGTGTTTTCTTCCACTGCCCTGACATTATTACTCGAATCCCTTTGGAAATTGCTAGCCAGCACTGATGCACACGCATTGTTTTGGAGCACTTCTGATGGCCATCACAAACAGCAACGATCCTAGGAGTGCACTTGCATATCGACTGCACTTTTGTAGCTTGTTTTTGTAGTCTTAAATTTAAGAGAACAGTACGTTTTTTTAAAGGAATTACAGTCCTTTTTAAAATGTGACAGAACCGTAACATGGCACACGTGCAACCCGTCTTGATGTCCTCTATTAAGATAAAAGCAGTTCACTGTTTAATGCACGCTTCCCCCCTTGTTCAGAACATTTCCACTTAAAAATGCAGGAGGGGGAAAGCATCAGCAGACTGCGATAGGAAGTTTCTCAAGCCTTGAAAGCAAAAAATCCCATCCTTCTCCAGTGAAATCAGATTCAAGAATCTCAGGTGTGATACATCCTTTGGAAAATACCATTCAATAAATGGCCACAATTCCACAGAATCTCCTCAAACTGCCAAAATTAATTCCAAAAGTAGACACTACGGCCAACATAAATTTACTTAAAATATATGGGATAAAGAGCAGTAATCCTATGGATTATGTACAGTTTGCTTCAGTCCAATCATGCTCAAAAGTAAAATACCAAGTGAAAACAAAAATGGCCATAAAAATAGGGTGATGGGCTATTAGAATGAAAAAATCATAAAAGCAATAAAAGGCAAAAGGCACCTTGAAAAGGAAAGCAGCATTCTCAAAAGTCTGTTATATAGTTCAGTTTTACAAAAATTTATGTAGGCACCTTTAAATTTGCATGGCTTGAAATTTTTAGCTTAAAAACTGACAGAGAAAGTAAGAGATAACAGAAACTGCATGTGTGGGAAAAGTAGTACAAAATTTTCTACCATGGTAGAGATCAAAGTCTCTTTCAGCTGTGGACAGAGCTATGAAACATTACTGATTGAGCAACAGGATTAGGAAACAAGATATTAAGAGATAAAAGCTTTCCAGATATAGACCAACAAACACCACTCAAATACATACAGCACGTTATTCCTGATGAAGTGGATTCGGTATGGCCCGATGAAAAAACAACAGCTGAGAATCTTATTTTGGCACTATTTAAGCAATACAAAGACATTAAGGAAAATCTGGATGGTTTAGATTAACCTGAACTGACTAACTGCAAATCAGTTCAGATTTAATAAAAAGTCACAACCCACTTTTCTTTACATTAGTATCCTATTTAGACCACACAAATGTTAAGTAATCTTTTCACTTTTAGCTAAATAAAATTCAGGAACAAAAGTGGAAAGTCCGAGTTTTTCTGCCCATCTTTTCAATAGACTTAATACACTCAGAAAAGAGCGAAAGCTTTATAATCATGGTCACCCTTCAAGCACAGAGAGCTGGCTCAAATAAAACATCTGCTATACACCTAACGTGCCAGGCACATCAGTTGGCATTGTAAAGGACACAGACAAACGAACAGTGTCAGCAAGAATCACCATCGATAGCACTCCATTATCATGCCATCTATGCTCCATTGTCCAAAGTCCAATTAGGATCTAAAAGACCAGGGCTTGCAAGCATTACCTGGATGATGTCCATGCCAGAATGAAAAGCAACTTCAGATTAAATTAAAGTTATTCTAAAACAAATCACTTGCACATAAAAAGATATGATCAGAAGTCACTCATGTAATTTCATAATTTCAGAAGATACAAGCATACAGAAAGCCATCTGTTTCCTTGTAGGTGTGCTACTCTTGTGGCTTATTTGAAATAGAAGTTATTTACTCTGCCTTTCCTTTCTCCATGTCTACCTATGTACCGTGAATGTGTTGGCAAAAAACCAATTTTCCGTTAGAAGTGGCAGCCTGCTGGGTTAGAGCGCTACGTACAATGTCGTTGTAGGTATCTCCTTTTCTACTGCAAGCCCCAACACCACAGAAGAGCCTCTCTACAGAAGGATCAGCTGCGATTTAAGTACCCACAGTTAGGCTGCATGTCTGTTCTCAACTTCGGGAGCGCTTCACTTTCCTCTTGCAGAACACACAGGACTGCTCAACTTGCACGTAACTGTTTCTCCTTAAGCATTTTTTTAAATTCAAGACCCCTTCCTGCTGAAAGACTAATGTTTGTGACAACGTTTTAGGGATTCATGTGAAAGAAATAGTTAATAATGCAACAGATCCAACCAGGCTTCCTCAACTACTGAAGAAGTACTGGCAAGCTTACATTAGAACACCAACAGTGCTTTCCTCCTCATCTTTTCCCACTGCTTGACCAGGTCCTTTAGCCTTCCCCCTATGAAAGGGATACCCATTTTGTAGGAGCAAAAATGAAATTAATAGGTCAGCTCTCAGAGGCTTTGTCAGAAGTAAGCACACACCTGCCTGAATGCAGACTGTCTCCTTCTACTTCTGAACTGCGACTGGGTTTGCCTTCTCTCATATACCGGGTGGTTATGTTGCTCTGGCATTGCTTAAAACGTAGCTGTGACATCCCACTTCAGCCAAGGTTGCTGCATTGACTGTTACCAGACTTTGTCCCCTTTTCACAGAAAAAGGCCAGTGCCATGATCCCACACCCTGGGCATTAACTATTTTATTCCATAGCTTGTTTGGTTTTTTCCTTTTTTTCTTTCTTTTTTTTTTAAAAAAAAAAAAAGGTCAGGTATCTTGATACTGATTGCATCTCAGCTAATACTCCACTCTGAGGCCAGCACCAGTTGCCAGAGCTGGTCTGTCTCAGCTACACATACAGAAATAACTTTAAATCCTGACCTTCAGTCATTGTGATACAATAGGTGGAGAGACACCATCAACATTTTGAGGGGCAGCAGATCAAGAGACTCGTTGGGAAGGAAAACAGCACACGGGAAGATGCAGTCCGTGCCCCAAAGCATTCCCTCCCTCCAGCAGGCACTGCCCAGCACACCTGACTGGCAAAACAGCCAGCCTTGTGCAACACATTAATTATAATCCTGTGATAAAATTTCCAGAAAAGGAATTGAGCTGGGAAATTCACAGAAGCAACACAGCAGCACTGTTTCTTTCTTCTTTCAAGGAAGGCTATTTGCTATCCCATTAGGGTTTGATATGTGTAATATATATCTTTTCTTTCAACGTATTACTACTTGTGTTATTATCAATATAGTCCTTATTCAAGCCAGTTATAATTTCCACTTTTTAAAAGTTGTGTCAATGAACTATGTACTATAAGAGCTATTTCAGGTAATTGCTTTGACTAAAGCTGGCTTTAACACTAAAAGAAACTCTTTGAACAAGAGATAATCTTGTTTCAGGGAAGAAGTTAAACAAAAGAAAATCACTGAAGCTTAGAAGAGTCCTCTAATAGTTCAGATTTAATCTTGTTAGCTCAGTAAGTATACTACAATTATGGCTATAAACTCCAACATATTACCTCCACTTTTGTTATCAATTAATGACTACTAATTAAGCTAGATAAATGGAAAAGGATGGATGGAAAAGGATGGATGCATGCACAAGATTTTTCTTCTACTACTCTATATTTATTGATACATTCACTTGTTGCATTTTCCTAAAGCTTATTACTTTGGATTTTGGGCCAGAAAGAAACACAAAATTCTGTCTGAATGTTACCTAAAGCTCTGCAGTTACCAGGAAACTGTCGTTTTAAGCCTTCTGGAGCTAAAACTCGTTCACACAACATGTTTATGAAGTGTCAGATGCTACAGAATGCTATAGTTACAGTACCACGCACAAGAAATACCTCCATTCCTAACATTGTGCCAATATTGTTTCTTCCCCACTTCCACCTTTTCCTAACATATGTTTTTCCTCAAACTCTCAGTCTCCTTGCCCAGCCACATCCCTACCACCCCTTCAGCAGAGATCTCCCCTTTCTACAAGTTCTTCCTCTAATGCAGCTTTCATACAACCATCACCTCCCCACAAGCCCTTTAGACTCCAGTCCCTTTCCATCCCCCCTCGTCCCTGACCTGTTGGCTCAGTGAGTCTTAATATTTTCAAGTTTAGCTTTGAGCCTGCTGCTATTTCACTTCCTATCAGTCCCAACTCCAGTCCTAATCACCCTGCCTGCCACCCAAGCCAGCCAAGGTACACAAAACCTCGCCTCCCAGCAAGGTCCGACCATCTGCGAGGGGACTCTGAGAGCACACGGGACTGACATTTCCAGTCCTCAACTGTCTCCAAACCCAGGATGACATGCAATAACCCAGACTCAACAGTTACAGAAAAGTCCTGTTCAGCATGGAGAACATTTTTGAGGGAACTAAGCCACAAAGCGTTGCAGTTTCTACCAAGAATCATTAAAGTGAGTTTTCGGTGGCTTCTAGCTTGGTTTGTCATAGCAAGAGGAATATGCCTGACACCTAAAAGTCGGCACCACAACTGGTGTCAGGCACGTAATACCAAAGATGCTCAAAAGCAGAGGTCACTGGAGTAGCGCAGGGCTGAATGCTTACACGGTGCATGTACAGACACCGCCACCAGCACCTACTGGGAGGAGTTTGGGCTGAAGCGGCTGGTTCCACAAAGGCACAAGTAACAGAGTAAGGGACTGAATGAGAAGTGCTCAGTAACCTCACCGAAGAGATAATATAAACCTGAACTAAACTATCAGAAAAGCTACATCAGGCTGTGAAGATGCATTTCACTATTATCCTTCCATGCAGAACGAGAGAAGCATTTTTTGCTCATCTGTAAACATTCATATGCAGAAGCTGTTTAAAAACACTCTTCGAGCAGGAAATTATTTAAACTATGATAAAAGATTAACAAGTTAGAGGAAGTAAGAAAAGGAACTAGAAGTGGAAGAACAGAAGAGAGATTAATAGAGAAACTCTGCTGCTAGTGTGCATTTAACGCACTTGGAAAGATATGCGCACACAGGTGCTGTATTTACACCCAGCAGCCAACTGTGACCAACAGCTCGCTGGAGCTACACCTTCAGAAGTCACATTCACAAGCGGTCATGCAAATTACTGCCATATCACTTCCACGGGAACATTGCTTTTGAAAGCCAGTATCAATTTCATACAAGGGTCTATAAAAAGAACAGGGGAAGGGTTTTAATACATGCATTAACATGACAAGATTGAATTTGATTAAAGAAATTCTGCTAAAGAAACAGAAGTGATTGAATATATTATTCTGCACCGAGATTTAAAGCATGTGTAATCACATGGGACTGGCAACTTCAAAGAGCAGTATATAAAATATCGGGCATATTCAAGAACGCAAGTTAACAAAAACACATCACAGAGCACAACAGTTAAAAATCACAGGCTGTGCTGTTACAAACGGTGTACGTTCAGCAGTAGATCATTGGCCCTAAATCTTGAATTCGTAAATTCATTTATTTCCCTGCAGGCAATGAATAAGGCATCTTAATGCAGCATGGAAAAACGTGACATTAAGGACATTAGAGCTCTAAAGCAATGATGCCTCAGTCTACCCCATCAAGATCACCCACGTCCATGGAAATTTCAAGGGATAGCCCATGAATGGGTGAATGTTTGACATCAAAGCAGTCTCAGAGTCAAGGTACCTTCAAACACAGTTGCCAACAGTTGTAGAGTCCTTTTCTTCTTAGGATACGTGAGAACTGGGGTAGAGCATTTTCTGCTCTAACAGCAGAGGCTGGTGCTAGCTACTCATGTTAAGAGCTATTAAAAAAAAGTATTTTGCAAACGAGTTCTACAGCAGTATGAACAAGCTGATAAAAAGGCATTAGAACAATTACTTTCAGCAAGACAGCATCGTCTTTTATCAAATCTAGATATAAAGAAAGTGGAAGAATATAAACATAAGACCCTTAAGCATTCAAGAACATCTTAACTAAAAGCATAAAGTATTCCAATCTTTCCTACTACATGAAATATTTTTAAGCCACATGAAGCATGCCTTGGCAAAAGTAAAATAAAACATATACTATACAACAACCTACACAAACAATCCAGAAGAATTTCAAGTAAGACAACTGCTGCAATGTCTGCTTTAACAGTCTTCTGTTGACAAACAGGGCAGAACTGAATCTCCCCAACTCATGGCAAAGTTTTAATGACTGCAGCATGTCAAAACTGCAGAAATTGAGGTCTGCAATTTCATGATTCCTGATGTGCTTTCTCACTGAAGTTATTCATCATACAATACTTCACAGCAAGGTATAAAAATGCTGTTTATGGATGGCTCAGAATTTTATTCTTCTCTCATTATTAGCTTCCAGTGAAAATGCTGTCAGCCCCCCTCAATGTTTTAATCACACTTTTAGTAAAGACCATATCAAGAAGATAGTAGAAAAAGTTACAGAAGCAGGTAAAAAAGTAATTAATATCAAAAGTTCTTCTCGGCAAATAATGCAGCTACTAAACAAATCAAGTGTTTTGACACTGTGCATAGATTAAAAGGCAGCAATTTTAAAAACCTTAAAAATACTACTTCCAGTAACAGTGTTTACGTGCCTAACACTTTCAGGACAGCCTCCTGATTTCATATGGCAGCTGGTGTGTGTGTAAGTGAGGAATACCGGCAAGCAGAAGGAAACACTGAGCGTATTTGATGATAGCTGACTCCGAAAGCACAGTGAAGGTAGGATTTGAAGTACAAATGGAAATCATTTTACAGTAGACTGGCTCAACAATTTCTGCTTCCTCACCCTTCTACCCAAAATATGCTATATTAATATAGTCTGCTTAACATTTTGTAGAGCTAATGAAACCAGTAAGCATCTACTGATGCACAGTCTGCTTCATACATACTAGAAGCTTACAGCAGGCTGCCTAGCAGGATGCATTTCATTCTGAAGAAGCATCAAAGTATTCTCCTGATCTTAAGGTTTGGTAAATTCTCAAAAGCTTTTAATAACACAGTAGTTCTGCGTTATCAATTCTTTCATAAAAACCTCTTAATATTCACCACTTAAGAAGTCTAGTTTTAACGGACTACATTATTTCACTTAACGCATTATTCAGAGGTTTACTGTTCAGGAGACAGGCTGGGACCACCGTGATCCATGAAGTAGTCCATTTCTTAAAGATGGCAGTTTAGATAACGTCAAGAAGGATTTTCAAAATAAGATACTACTAACACCGCATCATTATGACTGAAGCAATTGGTTTCATTTCAGGCAAAAATCAAGACGATACTCCCACTTGTTTAAATTAGCCTTCTCTATAAAACCCAACATTTGTCAAAAAAAAACATTTGATGGACAACAGCTTCACTTAATTAAAAGAAAACTTATTTGGAAGCACTACACAGCGTTCAGTACCGCAAACAAGCGCATTTTGGACTGGCCATGAGAGTAACAGCTTGATGGCTTCAGTCCTGCCAAGTCTTGATGGACAGCTTAAACAGTATTTTTAAGATATGTACGCCGAACAATCATGACTTCATGCAGCTGCAAAAGCCATCCAGATGCATACCTATCACAGCAAGATAGCCATGCAGCTGCTCCGAGATTCATGGCAAGGCTGTCACCAAATACTCTTAACTATCCCTGCCGACTCTGTAATTAGTTTAGAAATAACACCTTCATCGCTTAATACGACTGGCCTACTGGGATCCATGCTGGAAAACACATTATGCTTTGCAGAGCCGTTACTAAAGCCAGCGCTCTCAGGCCACGGATTATTTTTTTATGATCCCCCCCCCCCCCCCCCCCCCCCCCCCGGGCAAGTTCTTCCTCCTCTTCTGTCAGAGCTCTCTAGGAAAAGTCTGCAAAGCCCAGACACAGGCCATGCACCGCTAAAGGAGGCCCCGAGAGCAAGCGACCGACGGCGGGGAAGGAAGCGTTACCTCCGTTGATGGGGACGGGAGCCACCAGCAAGCCCTTGACCTCCACCTTGGGGGAATCCTGCCCGTAGCGGCCGCGGTCGATCCTCAGCAGCGTGGGGCCGCCCCGCTCGGGGCTCAGCACCGTCACGTTGATGAGGGCGGTGTAGTACGCCTGGCTGGCGTTGTCGGCGCCGGCCGGCCGGACCCAGCAGTGCCAGAGCAGCAGCAGCAGCAGCAGCAGGACGGAGCAGCCGCCGTTCCCGTGCTGGCGAGCCCACCGCCAGCTCATCTTCGACTCCGGGCGAGCCGACGGCCGTCACCGGTTGCCTCCGCCGCTCCCCTCGCTCCCTCGCGGCAGCGCCGAGCCCCACACGCCCGGGTGTATTTTATCCCATCTGACGGCCCGGGAGCGGAGAACGACCAAAAGCAGGCGGAGGGGGGAGGAGAGCACGGGCTCATGCCATGGGAGGAGCCAGGGGAGTCATGGCAGGCCCCAGCCGAGTCCGATCCGCCGGCCGCGGCCCCCGCGGGAGGCTGCTCCGGGCGAGCCGCGCTCCGCCGGCCCCTCAGGGCGCCGCGCTCATGCCGCCCGCCCGCCGCCGCGGGGGAGCCCCGGCCGCCGCCTCTGCCCGTGCCGGGCGGGGGGAGGAGGCGGGGGCGGCGCCGCGGCCCCCTCCCCGCAGAACCCCGCGCCGGCACCGAGAGAGGCCGCCGGGAGGAGCCGCCGCCGCCGCCGCCGCCTCAGCCGCGCTCACACACGACCGCGGGGCTCGCCTCGGGCTCTCCGCACCGCCTCGCCTCGGGGCTCGCCGCGGCCCTAGTGCGGCGGGCGACGCACACCGCTGCCCAGACCGGCGGCCGCAGCCGGTGCCCGCCGCTCCATGCTCGGCTCGTCCCGGAGGGCGGCGGGGCCCCCGCACCTTCCCGCAGCCGCGCCGCGCTCCGCGCCCGGCGCCTCGACTGCAGCCCGCCGCTCCCCACACTGCGCAGGCGCGCCCCGCCCCGCGCCACGCGGGTGGGAGGCGGGGCCGGGGCGAGAGCCACGCCCGCGGGGAGGCGGGGCTAGCGAGGGGGCGGGGCTCTCGTGGTGACGTCACCAGGGGCGGGGCGGGGCGGCGGAGCGCGGCCATGGCGGCGGCGGGAGCGGCGGTGGCAGGGCCGGGCCGCGCCTGCTGCTGCACCGGCCTCGGTGCGGGACGCTTGGCTCCGGCCCCCCGCAGCTCTTCAAGGACTTGTAGGGACGCGTGCAGGCTGCCATGGCTCCTCAGCGCCTTTAATTTCCGGATCAGGAGCGCTGACTGTCAAAAAGGCAGCGGAGGTGGTTCAGAAGCGTGTCTGAAATGGGGAGAGAAAGGGCTGTGTGTGCGAAAGAGGTGGGGTGCGTTCTGTCTGCCCAGCTAACGCCCAGAGGGCTGCTGGGCAGGGACGGCACAGCCCCCGTGCCAGGATCTGGTCGCTCCTTCCCAAGTTGGCGTTACCGCTGGTGTACTAAACTGGGAACTCTTACAAACACTCATGTTAATAAACATTAATACCATGAAATATTGTAAAACAGGACTTGATGCATTACTCTATCCAACGTAACAGTTTTAAGGATTTCAGCCTCTTCAGAGATTGAACAAAACTTAGAATCATAGAATCGTTTAGGTTGGAAAAGACCTTTAAGATCATCCAGTCCAACCATTAAGCTAACACTACCAAGTCCACCACTAAGCCAATTAAGGGTAGAGTAATAATTTCATGTTTCCTGGCTTGGTGGCTGGATTATCTTTTAATGAAAGTAAAAACTTAATGGCCTTCTCAGATTTTGAAAGGCAAACTATCTGAAAATTATTCCTGGCAAAGAAAACAAGTACTGCAGGGCTGTGGGTTAGGATATTTTTTTAAATTTCCGAACAAATAGCCATGCTGCTATCGTTTTGAGATACGGTCCCCTTGGTGATTTCCCCAGCTGCTCCAGAAGGCCCTCCGATAAGCCTGGTGTTTAACCTAAGCATCTTATTAAACTGTTCCCTTTTGGAAGGTTTTGTAGTTTGTCCATTTGTGATGCACCTGGTCACACGGGCCTGTAAGATAACACTGTCAAAGCACAGCCTATTTATTTCGTTGAGATGCAAGTGGTGGGTCCAATCCTGCCCTTGGAGAGACCTATGCCATTCCCAGGGAAAGCAGCAGGCTTGCAAAGCTGCATCTCGGAGCAGAATGGACCTATGGGCTCTGCTAAAGGCATGTAGCGTGTGGTTCTGTAAAATCCTCTGAGACGCTGTTTGTGAAAACCTCTATAGAAATGTCAGTAGAACCCAGGAAACGTTTCTGAAGCAGCAGCTGAATGTTCTGCTTCCAGTCTAATTTTTTTTTTAAATTTTACCCTTCTTGGTAAATGCTGGGTGAGGAACCACATGCCATTAATGGCCCCTCAGCATTTTACCCAACCTTTCACCCCAGCTGGAGGGTGAGCGTCGTGGCAAACGCGCTAATACTGCACTGTGCAGGACATGTTTCAGGGCAGTCATTCTTATAGTGCAGATAGTAGTTTGATTCTTCAGCACTAAGAGCTCTGCATCGTTTTGATGCAAAAAGGGGCCCGGGTGTACTCAGAGCCTGAAGGATTCCTTGCTATTACTGGATCAGAGAAGGATCTCAAAGCACCTTTGAAAAGCATTGAGAAAACATTTGCTGGACATCTTAGAAGCAAAACAAGCCGAAGGGCCCAGCCAGCGACTTCTCAGTTCCCTTTTCTAACCAGAAGAACAGGCAGCTTTTCATTTTGCCCTGCCCGGCTTCCTGTGGGCTGCGTTTCTGCCGGAGGTAGGCGGTCTGCCGTGCTCGACTCCGTGTGTGAGGGCTGCCAGCTTGGCCACATCCCTCCTCACCGAGCAAGAGGCGGGAGGTTGCTCTGTGCCACATGCAGGGCCACCAGCGCTCGGCTGCTCCTCTCCTGGCTCCCAGCCCGTCCCAAAGGACGGGCTGGGAGCCAGGAGAGGAGCAGCCGAGCGCTGGTGGCCCCAGGAGAGGAGCCCCAGGAGAGGAGCAGCCGAGCGTTGCTCCAGGGTGCACAAAAATGGGGTATTTCACCAGCAGAGCAGCTTCAATCTCTTCATTCCCCAGACGGGCAGGTCCCTGGGCGGGGAGAGGAGTGTTAAAAGGGCCTTTTGGCTGCCTTCATCCGGTGGTGGAGCTGGATGAAGGGATGGCGGCGGAGAGGCTCGGAGCTGAGGGGATGTCCCCACATCTCCCCACACCACACACGATAGACATGTCTCTGCTGGCAGCCGCTCCTCAGGGGACCTTATTTTGGCAGACAAATGGTACTGAGGTCTTCGCAGGTCACCTCATACATGAGGAGAGAGCCGCGCTTCAGGTTTCTCGTCAGCTCCTGGAGTTTTTTTGGGGGGAAATGGTCATAAGTCCACTCGTGTTCCATCTCCAGGGCTCCCTGGGTGCGGAACGTTTCCTTTAGCCCGTGACTCACCCCCGCCCTTCGCTTTCCTGTCATATTTTACACTGCCAAAGGCCCGCGGCGATCCCCGCCGCCATCTTCCCGCCCGGCCTCTGGCCCGGGGCCCGCGGCCGCCGCCGGGATGAGGGCGCCCCCTGCGGGGCGCCGCGGCACCTCCCTCCGCCCGCTGAGGGGCTGGCCCCGGCCTTTGGCGAGCGGGCCCCGGCCTTTGGCGAGCGGGCCCCGGCCTTTGGCGAGCGGGCCCCGGCCTTTGGCGAGCGGCCCCCGTGCTGCCGGGAAGGAAGGGGATGTCCCGGAGGGCTCCTCCGCCGCCGGTCCCTCCCGTCACCGCTGTGTGGTGAAGGAGGGCAAGAGGGGCCGAGGCGGCAAGGAAGGGTGGCGGATCTGGGGGAGATGGCGGCAGGGCAAAGGGCTGGGCCGCCGGCTTCTGTCAGCAAGCTTAACCAAAGCATATCCGGCTTCATCATGAGAAAAGACCGAGTTTCATCCTGGATGGAAATGCCACAAAGGCCAGCTGTTTCCTAGAGGATGCGGGGAAATGCAAAGGGAGGCGAATGTAAAAATAATAAAACCAAAATGTGCTAAGTGCTTGGGCCAGAGTCGGGCTGCCCGGTGCTGCGTGGGGAGGGAGCCGAATGCTGCAGCACCCGTGGGCAGCGGTGGCCTCCAGGAACCAGAGAGCAGCTGCCAGTTATGACTTTATTCATTTTCACATTTAGATATTACAACAAAACTCTTAATGACAAAGGATAACAAGTACTACAGGAGGAGAGGAAAGAAAGCAGTGTTCTAACTGGTTTGATACATAACCGTGAACTTCCAGAGACAAGACTCAACGTGAGTTATAAACACTCACATACGCTCACTGGTAGGAAAACTTCACACGTGCAAACACCCAAACGCTCACCCACAAAACACTCACTCACACACACAGACCACACTTTGTACTCGCACATAACCCATGTTGTAACCTACTTGCTTCAAAGGCAGCCCACTGAAACATTGAATGCTGCTGTAGCAACAACAGGTACCAGGTTAAAATATTGCAATATAAATGAAGTGTTACTTGATACACAGGTTTTTCTTCAGAGACACGCGTGTATTTGCAAGTAGGGGACCCAACGCTTTGTTTTCATGAGGGGAGGAATGTCCTCTCAATACCAACACTTTGTAAGGAAAAATGAGACTGTGCGTAGACTGGGAACAGTCATTTTAAAGGAGGATGATAAATAGCTTAGCTTCAATGTTGAGTTCCAGTAAAAAGCCCAAACAAAATGCAACAGAGAGTGCATTGTGAACGGAGCAGGCACAATTATCGAACCCTGGGTTTTAGAAGTTGAAATACTCCCTTGTCACTGTGGAAAGACAGAAAACACTGTTGCCTCACATCTTAAAACCAAAACAGACCAGCTTCATTTCATGCTCATGCTTATCTGGAGACTGTAAAAAAAAAAAAGGCCAGAAATAATGCAAGAGTGTGGGGAAGGGCATCAGGTTTGTACACTCTAATTTTAGTATACTTTCAAGAGAGCAAAAGTACAACTGTCTCAACACCTCTTCAATATCCCACACTACAATTGTTCTTCATCAGCAGGAGTGTTTGAAGAGGAGCCAGTGTTTGCTCGTATCATGGCTGCATTGTTCATGCAATGCTGTTGACACAGATACAATAGGATCTGATTCCACCCCCCCATCAAGATGGTGCAAAAGAGAGAAAATAAACTTCTGTGGAGTCGAATGAGTTGAATGTTCAAAAATCAGATGTCGCACCAGTGCTTTCCCCAGAGTGAAGCAGGGGATCATTAACAATGGCTCTGATGAAGTAACCTTTCTCCACAAGGATGCTCGTGAGCAATTTACAGCTGAACCTAGAGATGAAGTGCAGCTGTCCTGGCTGGTTGGGAGTGCTGACAGCCAGCCAGGGTGCTCAGACGCTTCTGTCCCCTTTCTGCTGAGGAATCCTGCCAGTGCCCTGCAGGTCGGGCTTTGCTAGTACGTTTCTATCCCTCACATATGGACAAGGACTTGCAGCTACTTTGGAATTCTGTTTTTCAACTATTATTTAATTTACAGGCCTCTTTCTTGGGCCCCCTCTCACATGGGGCTGTTTCCAGGCAGAGAACTGTTTGTGAAGCACTGGAAACAAGAGAGCCTGGGTCCTGTGGTTGCACATCACCAAGCGAGCAGCCTGAATTTAGCTTAGCCCTCTGTCACCTTCCACCCACGTAAATGCCAGTGGAGACCCCCAGCAGCACGGGGCACATGCAGCCTTCCTTCTGTCAAGGGAACTACCGGTTCAAAAGCCAGGGCAAGATGAGGGCAGGAGAATTTGGTCTGGCCTACACCCCGCTGGCTGTCCTACTTCCTTGGCCTGGCTCTCCAGCATCTCCTGCCAGAGGATTCTTACTGAGTCATAACAATTACTTAAAGATGCTTAAATTCCTGGCAACTTCAGGGGACACCAGTAGAAGTCAGGGAATTCATTGTCACATGCAGTTTCCAATTCCACGTCCTGAGCCAGTTTGGCTCAAGCTGGTCTGGTTTTGCGCCTCTTTTCACCATGGAAATCACAGCCATGTCATCCTGCTGACAAAAAAATGGAGGGGAATGTTGGGCGCTCTGCACAGGCTTAGAGAATCTTAATGATAGGCATGCTTTTCCCATATGCTAAATAAATCTCCCCATTACACTTGTGAGGAGAACTATAATTAAGACTTGGGAAAGTCATCCGTAAGGACTCACAGGCTCATGTCAGGAAACGCATAAAACCCTCTGCTGGAAAAGAAATACAGTTTGGGAAAGCAGTACATCTGACAGGAAACACAATTTTAGAAGTCCAAACCAAACCCTTGGCTCTGTGCACAGAGGTGTGGCCCACAAGCAGAAACTCCCCGGTGCTGAGATGCCCGGTGCAAAGAGCTCTGCCAGCCACGGCCATGTGGGAGAAGAGATGATGACAAGCTGTTCAGACCAGCCTCTTCACCCAGACTCCTCTGACGGTGACGTAATCGTGCTCTGTGGCTGAGCTCTTGGATTGTGAGCAGGAGGCAACGAAGTAGGCGGGAAGTGGTGAGGCAGCAGGACAGAAATCTGTAGAGAGGGGCTGTGGAGGTTCCCCAGCGCTCTGAATTCACGTGATATCTTTCAGAAACAAAAGGCCCAAGTGACGAGATGTTTCCTCAGCAAATAAATGTTTCTCCATCCCCCAGAGACATGTACACTGTACTGGCAGCTCTGCAACAGAAACTGGAGAGGAGCCCGTTGGGCAGAGAGTGCCTCCTTAGAGCCAGGGAACTAGGGTGGCAGGGAGGTCATGGTGCAGAACTGTCCGTCCAGGAGAACTGGGGCTTGAGCCCTGGCCAGCTGCTGCCCTCCATGTGCTCAGTGATGCCAACACACAAGGGGATGCAGACCAGGGCACCTCATTGCTGGAGCTCTGTTCCTTCCATTGTTTCCAAAACCCTTGCAGCAACTTGAAAATAAACATTTCACTCCCTACCACTTTGATCCTTTTCCTCCCAGCAAACAACCCATTTTCGCTCTATGTTTAGAAGCCAGCTGAAATTAACACAGCTTTGCTTTAATTTCTCACTCGAGCAACAAATGATCTCAGCACTGCTCTGGGAGAAGGGGAAGGCAAGAGCAGCAGACCTGTGAGTAACCTGCTCCCAGTACAGAGTATATAAAACCCTGTTTTGCACAGGGCCTGTAAAAAGAGTTGCTATTTATCTCACTGGGAGGACTCTAGCCATCAGCTGATGACCCACTCAGCACTAGCTGTGCTGAGATGGCTAAAATAATCCTGGTGATAAGGCAGATTGACAGGTTTCCCCCCAGCAGAGATGAGAGGGGTGTGGGTGTTGCCTGCAGAGGAGATGGAGAGGCTGGCACCCACCCAGAATGAACAGTGTGCATGAACATTTACAAAGATCCCTCGGGATCTCTCCATACACCTCTTTAAAATGTCCTGCTCTTGCTGCTAATACCACTGGGGATTTCTTCCCTTTGATTCTGCTCTGCAGCTCAGCAGCTGACATCATGAGGAGAGGAGGAGGAAGCAATCCAAGGAAAAACACTCAGGCTGCACACCAGGAAGAAACTCAAGACTGAGACAGATCTATTTATATCTGACCTGAAATGGGCTTTCTGAATGGGAAGCTGATCTGAGTGGAGGCTGGATGCTAGGCAGAAGGTACTGTAGTGCTGAACACAGGCACCCACTCGCTGGCAGAATGCATCTGTCTGAGCCACAGGAAGAAAAGAAACGCGAGGAATCAGCGAGGCGCTCTCTCCAGTCCCAGCACGGGGAAGCTGCAGCTGGAGCTGCTGCGTGGGCCACCGTGCTGCGGTTCCAAGGACATTGGTGTTCCCCATCCGTTCGGGGTAGGTTCCCTGCTGGGGTTGGGCATAGGTTGAAGGAGAAGCTCTGAGTGACCCTGATGATGCGCCTGGAGGGTGAGAGGGGATGCCTTGGCAGGCGCCTCCGCGGCCTGATGCCATTAGTACTGCTCGGAGAAGAAGGAAGCGTGGAGAGTGGGGGGGCTGGCCCCTTCTCCGGGCGGGGTGCAGCTGCCGTCCTCAGAGTGTTCTGACAGCTCCCCGTATTCACTGTTGTAAAAAGTCTGGCCTCCGACTTGGGACCCGTACAACGGCCGACATCTGCCCCGCAGGTCCGACTGTTCCCCTGGCAGCTCCGCAGTTCGGCTGGGCCCTTTACTGCTGTGAGGGAGAGAGACACAGATCAATCTGAGCACTCCTGGAAAGCCTCTGTCCTGCTTAGAGAGATCCCAGCTTCAGGAAACATCCTCTGCTAATGCACGGGGCAGAGGCAGGGTCAGGAATGGACCTACACCTCCATTTCAAAGCACAACACCAGGCCGTGCTCTAAACCTAAGCACAGCCTGTGTATTTTATGAAAGATCTGCACATAACTCAGCGATAGAGTTATTTCAGCTCTTCTAGATACCTTTGGGAAGCCCAGGGAAGGGTTGGGCCCCCAATGAGCAGGGAGAAACATTGCCTCAATTGCTCCTAGACCTGGCAGGAGTAACAGAAACTGATACAAACCAACAGCCAGGATGGGGGAAAGGAAACAAAGGAAGATGACAAAGAAGATGCGGGAGGAAATCAGCAACCCCACCTCAGTGCCTGCCAATACTGGCTGACTAGCCAGAAGTCACAAGAGCGAGGGCAGGGACACATTCAAGGAGAGGTTTAAGGGCAGAGTTTTTCAGGAGATGGGACGCCAGGTAGCCCATGGTGTAGCAGACAACGGGAACGTGCCTTAGGGAAAAGAGGACAAGGACAAGAAGCAGGAGACAGTCTGATACAACAGCAGAGAGGCCACAGGGCTATGGCTAAGGGAGAAGACAATGACCAGTCTGATCTGATGTTGGGAGGCAGAGGAGGTGAGGAAGAGGCTTGGCATTGGCTTTGTCTACATGTGAGCTGACATGGCTCACTCAATACACTGTCACGGAGACAAGGTCCCAGCCTGCTCTGGCACCAAGCAGAGATGAGCTAGACAGGTTCTCACCCAGTTTCCAAGCCAGGGGCAAGGACATAACCATCCATAACATCCTCAGCCCCGCGAGTGCCAGCTCAACCTGCCAGGCACAGTACCGGCATGTGGGAAGTCCTAAGGCCTGTACCATCCCTGCAATGCCTCGTCGGGGCCCTTTACCACATGGGTCAGGGCTGGGGGAGGGAGATGGCAGCCGCATAGTTTCCATCCATCCCACCTGCTACTGCTTGAACAAGCCCTGACACGTTTCACCAGAAAATGTCAATAAGCATTAAGAGTCCTATTAACACCGTCACTCCACTGTGCCTCATTATCTTAAGGGGCACATTCTCATACCCCGTGGAACATGTTTTGATCAGTTGAATGGGCACAGTTTATATTTTTAAAGCCTAGGAAGCAGCAGGCAAGTCTCTTCTTCGTGCGTTTTGCTTCTCGTTAATGTGTGCGTAGACTTATCTGGTTCAGGGCCCACAGCCCTGCTGCTGCTGAGAGCCCCAGGAGGCATACCCTACGGGGAGACACCGAGAGCTGCCTCCTGGTCTCACTGCGTTTGGCAGCAGGGAGGTCTGAGTGGCTAGACTTAAGGAGTACCTGAATCCACCTTCTTTTCTGTGTCGGTTTTCTATCCTCTCAAATTCCTCAGATGCCAGAACCATCCCACTGTCTGTTTGATTGTCCTGGAAGGAAGCAACAGGAGTTATCAGTAACATCCCTGTCGGCTGATCAGAGTGGGAAGGGAGGAGGAATCAGTCAGGAGATGAGATCATGTCTATCTGTGATGGGAAAAAAGGAGTAGGGGCACTTTACCAGCATGCTCCATGGTCTTGCTGGAACTGGTTTTCTTAGGTGCCTTCTTAAAAGCAGTAAGGTAAAGGTAGGATTTGTGTGTGCAGTTCAGTGCCACTTTTGGGGAAGAAAAGAGTGCTCCCTGCATGGAAGATGTATTACCATCAAATCTGTGAGAGGTGAGATTTTCCTCTGAGACTAAGGTGATGACTTAAGTTTTGCCACTATAGAAGATATAAGTACCAGCCTGGTTTAGAGAGGCCAGGAGGGCTCCTACTGCACACTGCTGTGGGGTCAAGATAGGGGAGGTGCAGACAAACACTCTGGATTTACCTAGTCCTGGCTGGATTTCAGTATGCTTAACCAGGCCATGTTTACACATACGAGACAGGTGAAGAGCAGTCTCTTCTCTGAGGTCCTTTATCATCCTTGCTTGTAGATCTAACATCCCTATTTCACATTCAGGCAGTATGAGCTGTGCTGTAGAGAAACCCCTGTGTGCCAGGTGGAGAAATGAATGTGCATAGGACTGGACGGACTGAACAGGAATGACACAGACAGACTGACATTAGATAGGAGTGATCTTCCTTCCATGGTCTTAACAGCAAAGGTGTCAGGAAACAGCTGAACATTTCTTTGCCCCCTGCTCAACCCCACTCAGATGCTACTCACCGGGTGTGCCTTGTACATTGTATGTGTCATGGGAAACTCTTCAAAAGTCTTTATCCTGGATGGACACCTGATCTGATTTCCTCCCGTCAAACAACCAGGGAATGAAACACAGTTGTAGTATCTGCCGACAGAAGCATACTGTATTCAGTAAAACCAACAGAGTCAGCATCCTGATTAAACAGGACCTGAACCCAACCTCCTCTCCAAGCAACCAAAGTATGCAGGGAGGCGGATGACCCAAATGGTGGATTTTGGGAGGGGAACAGGGTCACCGTAGGCTTCTTAACCCCATACCTCTTCTGCAGTGGGGAGCACTCAGATTTCCTGATCGAATCAGACCCTGATTACCTCTCCACTCTGGATAAGCAGAGTAATGCCATATAGATCCCAGGCATCACACTATCACAGCTCCCCAGAGATGAGAAGCCTAGGCCTAATTGTTTTGGTTAGTTAGGAACAGATAGGATGAAGCTCCTGCACTAGCAGAAGGGCAGCTGACACCTTCTTTCCTCACGTGCCTGATGAGCCATGATGCCTTTAGTGGGACATGACGCTCTGGCAGTATAGTTGGAGGGAGGAGAAGGAATGCCATAGGCTCTTTCTCATCAGCAAAGGAAAGTGATTTTGCTTTTATAAGCAAGATGCTGTGGCCTAAATGCTTGGATCACACCTGATCACCTGTGATTTTTCCAACCTCTTGCTACCGGGTTCACCCTATATTCTTCAGGCTCCCTTACAGCTCAGGCTGCCGGCTGCCTGCTGGGCTCTCTCTGCCCTTTTCAGAGGGGATTCACCTTGCTGCTAGACTGTGGCAGCGTATCCTCATGTCAAAGTCCTCTTCATCTGAGTTTTGCTGGGCGGAGGAAGGCACCTGGGAGAAACCATCATCTTCTGAGCTGTGAGAGTCGTTCAGCGGGATGTAATCCTTCCCTTCCTGGTAGGAAGAACAGTGAGTGGCCTTACAAGAAGGGGAGGGCTTTTCCACAAGAAGGGGCTCTACAAGCAGAAGCTGTCAGAGCTGGGGAGGAAAGTTTCTGGTTTGTCTTTTGTTTGTCTGGGACAAAATACCTGGCTGGAGATTTCTGCGCCCTCTGCGTTAAGTAGCTGTGAGTGTTGCGGGTGCATGAAGGTGTGTATGAGCAGGAAAACAGCCCAGTCCTATGGCACGTACAGTTCTCTAGCCTACATGGACTCTAGCCTACATGTGCTCTGGGGGCACGTCACCGTGGTTTAGTCATGCCTCTGCTGGGATCCAGTGTTGAAAGGTTAAAATCAGGGACGTCAGGATGAGACAGTACTCATATTTAAGCATGTAGCTATCATCTTATGAAATGGGACATCAAGACGCAGTTAACAGTTCTGGTGAGTTACTGCATGGCAGTGATTAGTAAATTTCAGAGAAATTTGTATGTCTGACTGCTGTAATGGAACAGTTATTTGGTTCACATGGCCCTGACATTTAGATCTGAGGATAGAGTTTCAGAAACCCTTGTGAAATCCTGGTTTTCATTATGCGGGTGTGTGGGAGGCAGGAGTGCCAGGGCCTTGACTCAGCTGAAAAATTTCAAATAAGCATCTGGGGATTAGGATGGAAATACTGGAATGACGACTGAGAGGGTATGCGCCCTGCAAGGAGTGGAGCTATATTAGGATGCAGTGAGAGGGCTACTGCAGAAATGAGCTCCCCAGTAGCTCTGGGAAACAGACCTCTCTGATCCAGGAAACACTGTGTTATCCCTTGGTCTACACAAAGGTATTGCATTGGCCAGGGAGTCAGAGGAGGGCACAGCAAGGGAGCTAGCAGTGGGAGAAGAAAGAGCTGTCTGGAGCTGAGCAGGGACACAGAGAGATTTTCACCTGCTGGACATTTTCCTGAAGAAGGTTCCCCAGTATCTCCACCAGGTCAGAGAAAGTTGGTCTCTCCTTGGGATCACCGTGCCAGCAGCTCAGCATTATACGGTAACTGCCAAGAAGAGATGCTGGTTTTATGCCACAGAAACCGCCTCCTACCCCACTCTGCAGCTCCCACCCACGTGGCGCCCACTGGGACAGCATGTACCCCCACTGTGAAGGAAAGCTCGGCACCCCCCAGCACACTGGCTCTGTGGACCTACTGGAAGGGGGTTGGTTCACTGTGCACTGAATATAACAGTGCACAAGGAGCTAGTTCTGACACCTCTGATAACCTTCAGAGCGGGCAAGCACTCTGGCCACTTACAGAATGCAAGGGTACCTAGGTAGCTCTTATTCGAACCCATCTGGCTTGCCCTCCAGGCAGCTGCCTGGAGTGAAGGATGTGTTGGCTCATCCCCCACCCTGGCTGAAAGGTCTTTGCAACCCACAGAGGGGCCTGTCCTGCCTTGTGCTGGGATCTGGGAGGCTTCTACCACCCCACAGAGGGCTCTGCTCTGACCAGTGCTGGGGTCTGAAGGGTTTCTGACTCACATTTCTGCTGTGGCGTACTCTGGGGCTCTCATCCGGGTACCGTCTTTGAGCCTCTGGCAGAACTCCTCGTTGATCTGGACTCCAGGGTATGGAGAGGCCCCTAAAAGAAGTTTGAAGAGGGGTGGGAATGTGAAATGTGCCATTAGAAACCAGTCCTTCTGAGACTTCCCTTCCTCCCAAAACACTGGGAGATGTGGTCACTTCTTATACACAGTCCAAGTCCTTGGTGCTGCCTGAGACAGGTCCCTCTGCCTCAGTGAGCTGGAGGCCACCTCTGCATGGCTGTCTCCCCATCACTGTGTTTGTGGGTGGATATGGCCTCCCTATTTTTTTTGCCTACACCAACATCTCTTCCCATCACTCCTTAGATGTGCTTCAGAGTGTCAGGGCCTCCTGCACAGACTTACCCACCAAGCTGCTTCACGGGAAGAGAGGTCTCCCTCAGCAGCATGTGACCCTCATTAGCACTCACCTAATGAGAAGATTTCCCAGAGGAGGACCCCAAAGGACCAGACGTCACTCTGGGTAGTGTAGACCTTGTCGAAGATGCTCTCTGGAGCCATCCACTTCAGTGGGAGACGGGCCTGCAGGAGGGAGAGGCAAGGCACAAGTGTTCAGTTCGGGACATGTCCCAGGACAGCCCTTCTTGTAGCAATGGGATGAAAGGGATGAAAGTAAATCAGAGCTGATAGCCCTGCTCCTCTCTCCATGGAGGAATGGAGGTTTGGTTAGGCCAGAGGGAGGGATGGAGACACTGAAAAGGGGAGGAAAGAGTATAAAGGAAGAAGAGTAAGTTAATGACAGGCTGAGAGGCAGAAGGAAGGAGACAGAGGTCTACTGGTGGAGGAGGAGGACAGCACATACATCATTGGGCCAAAGGTTCCTGGTCCCAGCCACACAAGTGGTTCCACTCCTCCTTTTTCATCTTTTCCACAGTTTAATCCATCCCCAGAGTAGTTCATGAACACCTCAAGGGGGCCTAATCTGTACAGGGTTTGAGAAGATGGCACTCACACTGCCTTTCCTGACATAGTCGGGGTCCTTGTAGATGTCCCGGGCCAGGCCGAAGTCACAGATCTTTACCACGTTGTTCTGTGACAGCAGGATATTGCGAGCCGCCAGGTCTCTGTGGATGCACTGAGGGCACATGAAGAGGAAGGGGCAAAATCAGAGGGACAGGAACCACCATCAGAAAGTGCAGAGCACCCCCCTCCCCTTGCGAACCTGAGCTGTGATGGGGGAACAGTGGAAGTGGGAAGGAGCTAAAGATAAAAATTTCAAAAGGAGATGGTTAAGGAGAGGATGAAATGCAAGAGGACTAATTTCCCATCTTTGTGTACACAGGGCTACCTCAGACTTCCTCAGAAGTGTGAGGCAGATCACTGAATTTCTCTGTGTGTCACCTGTAAAGTGGCTGTAGGCAGGCCTTCTGCGGTCAGGCATGTACAAAAGAAGAGGGGAGCGAAGGAAAGGGCGAACTCACCTTTCGGGATGCCAAGAACTCCATGCCACGTGCTACCTGGAAGCTGTAGCAGATCAGGTCTTCCATGGTCAAGGGACTTTGCCACAAGTCATCCACTGTCCAGGAGTACAAGAAAATGATTAGACAGTGAGCGGTCTCTTGTCCGCCTGGCCTCTCTCCAGGACTGCGGGATACAACCAGCCTCTTGGTGAGATACAGCTAGTCCTCAGTGCTAACTGGAGTAACCAGCTCCCCTCTAGGGTTTTCTGCTTAGATGGCAGAAGCACACAGCAGGAACCTGCTCAAGTGTGAGGAGAATGAGTCCAGCCTCCAGCACATGTCAGTCAGAGTTGTGGGGAACAGGGCTGGAAGGGACTTTGAAGGTGAGCTTATCATTCCTGTCCTAGGGGGGACCCACTGAAATCCTCCTCAATTCTGCTTTCTTTAGGCTAAAAAAAATCCGAAGGGATTTAATCGTCCCTTCTGGGTTTCGAGAGTCTATTACAAGTGACAAGAGATGATTGTAATAGCCCTGTTCAGGGAACTGCCATGCAACAGTGGAGTGATCAGCGTCAAGGCTGTGACCCAGCTCCCCACTGTCATGCCCTACCCATTTCCCAAGTTAGCCAAGTCGGGCATTTCTTTGGTGAGCCAGGTGAGGAGCCGCTGCCAAGGCTGGAGTATTACCTTCCTGGATCAGCTGTGCTGTCTGGCTCTTGTGCATCAGAAAGCGGTTGAAGATAGCGCTGTCGCTAGTCCCAGAACGACTCCTCCTGTCTGCTCTCACTGCCTCCACGATGGACTGGACCTGAATACGCAGCCTGGGAGACTTCTCCTGGCAAGGAGACCAAAACAAAACCCTCAGCAGGCAACACACACTGTAACCCCTGCACCCACGAGCTGCACAGTCTTTTCCTGTTCTTAGACTGTAATTCTGGCCTGGAAGCACCTATCTTCCATTGCAGAAAGAAATTACTTCCCTGATGTGCACATGAACCAAGATCACTGTGTAAAGTTGATCTGCTGCTAGACAGATGGTGTCTTTGTCCCATTGTCAGATCATGTTTCAGGCTACACATCTTCCTTCCCGAGACATGGGACAGGTCCCTAGGGGCAAAGGAAGCTACTTACCCTGTAAGGACTGAATCCTTCCCGCTTGGTCCGCAGGTAGTTGGAGAGGTTTCCATACTTGCAGAACTCAACAATAACCATGAGTGGACCTGGCAAGAAGACACCAAAGGTCAAGGGAAGAGGTGAAGGCTTGGGATGGTCAGAATTTGCCCCGACTTATGTTATGTGCAGCCCCGCTGAGCTGTGGCACGTGCCCTAAGTGCACACAGGCACACCGATAACATCCCCACATGTCCCTGCAGTCACACACATGGCCAGTAGAAAGGGCACAGGGGACGAGCACTGATCTCTTGGAGCTGGCACAGCCTGTTGCCCTGGGGTATTTACCATTGGGTTTCGTACAGGCACCCAGCAAATTCACCACGTTGAGGTGATTCCCGATGTGAATGAGGATCTTCAGCTCTGACATCAGCGCCTTGTGCTCGCTTGCGGTTGCTCCCTCTGAAACACACAGACCATGTCATGATGCCTCCTCACAGCTTTTCACTCCCCCTTGCCACGTTTCTCTTAGCAGAGTGTTAACGTGAGTCTTGCTGAGGAGGCTGTGACCCCAAAGCCTTGGTACATTTTGTTATTGCATGTTTCCATATGAAATGTCAGCGCCTTGTCTGGAGCTCCCAGGATCCCTGCTGTAACATGTCGGGTGCTCCCTGCAGGTGCAGGGACCCAGAGCAAAGGACAACACAGCCTGTGCCCAACAGATCTTTCCTTGTGATAGTTGTGCAGGGAAGAAGATCACTTGAGGCTTACATACATGTTTGAATCTCTGCCCTTTCAGCCTCCAAACAGAGATAACGAGCCATAAAACAATTTGAAGGAAAATTAGAAACAAAAGGCATCTGAGTCTTTTGATCATAACTGAAGACAGGAGCTGTCTCAGTTCAAACCCAGGATATCTTTTTATGATTCCTCTCCAATAGCAAACACAGCATTGTGCCCCTGCTGGCGCTCTCTACTGCATTTTCCTGAGTGCCTAATTCGCACCAACTCTTGATCCTCTGCTTTACCCTCAGGGTTTGTTCTATGGTTTTGTGTGCCTTTTTCTTACTTCTTTGCTTCCCCATTTTGCCTAACTTGGGAGTTTGTAAATTTAGTCTGAGAGAGAGAAGCATCCTCTCAAAAGGCAGCTGATGGGCCACAACATTGCAACATTGCACAGCCAGGCTTCCCTCTGCAATTGCCGTGCAGATCATCTGTACACTTGCAGTGGTAAGTGCTGCCTAGATGAGCCGTGACTCGGTTTCCACATACAGGCCACTGCTGGCCAGAGACTGCCTTGGTATTTTGTTGGGTGCAAATTACAGAATAATGTTCTGGATGCCTGTTTGAAAGCACAGCTATAAAAGCTTAAAATCTCACTCTGGATTGACCAGGCTTTGGGTGCAAAGCCAATTTAGTCCTCAGAGCTGGGTAAGAGCTGCAGCCTGCTTCCTTACCCAGCTCTGAACCTGACCCGTAAACACAAAATACAGGCACGTTTGGAAGAAGGCAATTGGGAGCAACACTTCCTTTAGTGATCTGCCAAAGAGGGGCTCTGGATTCTTGTTTGTCCTTTGAGACAGATTTCATTCTTTGCCTTTGCAGACAGCTAAATTTCCTTGAAAGCTGAGTTCCCCAAGTTCCTGCTTTCTGCTCTGCCATTTGCCTGCCAGTGCAGCTGAATGGGGCTAAAGTATCCATGAGGAGAGCCCAAGAGGATCAACTGTGTTGAGGCCAAGAAGCCATAAATTAAAAGGCTGGCTCCAGCTCCTCTCCCCTAGTTCAGGGCTGACTCAAGCAGAAGCACCCAGGAGTGCTTGTGGGAGAGAAAACATTTTCCAGGGCATTGACAAATGCCTTATGCAAAAGACAGGGTGGACATCCCCTCACAGATGCCTCATTCTTTGCTTTCCACACAGACTGCATATTCTGCTTCGCTGTCCACATACCTTTCAGCATTTTGACTGCCACGGTCTCACAGCTGTTACTTTTATTGATCCCAAATGCTGACGCTTCCACCACCTTCCCAAAGGCACCATGACCCAGGACTTTACCTATGGGCAAGGAGAGAGGCAGTGTGAAGGAAGACAGGTGTGGCACAGGCAGAATGGAATGAAAAAACAAAAATCCCAACAGGAAACCATGGGAAGAAGAAAGAAAAAACATCATAAAGGAAAAGGAAGGAGTGGAACGTGTGCCCTTCCCAGGTGGCTGCTTGCTCTGTCAGTGAGAATAAGAGAAAGGATGATGGGAGGAACTGAGACAGAGCTGGCATGGACAAAGCAGAGGAAGGAAATGGCCCTGCAGAAGTGAGGGGCTGTTTGTTGCCCTCGAGCAGAGCGTGTGGGAAAGGTAAATGTGACACCTTGCAGCAGAGCAGCCAGGGCTAATGTCACTGCTCTGTGCTTCAAAGGTAGTCTGCAGCCCTTTTAACCCTCCCAGACAGAGGGAAGAGACTGCAGGTGGGTGTCTCAGCATGAGGAGGATAATGGACGAAATCCTGGTCCTGAACTCCGGATACCTGCCGTGGACTGGGCTGTTCTGTCCAGATTGCCACTTGGAGAATATGGGGATGTGTTTTAAAGCATGCCCAGAGGTCTTCTGGTCTCAGTGATGCCTGTGTGGGTACACTGGGAGAGTCTGGGCTTACAGTTGTCTCAGACCTGTCCATAGTCAGACCCAAAGAGATTTCCCAGGCACAGCTGGGCTTTAGGGACAATCTGGGGAAGAAGATGGGAAGCCTGAGACAGAGAGAAGGCATTAAATACAGAGGTGTGTGAGAAACCTGAAGGGTGAGTTTGAAGGGCTGTTGGGAAGCCCTGGCTGCAGCGCACCGTGGCAGAGAGGGGGTCCGGCTCACCTAGGCGCAGGCGGTCTCGTGGGAACTCCCACTTGCTGGAATCATAGGGCAGGTACTCGCACTGCTCCTCCAAGGGCACCTCGCCAGGGTCCATGATGATGGAGAGGTAGCCCGTCTTGATGTCTGCGTGGGCAGGCTGCAGGAATCAGCCAACACAAAGGGTGAGGAGATGCCCTCCCTGTGCTGAGTGCTGACTCCCAGAGGGGATTTGGTTCCTTTGCCTGCCTTGACCTGCTTCCCCCTGGCAAAGGCCATTCCCTGACACCTCCTTTACCACAGCCCTTCTGCACCCTGTCCTTGGCAGTGAGAGCGCTTGAAGCAACACTCAATGACCTCCTTTTAGTGGGTGCTGTCATGCAGCCCCACATCACAGCAACGGTGTTGCCCAAAGCCCCACAAAGCCACCTCCCCTGCCCTGGGACAGAGACAGTCACATACCCTTTTGATGTTACAGAAGATGAGGATAAGGAGGATCCAGAAGAAAACAGCGATAACCCCAGTCCCAATCAGGATGACAATCTCCACATTGGTCCTGTCATCAGAGCCTGTGGGATAGGAGGGAAACCGTAGCTTCAGAGATTCCCATTCTGTGCCCCAGCTCAGCCATCCCTTGAAGCAGGCTTCAGGGTGTGGGGAGACTGGGGAGGTATGTTTGCCTGAACTAAACGTGCTCTGGACTACAGATCCTCCTGTGAGAGCACCATGCCACCAGCAAGGCCTATGAGCTTTCACTGCCTCCCGCTGCCTGGTGTCACAGGGAAGAAGCATGGGACCTTGGCCACACTCCTACTCCCCACCCTTCATCCCCAGGGGTGTTGTGGCTGCTGGTACCTTCCACGGAGACACTGGCCGAGGAGTTCACACAGCCCTTAGCGTTGCAGACGCTGCACAGGTAGAGCCCAGCATCCTCTTCCCTCACCCTCTGAATGCTCAGCCTCTGGTTGAAGTCTGCCAGGTCGATCCCTGTAAGGCACAGAGGGTTGCGGTGGTCACTCACAGGGAGGGGGGATTAGTATACTGGACTCATTCAGGCTCAAAATAAGGCTCTTATTTTTTGGCTGGTTCATTTTAGATGGCAGAATGAAATTGCACCAGCTGGTAGAGGCTGTCTTCTGTGGCCTGATGGCCCCAGAAGAACCCTGGAGGGGCCTTCCCCAGGCAGTGTATGGAGGCAATGAAACCCCCGCAGACAATGCTGGATGGGGTCGGTGCCCAGGCAGCCCAACTGGTGTGCCAGGCTCTGCTTCAGCTCCAGGACCTGTTCCTTTCCCTCTGCAATGTGCCTGGATCCTTCCCATGTTCCTTCCGTGGGATCTCGGTTGGTCCCTGCCTGAGCAGAGATGCCAGGCACTGGGCTGGGAGTAAGAAGATGAATGATTTCTGTCTTTCTCTCTGCTCTCCAGCTGAGTGTGCACATGTACAGGCAGTGCAGAGCCAGGCCCTAGGGCACAGACTTGGCTGGTGAGACTGCATCACACTGCGATAGAACATGATTAAAACCAGAGTTCAGCCAATTCAGAGAATGGGTGCCTTTGCCTGGGCACAGCAACTCCCAGAACCTAGCAGTGTTCAGCTCTCCAGCCGCCGGATATGATGTCCTGCCCTTGATTCACCCCCAGGCCACTGTACCTGACACTTCTTCCACCAGTTTCTCGTCTTTGTACCAGCTGATTTCAGGTACGTGGTTGCCATCCACCTTACAGCGCATCTCTATGGAGTCGCTGATGTTCACCCAAATGTCTGTCAGGTTCTGCTTGAGGCGGGGGATCTCCAAGGCTGGAGGAGCAGCACAGAGAGGAGGAGGGGAAAATGAGAAACTGATTGATCAAAAGAATATCTGTGTTCCTGGGGGGCTTTGGGTCTCTGACCCCTGCTGAAGGGTGTCTTGAGAACCCAGGTGCCCTGCCTTTGCCACCTTGAGTTTAGCTTGCTTGTGTGGCTTCCCTTGGGGACGGACTGGGAAGCTGATGGCAGCAAGAGCACCAGCTCTCCTCCATCACTCCCGCCTGCCCTGCAGACCCTCACCCTGCACAGAGATGTATTTCTTGTGGCAGTGCTTCTCCCGCGTCTTCCGGTTCTGCACCTCACACACGTAGTCTCCCTCCTCGCCCAGGGAGATGTTGGGGATGGTGAGCAGCAAGGTTGCATCATTGGAGTCGGGCTGGAAGCGCAGCTCCCCCTGCATCTTGGTGGCATAGTGGTGGACGTTCTTGCAGTCTAGCACGAGGGGGTTGCCCTCCTCGTCATGGAGCTTGGAGAGGTTCAGCCGATACCACTGCAGGTTCTCGTAGGTGTAGTTGTCCGCATTACAGCTCAGCTGTAGGTCCTGCCCCTCTATGGGCTCTTCCGAGGGCTGGGACTCAATCTCGAACCCGTCTGGAATGGCTTTCAGGAAGGAAATGAACATGTGAATGAGTTTTCATGGCTGAGCTGCCAGACACAATTAAATTGTCTCCTTGGGCTCAGCTCTCTGCGACCCCCCTGTCCTCAGCCAGGGTAAAGGAAACCAATCTAGAGCAGAACTGTGACATGCAAACTGCTAGCAACCAGCAGCTGAAGCGCAGTGAGTGCTAAGGGATATGCTGAAGTCCCAGGTTCAAATTAAGACAGGGTCACAAGTGAAACAAGTCTGGGAGGTCTGAATTAGGCTGTTACTGCTCTCAGCTCAGCTGCAGCATTCTGGATTGCACACGTGCCTGCTTTTACACGTGCAGGCAGTTACACAGCCAGGCTGGACAACTGCACACGCAGAGCATTACTGGAGCAGTGACTGAAGGTGTTCATCTGCCTCCACAAAAGCTGGTGGCTCTGACAGCACAGGTACTACCTATGAAGTACCACGAGCCCAGGCGTCTGGGCTCTGTCCGGAGAGGCACGAGGCTAAGCCTCTGCTGTGCCCTTGCCGGGCTCCCTGTCCCCAGCAGACAGGGACAGACTCCCGCCAGCACGGGGTTCGGCAGGCGGGAAGCTTGTGCAGCCCCATATGGGCCGTGACTCCAGCCCACACTGCTGGGCTCTCTCAGCTTCCTCCCACCACCAAAATCCCGTGGGGACCCTGCCCGGGCGTGGGTCGGGCAGTGCCACTAGAGGATGCTCTTGGACCAGGCACAGCCCCAGCCCTGGACCTGCCAGGGCTGCTCCAGGACCCAGGCACAGCCAGGGCCGGCTCATCCCCACGTCTGCCTGCCAAACTCTGCCGGTGCTATCTGCTGCCAGGGCTCCAGGCTTTTGCCACTCAGCAGAGCTCTGGGGTAGCCCTGCTTTCTTGCTGGCTTCTCGGTCACTGTTTAAGGTGCTAACTGTGAATGACAGGACCTGGCAGGTCTAGGGACCTGCCTATTTCAAGAAGAGAGCTTGGCTGATGCAGGCAGAGGGGATGTCCGCAGTACTTACTGGTCACATAGAAGTAGATCAGCCGCTCGTCTCGACCCACTTTGTTGGAGGCAATGCACTTGTACATGACTGAGACGTTGGCCTCCTGGATGGCCAGTTTGCTGACTGTCTGATGGGGGAAGAGAGCATAAGAAGGAGTTAGGAAGAGCAAGAGGGAAGAGAAGTTGGATTGGTGCTGCTCTCTGGCAGACAGCAAAGTACACAGCAAGCCTGGTCCCAGGCGGCAACTGTACCTGGGAAAGGGTTATACAAAAATAGCCCCTTGTTCAATAACCCTTTGTGCATTTCAAGCCTCATCTGCTGGCCCCATCAACAACAACATGGTTTTATTCCTGATCTCTGCTCCTTGTTACGGAGCCCAGTCAGCACAGATGCCTCTCCATGGGAGCAAACTTCTTGCTAAGCCCCTTGGCTCACAACGGGGACAGGCCTGTGCCCAGCAAGGGGGACATGAACATGATGCAGGGCTGAGGGGATGGCTAAGCTCCTGCCGAGCTTTGTAACAGTGGGGAGAAGGGGAAAGGACACCAAGGCTTTGATTCCCTGAGCCCTCTGCAGTGAAGTGACTGCTTAGTGTCCCACAGTGTTCAGTGGACTTTACAGGTACTTACAAACCTGCAAGCACTCCTTTTATCCATAAGGGGAAATCAAACCTGTGAAAGCATCCCAGCTCTCACCAGTTCAGGAAGATCTGTCATCTTCTCCCTTTAAATTCCAAGTGTACATAGACACAGTCCTAAAAGCTTCCTCCCCGCTCCGTCTGGCAAGACATGACTGACTAAGATCGGGCAAACAGCCAGGCTGCTGTCCTGGGAGCATGAACCCAGGAGATGCTGCCTCCAAATAAGCCGGGAAAGGCAGCTGGGGAGTAAGGCTGCTCTCCTCCTCCTGGCTCACGCTGCACACATGTGAGCTGCCAAATGTGTTACAAGCACTCCCCTTAGAGGAGATCTGCAGTTTGAAGCACAGGTTTCTCCTCCCTCCCAGTTTAAATGACAAGGTAATCACATGCAAATATCCCTCTAATAAGACAATGTTTAAAATGAAAAAAAATTATGTTCCTACAGGGAAACTACTTTGCCTTTATTATTCATCCATAGACTTTGGGAAGCATTTCCGTTCTAAGTGGCAATGTATTAGCTTGCGTTAATCAGAAGGAACAGTCATTCATTCAGTGCATATTCAATACAGCTGAAGTGACCTTATTACTAGTACTTTTGTGTGTTGCCTTTTCCGTTTCTTGGGGTTATTCAGTACAGCTGAAGTGACCCTATTACTGGCACTTTTGTGTGTTGCCTTTCCTGTTTCTTGGGAATTTTCCTTCTCATCTGCACTGTTATGTTTGAGTTGGGGTTTCTGGATTTGACATCATCCTGCTGTCTGCAGTGCATGGCTGTGCGCTGCACACCCATGGCTCATTCTGGTCTTTCCAGACAGAATAAAAAAGAGGAGGATGGTAAGAGAAGACAGGCAGAAAGAAGGAGAGGGAGAGAAAGCAGATTTGAGGACATAGCATCCCACCCAAGTGGAATAGCTCCCTTCTCCCAGAGCTCTTGCACGTCCCTGGGCTGTACAACATAAGTTGGACCTCCAGGACAGTTACAACCAAATAGATGGAATGAGAAGGACACAGCTGAGGAATAGGAGGAAGAAAATAAGGAAAAAAGGGAAAAGTCAAAAGGGACCAAGACGTGAGTCATATCTGGAGGGGGACACAAGGGCTTCTCACCCAGGAGCTCCCATCACCCCTGCTCGCCTCCCTGGGGGACACCAATCCCTGCCTCCTCCCTTCGGCTGTTCTGGGAGGAGCAGCATCTGCCCCTGCCACCCTTTTGGCAGAGTGATGAACTCCCAGCCAGGCCAGGAGACGGGAAGTGCCTTTGGAGGTGTGTAGGAAAACAGGAAGTGACTTTCGGAAACGGGGGCCCGTTTGTTTGTTCTGCATCCCTCTGCGAGCGGCTGGTGCCCGACACCAGCGGGAACAGGAACCCTGTCATGGCGCAGACCTGACACTTGTGGCTACCAGAGAGACAGAAAGAAACAGGCAGCAAGCAGTGTCTGGCTGTTTGCAGGTCACACACTGCAAGGAGGGAGAGATGTTCCTTCCCGAGAGGAAGCGCTGTGTTGGAGAAGTGGGCTCTGTGGGGCACACGTGCTCTCACTCACAAACCTGCAGCGGATGGACACCAGCATCTCCATACCACCCTCGCCCCACCGTGATGGGGACAGCTGGATGAAGTGCCCCGCCACACACATGCACATTCCCAAGGCCAGAAATTTCCTGGTCAGTCAGACTCCTGCTCTCCCTTCCCAGCTGCCCAGACTGCTCTGCGGGGTTTGGCTCTCCCAAAACAGCTCAAGCAGGAATGCTCAGAAATGGCCCCAGGAGCTCCCACAGCACACGTCCCCCATGCCCTCCCTAGCTGGGTGCCCTGCATTCGACAGCAATCAGTGTAAACCCTCCTGCGCGGTCAGCCCCAGCGGGAGCCTCTCTGAATGCAGGGTAATTTCTCAAAGATGACAGCTCTCCCTCGCCCTGGGGCTGTCTGGTACTGTGGAGCCCCAGGGCTGGGAACGGCCGCCGATGGTTTACTTTAGAAGCAGAGGTGTGAAGCCCTCCCCAAATCTGTCTCTGCCAGGCTTGTTTCCAGGCCACTTCTGCTGGCTGATCGCAACGGACCCCTCCAAGGGTGTCTGTCTCCGGCTCCCTGCTCCGGGATGGGCTTGGGGCTACAGCCTCACCTTGTTCCGCCCCTCCACGAACTCCACCCAGGTGTCAATGCTCTCAATGGGGTTCACCGCGTCCTGCTGCGACACATCTTTCCAGTCCTTGCATTCGGGCATTCGGTCCCGTTGATGGCGCCTTGCTGCCCGGTGCCTGCTATTGCTAATCCAGCAGCCGGGGAGGAGCAGGAGAAAGAGGAGAGAGATGGAAAGAAGGTCAGCTGGGAAAAAGGCAGCAAAAATAGCTTTGTGTCTGAGAATTGATGCCCCTGTCCTCTAACTCTGCAAAATTTCCTGGGTCTTTCAGTTACACAGTTCTAATGTGCTTTATAAGGGTGCTCCACAATCACTGGTGAGGCAAACATCTGTAGATGTGAAAATTTGAGGCAGGGAACAGATACTGGTGTCCCAGGCAGTGTCTTCACCCCCAGACCTGTGGTTTCACCCTTCCCTGCTAAGGGGGGAGAAAGGCAGGGGTGAAATCGGTTCATATGTGCCTGGGGCAGTCCTTGATGTCACTTTGCTCAGCAACAAGGCCTTAAACCCCTGCTGGGACTGTGAGTCAGGGATGTCACAGACTGGCTGGGTGCTGGCCTGGAGAGCAGATGGTGCACCACCCAAGGGTGCTCCTGCTGCCCCTGATTCAAACAAATACCAGCAGGAAAACATCCCAAGTAGAGATGCTGCTAGTGTCTCACAGGGGCATGGCGGTACCTCTTTGGGCTGAGACAGGGAGCGGGGAGAAGTGCCCAAATCTGCCAGGGACCTGGGATGCTGCAGTGTGCAGGGTGCTTCTGAAATGCAGGTGGGGCAGGGAGATGGGAGGATCCGCCCAAAATCCAGGGTGGGAAGTGTGGAGGCAGAAGGCTTGCGGTGACAGGGAAGCAGGGGGGGAGCTGAGTGCCCAAGAGCAGTGGCAAGGGTGCGTGCTGGCAGTGCGGGGCAGAGCGCTTGGCGGGGCAAGCACACTGGCGAGCTGTGTAAACAACAGGAAGCTAGAAAGAAGCCTCCTGCATCCTCTGGAGCTATGCTAGGCAGAAATACGGTGGCCTTGGGAGACAGTGCTCATAATTCATGGGCCCCTCTGCTTCCTGACAGGGCCACAGTGCACTCACATGCGATGGAGAGCTCTCTGACGTCTCTGGCTCTGCAACAGCCTGCACAGGGCTGCGGGACCTGGCTTCCTCCAGGCACCCTGATGTCATCCGTCCTGACTGCTCTGGACAACTCCCCAGCATCCCTTTTCCTTCTTCCTGCAAGACTGCTGCTAAAAAACGCCACTGCAGCCCTGCCTGGTGCTGCCCCAGCTTCCCAGAGCACAGACAGTGGGCACGCACCCTTCCTGCCTACCTATTGGTGCTGCCTGCACAAACACCCTCCTGGCAAACCATCCCGGCAACTGGCAGAGATCCGGTGCTTTCCCTGGATTCTCCTCCCTGCATGTAGCAGCTCTGCTCCCCTGCCTGTGAGCACTTTTGCTTCCATCATTACCCAGCAGAAGATCAAGGACCAAAAAAACCACAGAAACCTTAGGGCAGGAATGGGCTGAGCCCCAGCTGCTGTCTCAGGGCCTCACCCAAGGGCTGTGACAATTTCTTCTGCAATCTGCCTCAGTTTCCCCATTAGCACAGTGGTCAGTGGTTTTATTGCAAGTGCTGTGAGGTGTGGCTGGGCCATGGACATCCCCAGCCAGATGCAGATGGCTGAGGATGCAGGGGAAGCTGTGGAAGCCCTTGGTGTCTGGGACTAGCCAGGCTGGGCGAAACTCCCACACGGAGCACAAATGTCTCTGGTGGGCTCCACTCTTCCCTCCACAGGGTGAGTGTGTGTACGGTGCTCTGAGCTATCAGTCAGTGCTGTCCTCTTGCCATGTTGTAGCTGGGAGAGCAAAAGCAAGATGGGGTCTGGGACGCAGCCACGGTCACAAGGAGCCCGTAACACCATGCTAGTGGCCTGGTAAGACGGGTGTTGGAAGAAATGGCACTTACAGGCTGCGTCGGGAGAACATCCGACAGGGCATCCACGGCCTCCACTGCCACTGGATCACCTCCGGTGCTGGGATGCCATAGACCGTGCAGGTGAGGGCCTGGGGGCTCCTCCGGGAGTAGATGCTCGGGGAAGAGGCTTCCTTCTCATGGATGCGTGGAGGAACTGCAAGGATTGGAGTGATACTGTGAGCGGCCGCAGGCTTAGCCGCTGCATCCCCAGGCCAGGCACAGCCCTCCCCAGGCACTAAAGCACTGTGGCTCCCAGAGCAGCTCCTGGGGAGCTCAGGCCTGCAAGGCAGAGCAGGTTATACTTAGGCAGATTCAAGTGATGTCATTTCTCCTTCCTCTGCAGAGCTGCAGGGCTCAGAGCACTGTCTGGCAGCCCCCAGCACAGGGCTGCAGAGCCTGCTCGAGACAAATCTCCAAGCAGCAGTGCCCTTCCAGCACTTTTTGTGTTAGCATCTAGTTCCTGTACGACAGGGACCAGTTTCCGCCAGGGGAAAACTCGCTAGGAGCTTCCCATCCAGAGGAACTGCTCCAACTCCAGGCTTCATGGGTGTTGCGGCTGCCCTGCCTTCAAGTCTGCATCAGTCAGGGTCACCCTCAGCAGCACCTCCAGCTGCAGTTGGGAAATGGCCCCCGAGCAATGACATGTCCTGCCCAGAGTGATGGAGCCAGGAACAAAACTGTGCCGTATTGCCCAGGCCACAAGGAACCAGCCTCTGTAACCAGAGCATCCCTCAGCAACGGGGGAGAAGGAGATGATGTAGGTACCAACTGCTTTAGGACAGCAATGGGGACTTGGTCTTGGAGCAGCCCAAAGGCTGGGGCCATGGGCTCAGCAATCTCCCCCCGGCTCCAGCCCTGGCCCCCTCCCTTACCATTGACGATTAACTGGAGGCTGATGCGCTTCTCCAGCCCCGCCAGCCTGTTCCGCAGAACCAGCGTGTATGTCCCAGCGTGCTGCTCTGACACATCCTTGATCTGCATTGAAGATTGAGATTGCTTGGGAATTAGCTTCCCGTCCTTGTACCTGCAGGGAGGCAGAAAGAAAATGCAGCCATGGGGAGGAAGTGTCCCAGTGGCAGCTGGGCAGGGGTTTGCTGGTCGCCAGTAGAGCGCAATCAGGGTGCTCCTTGCTAGCGCTGGGGACCTCTCTGGAGATACCCCTGGGCTTTCCCTGGGCCTGAGTTACAGGTCTGCGCATTGTCTTGTGTGGATGCGTGTGGGGTTGGGGACACTGTAGCTCTGCCCTGAGCAGTGTGCCGCTGCAAAGCTCCCAGCCAGCTCTGGTGGAAGTGCAGCACGATGCGGTGCACAACCTGGCCACTCTCTTGCTCTTCTGGGCAGCCGTGATCCCCACTGCAGGACAGTGAGAGGGGCAGCTCCTGTGGGAGCTCCACTTGTCCCCTCCAGACAGTGCAGAGCTGCCAAGCCAGACCAGGACCTTTGCTGCTTCTCCCCCAGACCTCACCTCCTCCCATCCCAAGCTGTGCAGCTGAGAGCCAGGGAAGGTGGGAGAAATGACCCCCATGGGTGGAAAAAAGTGACATCTGGGACAATCTTGGCCACAGAGGGACTTAGCAAGGAGGCCAGGGTAGGCTTCCCTACTTGGCAGAGGGAAGGAGGAGAGGAGAAGGTGGCTCAGGCTAAGAAAGGTGCGTTACCACTGGAAGTCTGGTGGGGGGTAAGCCACGACTTTCACTGGCAGCTTCACGGCTTCATCTCCCGCAGTGGCTTCTATCACCGGGCCCTTCCTCCACTCCACGTTGATGAAGGGCTTTTCTGCAAGAAAAAAGGTGAGCATGGAGGAGAGGAGAGCATAAAGGCACAGGTTGTCACCAAGCTCTGCTGCTCTCCCCAGGGCCCGACAGTGAGGACCAAGGACAGGTGGGGTGTTGTGGCAGTGCATTTGAAAACGACTACTTCTCTGCAACGATGAAGTCAAAATAACCAAAATCCACTATTGTCTCGTCTGCCCATACAACCCCCAACCCCTCTTCCACATCCCTGTTCGCAGCAGGGCCCCCTCCCTGGAGCAGAAGGGAGTGGGTGCCAGGCAGGGCCGGGCAGGCCAGCACAGCGCTGCAACTTCGGCAGCCTCTGCCTCACTGCTGGGAGCCATCGGGGATGCAGGGAGGCTGTGCTGCCCTGTGAATTTCTGCTGACAGGAGACAGTTGCCCAGTGCTGACGGTGCCCTGTGCACCCGCAGCTGGGTGCTGCCCAGACCAGCCATGCCACATCTGCCGCAGGGCCACGAGACCTGTGTGTCCTGCCACCCCACTAGCATTTGGGCCAATTTGGTGTTTGCATCTCTCTCTCGTCATCTTGGCACCTTGCTGAATGTGATTGTGCTCCCAGTGTGGTGCTGGGGCGCAGAAGGGCTGAGGGACTGGAGGAAGGCTGGGTCTCACTAAAGCAGAGTGGGATGGAGGTGCGGGAGCCCCTCTACTGAGCCTTGGGCCAAGCGCTGCCTAAGCAGTCTGGGGATTGCTCTGCTTGCAGCTCGGCTCTGGCTGTGGCTCTGCGAGGGAGTGGAAGGCGCCGTACCGTGCACGATGACGTCGGTGCTCTCCTCCAGCATCTGGGCGCCGTTGGTGGCGGTGCACGTGTACCTGCCCAGGTCCTGCTGGCTGACGTTGTGGAGGGTCAGGATATTGGAGAGCTCCGTGTGTGTCTGCAGGGACCGGCGCTCAGGCTCCATCACTGCCCTCTGCGTCTGCGGGAGATGACAGAGAGAAGGGGATGAAAGACATCAGCGGGATGGGGCTGTGCAGATGGGCTCCTCACATCTGTGCTTCTTGCTGCCCAGTGCTTGCCTCTCCCTGGACAGGTGTCTCCACCACTGACTGCCATCCTCAGGGATGGAAAGGCAACGAGCCCTGCATGACTGAGTGCCTGAGGCTGGGCTCAGAGTTTAGCACAGGTTTTGCTCTGATCTGCAGCCCAGTAAACCAGGCTGGGAGCCCTATAGGTACGTAAACAGAATGATGCCCGCAGGGGACTCCTCTGGCTCACTGTTCACAAGAGCCAGAGGCTACAACAGGGGGAAAACACAGTGGGAAGGGACCCCCTCACAGGATCTCGGTAACCAGGGCTGTCTGACTAGAATAGCTCCTTTTAAGCCAACAATATTTGCTCTGGATTTGCACTGGTGGAAGTGAAGCCAGTGTTTGCCCAGGAGAGCCCCAGAGCAATAACACCTCGGCAAGGAGGGTGCTTTCTGCCAGGAAAAGGGGTTTTCCCTCTGCCTGCCTTCTGCTGCAGGAGAGAAAAATGGGAAAGCACTCTTGACTGAGATGTCCAGAGCACAGCACGGTTAGGATCACTGGCCCTGCCAGTGATGCCAAGGAGAACAGTGAAGGGGCAGGAGAGGACGACTCAAAGGGAAGTGGTTCAGTGGGGAGCCGCTGTTTGCTGGTACCTGCTTGCCAGGGTAAGTCCACTGGAAGCGGACACCGGAGTTGAACTCGGCCCACACTGTGCAGTTCAAGACCAGCTTCTCTCCTACTAGCAGCTCCATGGCTTTCTTGGGGTACAGCTGGATGTCGTACAGCTCGCTCCCTGATGCGGAAGACAAAAAGACATTTCTGATCTATTAACTCTTTGACTCAGACTCTGTAGTTACAGGAGGCTTGGGTATGACCTCCTGCTGCTTGGTGTATCTCTGGCACACAGCAGAGGAGGTATAAGCACCATGCAGAGTCTGTGTAGCTAGAGAGGACCATAACAACCCCATAACCCACACTGATGGACTTCAGAGCCATACAGACTGCCCCCCTGCACCTTCCCAAATCTTCACCTGCTATATGGATGATGAAGAAATTGGATTTGAAGACCTTCTTGTCAATGACAGTCTCACACTGGACGAACAAGGAGTCCCTGATCAAGTGTGTGGGTACCTGCACCCCCTTCTTGTTGTCCCAGAAAGTGCTTTTCCCATCAGGGTGGATGAGGGAATTTTGCTGGAAAAATCAACATTTTGCCAACTGAAATAAGAGGGTAACAACGTTCCCACCCACCCCACCCCTTCCAAGCTTTGTGCTGGCTAACACATCCCTTTTGTGGGAAGAAACGATGCAGCATCATGCTGTGCTGGCCTCCCGCCCTCTCCCCCTGAGTGTTTGTCATCTAGGAATTGCGGCCTCCCCTATACCCCAAGCAGTCGAGCAGCCGTATCCTGCACCACAAGCCTCCCCATCTGTAGAGTGGGCCAGAGATTTCCAGGAATGGAAACTTATAGAGATAGCTAAGGAAATTGATGCTGGTGTCCCAAACATCAGCTTCACTGGGATGAGTGCTGACCTTGGGTAGTGTCCTTCCTGGGCAAGGGAAAGGCCCCTGGCCCCCAGAGTGTCCCTGGAGGCCTTTGTACAATAGTAACACTCATCCTGGAAGGATGTATTTGCATTGTAAAAAAAAAAAAAAAAAAAAAAAAGCACAAGCAAACTGATAACAGAGTTGTTTTAAGCATCAGCCCCAGGGCTGCAGCCTCCTCCCTTGTGGGGTTGCCCGCCACCTAGGTGGTTTGTAGATCACACAGACCAGAGCAAAGAGGGGATGCTGTGGGGAAATGGGATTAAAACAAAGTCTTGTTTTGTTTCATAGAGCTCCAGGGAAGAGAAGCAAGGTTGGCAGGAAACCCGTGGGGTCTGCCCAAGGGAACTGGACAGCACAGCTTCAACCAGCAAATAAAACAAGGAAGCCAGTGGCTTGTACTTTCCATGGAAAATGTATCCCATGCATTTTCCATTCCTGGCAGTGCCTGTCCCACTTCCACTCAGGCAATTACAAATGCAGAACAAATGCAATACATTTCGGTCCAGAGTCTCCCACTGGCCAAGCTCTCACCAATGTCAGTGTGACGTTAAGATCTGGGATGGACACGAGGCACGGTACCCAAGTGTTCTCTTTCTTGCTGATGAGGAGGGTCTCTGGCTTGTTGATAAATGGCTGTTCAAAATCTGAAGAAAAGATATAAGGAGAACAACTAAACAGAGGCAAGAAAAGAACTGGGAAGAGGGACAAACCAGAAGAAAAGGAGGCTTTCTGGCTTTCTTTAACACAGCATGAGCTTGCCAGAGGGAGTGGTGTTGAGCTGGATGGCCTCATCTGCAATGTACAACAGTCAGAGGAGACACCTGGAGCTCAGGAATGCAAAGGGAGCAGCTTAGGCGGGTGCCTGGGCCAGCCGGCTCCTCCGCACCCAGCACCGTACCGGTGGAGCGGCACTTGTGTGACATTTGGGCAGTGCTGGAAATGACCTCCCCTTTCCTGACCCCCTCAGGGTCTCTGCCTGGGTTTGACTCTTTGTGAAACCGGCATGTCTCGTCCTGGGCTCAGCGCCTGCCCAGCTGGTGACTGCGCATGGCCCCACGTCAGGGACGGTGTGGGGCTGTGCCGCCCTGGTGCAGCGGCAGGCAGCGCGACCTTCCAGGGCGAGGAAGTGATCCGCAGCGGAATGGTATGCAGATGTCATCCTGCAGCCATCCCGGCCGGCAGATAAACAGATGAGCTGAGCTTTCCAGGGCTGCCACCCCATTGCCTCCCAACTGCTGCAAGCACAAATATTGACAGGAACAGCAAAACCACCCAAAATTAATCAGTGAAATAACTTAGCAAGGCCGGGGCGTTACACTAAAGTCCCTGTGGAGCTAGCACCAAGAAGCAAAGTGTTTGCAGAAGGGGCTGCCCCATCCTGCTCAGTGCGTTGCCTGTGTCAAACAAGAAAAGCCCGAGCAGGGCTCCACGGTGGAAGGGAGTTGATGGCAGCGTATAAAGGAGATGTGTTGTGGCCCTGACCCATCATGCCAGGCACCGTCCAGACACAAAAGACCAATCTGATCCCAAAGAGATGGCAAGCTGACAGGGCAGCATGGACCCCATTTCTGGTTCTTTCTCAGATACACTGGGAAGAGCTGGTGAGACCAAGATGCAAAATACACTTGTACCCCAAGGCATGGCTGGCCAGAGGGTAGGAAGGTGAAGTTTGTCTCGCAGTGCCTCATACGCTGCCATCAACTCCCTTCCACCGTGGCTGCTTGGTGTCCTCTGGCAGTAGTGCCTCACTGATAGATAATTTCTTCTGTAGAAGAATTTCTTCTGTAGAAGAAATAATTTCTTCTGTAGAAGAAATCCCCTGCCTGCCCATTTCCACAGGGACACATGCCTCACAGGATGATCTGAATAGAGACTGGTCCCTAGTGTCTCCGATGCCTGGTGTTGCCAGCATCTTTCCTCTGTAAGAGTCATGTCTCAGGAAACGTCCACCCAGCACATCGTCATGACTGGCTTTGTTCATGGAAATTGTTCCCTGGGTGAAGGGGGCTCCACGAGAAGGTGGTGGGTCCCATCTGGGAGATGTGGGGCTGCCAGGGACCTGCTAGGGGAGATTTTATGGCTTCTGGTATGCTGGAATCAAACCAAATGGTCCCAGTGGCCTTAAAAGTTACTCTTTATTCACCTGGATTGCAGCTAAACCATTGCTTTCAAGGGACTGTAGCATGAGGACATATGTTTGTCCAACTTTAGACTCTTTCCGTCTGCTACCCCACCACTATAGCTGCCCGTCTAAAATGACAAGTCAAAGATGAATTTGGTAATGACCCCCATTTGGGGATCCTGCTGTTCAAATCACATTGGGCCCAACCCAATCCAACCCAGTGCTCCCACTGTTAAGTGAATAAGGGAATTCCTTTCATTTTTGACCTAAAAAGCTGTTGCTTCAGTCATGCCACAAAGACCTACTCTGGGTGAAGCATTTTCTTCTACAGCTTAGGTGAAACAAGCCATGCACAGGAAACATGTTGGTCAGCTCTTATAAAAATACGGATTGCCCAGAGAATTCTTATCTTCATTTCCTGGGGTTTTGTGCTGCCACAGGATTGCTGTCTTCTGAAATCACAGATTTGTTTCCGAGTGTGGACATGTTCCTCATTTTCCTCCCGAGCCCTGGGCATGTGAGAGGGAGGAGGTGCACAACTGCCAGAGGTAGGAGACTGTGAGGTCCCCTCCAAGCTCAGATGGCAGCCAAGAACTAACTGATTTACTGGGCTGGTCCTGCTGCCAATGAGCTTGTGATTCATGCACTAACTCCCCCTCTGACCACATCACATATTTTCTGTAAGGATGTCTTAATGGGTCGGATGGGAATAATTTAGCATCTTCTTCATTAATATATGCTAAGCCTTATTGAGATGGGGGCTGTATATATCCTATTCCACCCTGATGAGGCATTCTGTATGTTTACAGCACTATCTGTAGCTGTGATAAAATACACACCTAACCAGACACATGGGAAATAAGACATATGTGTGGAGAGTTCATTTGAGAACTGAGCTGCAGGTAAAATACAGAAGAACCCATTTTTCTGGCCAAGCACAGATTATTTTGTTCCTGGCAATTCCACCAAGCTTTTAACATGAGAAATGAGGCTGATGGATAAATCTGTGGTCTGATCATGCTGTCTCCAAACATCCCCGACACTTACATCAGCCCTTCCAAGCTCTCGAGGGATGGTTTCACATTGCAGCCCAGTTCAGCAGGAACAGGCAGGGCTTTATCTGGATGTTCTGCAATGGCTACGGTTACCGTATGCCTGGGTTTTCCTGACATGTCCCTTCTCCTGCCTGAAAGCCTGTCCTGTCTGGAAAGGCAGATTCTGAGGTTTCCTGGATGTTTGATAGCCATAACAGGGCACAGTCTGATTGGAATGCGTATGAACGTGTGCTGTGTAGCCAGCCATGTGCACAGCAAGACTGCGAGGTGTTGGCTGGATCTATTGCACACACGCTGTCCACAGGCAGTGTGAGTCCCATGGGCCCTGACAGTGTGGGATTTATTGCGCCTAAGCTACACAGCACGTGCACACTTGCTGCTCTCTGGTAAACAGGAGAGCCATTACTGAGCTGCAGCTGAGGCTGGAGGTGAGAGAAGGTGGACAAGGGGGCAACAGAAGTGGCATTTGCTGGATCACATGGAAAATCAGGCTCTTGCAAATGCATTCCCTGCATATAAGCCTGTTAGGTTGTACTTATTTTCAGCATATGTAAGAAGCTCTCTGCCTCCATCCCGATACAACACCCCAGAATGAACACCCCTTTCCAACACATCTGGGATCCAGAGAAGCTCTGTCCTGTTTTAGGATGGGCAGCAGAGCCCACGGGAAGAGGAGGCAATTGCCCAAACAGACCCCAGTTCCTCTCCAGCAGCTGCCCAGCTTTTCTGATTTGTCCCTGCATTTTTCTCTGCATAGTTGCAGAGGCAAATTTGGCTTTGCCCTGGGACTTCTGAAAAATGCATCTTGTAATGTCATGACCCGCTTGGCTCGTGACAACTGCACCAACTAATAAATGGGGGCGGAAAGAGAAATAGCTCAGCCAACTGTTTCCAGGGGACAGCGCTCGTTTATCTTGCTGGAGCGTGCTGCGAGCAGTGGGGGAGACAGCAGAGGAGGAGCCCCTGGGGCATGGAGAAGCTGAGTATTGGCCCCGCAGCTACTTGCTGAGCTGAGGTTCCAGCTCCAAGCCTGGTGGACTGCCCTCTTCCTCCAAAACGTCTTAAAACCCTGCCTGCGTGGGCAGCCCCTGCACAGACTGTGTGGAGAGGAGCATCTGGGTCTGCCATGGTGGAGCGGCTCCAGGGCATCCAGCCTGGGGACAGGAGGAGGCTGCACGTGGCATTTTTGTACCACTCCTCCTCTCCCTCTCTCAGTCTCAGCTTTACAAAACATTATCATCCCTAGCTGCTAGCATCTCAGAGAGCCCCCAGCTGCCCAGAAGCTAACTCTTGTGGTTTTTTTAGCAGTGGAGCATCTCTGAGGCCCGGCTCTCACTCCTTAAATTCCTGCATTCCAGCCCGGCTGGAGCAATGCCCCCAGGCCGGGACGTAATTGAATCCCAGGCGCTGCCGCCATCCCCCAGAAGTGGACGGATATTGGTTCCTTCGAAGTGCAGGGAGCCAGCCTTGCCCCCCTCCCTGAGCCTGCAGCAGCCATGCTCTGCCCTGGGAGGCCGGGGGGCATGTCGGGCTTTTTAATCTTTCTGATATTGCGCTGGTGCTTGGGCTGCCCCTGAGCTGCCCGAGCCTGAAGGCGCACGTTGCTGGATGGCTCTTACCTCTCACAAACACGTAGACGCTGACTGCTGTGGTGCCCTCGATTTTGGCATCAATGTACTTGTAATAGCAGCGGTAGTAACCCGTGTCGTTTGCCTGGGTCTCCGTCAGCACCAGGACTTTGCAGTATGGCTTCGTGCCAGTCCCCTCGCAGTCTTCCTCTCGGATTGCCCGGCCGCCGCTGGGAGCCGCTGAGGCCACGAACTCGGTCTCCTTCTCCTTCCCAGCAGGGTCCACCTTGCCCCCGGGCCACGACCACTCCAAGGGGTGCTGGCCTCTGGACATGGGCAAAGACGAGAGTTAGCTTTGGGCCGAGCAGGGCAAACGCGGTGGGGATTTAACTGCCCGGTGCGGCTCTGCGCACATCTGCACGTGGCCCAGCTAGCCACAGCTCTCGGGCTGCGGCATGGAGGAATGGCCATCCTCCAAGGAGAACAACAGGCTCGAGGAGATGGCAAGCAGCTTTACTAATCCCTGGGCAAGCACAGGCTCGTTCCCTTCCCTGGGCCACCTCTCCAGCCATGCCAGGCTGTAAGGTATCGGCCCACTCACAAGCAGGTCTCCCCCTCCCATGACTTTGTCCTACTGGTATTGATGCCAAGACAGGGAGCCATATAGGGCCCTGAGGGAAAGGCTCCATTTATTCTCTATTCCCTCTCATTATTAAAAGGGTCCAGAGCTATTAAGAAAACACATGGATGTGTTGAGTTCCCTTGGCTCAGCGCAGCTGCTGGCTGGGGCTCGTGGTCTGATGAATGGAGTGGGAAGGAGAATGAGGGAAGGAGAGCAGACTGGAAAGAAAACAAGAAAAGAGAAAAGCAGGAGGGAGTCAGGGATAAAAGACAGCGAGAAGAAAACAAGGGGAGGCTCAGCTGACCGCCTTCTGTCCAGCTGCCAGCTGTCTCCTTCCCCACTGCTGTGGGAGGGGGTTCCTTGCTCTGCACAGCACCCTGCAGCCCCTCTGACCCCCCCAAGCCCCCGGCTGGCCCAGGGCTGCCGCCTCTTCCCACCTCTGCAGAGACACGGAGCTACAGACACCCCTCCAAGGGCACGACCACAGAGCCTGTTCACCAGTGGCCCAAAGACAACCGGAAAAGTCCAGGAACTGCAAGAAACCCCCAGACAGAGCATGCACGTGTGTATTTATATATAGCCGAGGATCTGCAGAGCGGGAGGCTTGCATATGCATGTGTACGCACACGCATGCGCCGCTATAGCTTGTGCTTGTTTACTACAAACAAAACAAGCTTTTATTCCATGCTGGAAGTTTCCTTCTGTGAAATCAGAGCCCTTTTCAGAGGAAGGCCTAGTCCCCACTTGAAAGTTCGCCAGTGTAGCTGAGAGTCACTTAAGAATGTGCAAAAAAAACAAATGGGAGAAAAGAAGACATCGCAAGAGACAGCTGTGGGGGTAAAAATGGACTTTTGTCAGCACCGTTTGCTCTGTCAGGGGAAACTGGGTTCATCTATTATGCAAGTTGGGAATAGGCGTGTTGGCACACGCGGCTCCTCTGCCAGGGCAGCTTTGCGGGCAGATGCTTTTAAGCGCAGCCAGACCATGACCGTCACCAATAGCTGGATCCAGACAGCAAGGGACAGCAAGGAGGAAGCGAGATAAGGTGCCATCCGAGGGCACAATGGCTCAGACGCACTGAGGACAGGATTTCTGTCTGAGCGTGGGGGAAAGACCTGCCCCTTTGTGTTTGTCTTCGGAGCTGATTTGTCTTCCTGCAGACTTTGCTCTCTTCCAGATTCCGCTGCCCAGCTCACTGCAGATGAGTTCGGAGACAGTGTGCTGCACTCTCCCCGTGTCACCAAGCACAAGGGCTCTGGAGGCAGTGCCATGCCCCTGGGGACAGCCATGCAGCCCCTCTGACCCAGCTCAAACTTCTGCATTCACTAAAAATGCCATCACGGCCTGAGGCAGGACTGGAAGCACAGCTCCAGCAGCTTGTATCCATGAATCACGGCAGGCTTTTCCAAAGGATCAGAGTCTCACGAACACTTCAATAAAAATAAAACACTTGAATTTTGAGTTTTTCCCATCCTATGCATGCACAAGGAAAAGTAATAGTAAATCTGATCACCAGACCAGTAACACTCAGTGGCCTCTGCCGTGCCCATTGCTCTGCTGCACTGGGCACAGACCGTGAGGCTGACTCCGCTCTCAACCCGGAGCCGAGAGCTTCAGACCCCGACTGCGCAAAGGAACCCCAAAGCCCTTTGCATTTGCGCAGGCATTTTTGGCACTCCACGTGGAGCAGGGTAATTGTACAAGTCTCCAGCGTTTCCGCTTTCTGTTTGTTTACCCACTGGGATTTTCACGCATTATCAGATCCACTTGTTTTATTAACCATCAAGGCTAGCAGTAGCTGAGTGACACATATTTATATAAACACGGATGGGCCAGTACAAACAGACCTGCTGACCAGCCTGCGGGCAGCTCTAAACTAAGTCATTCCTTGCATCATGTGCTGCTCGACCAGATTCAGTGGGGACACAGGAGGTGGAGGCATTAGTGTGAGCCCAAATTAGCGTCACTGGTGGGTTAAGAGGACCAGAAGGCGGCAGGGATGAGGGCAGACCAGAGTCATTTGGGTTTATTTCTGAATCTACCCTCTTCTGCATTTGGGGAAAGGTTCAGGCAGCAGTTTTGGATGGTTCCCTCCCTCCTATCTGTCACTTTCGAAGATTTGTTCCCAAGTTGTTTTCTTTCAGTTCTGTGATAATGTGCCTCTAGGCGATGGAGCCTGCTGATGCCAGCTGGAAACAGAAGCACCGTAGGCTTCTCCACAGCTGTTTCCCTAAGTCTTTTCAGGACAGATGCTCTTCAAGGGAGACGCTGCAATTGGCACCACTTTTCTTCAATCCTCTTTGAAGCTCCCAAGAGTGGTATGACGGGCAAAGCTGGCTGTGGCTTTGTGGCTTAGCTGGGATAAGACAGATCCCTCCTCAGCACCACAGAGGATGTTCACAGCAGTCACACGTGTAGGAAAGAGCAGCAGGTGTTGTGTGTCCCCGGACACTGCTCTGGAGCAGCCATGGCGGGGCACTGCCTTGTCCTCGGGCTCCTTCAGCCCTGCCGCAGTGCTCATTTCCTCCACGGGAGCCAAGAGGGCTCCAGGGTCAAATACTTCCTCTCTGCCAGAGCAGGGTTTGTACATCCGCAAGCATCTGCGAGTCAGCTCTATTAACAAGCCACTGGGCAGCAAAAGACAACCTTGCCCTTCTTTTTCTAAATACCACTGCTGGGTGACGCGCCCTCTCCACCTGACTGGCCAGCACCTGCAGGATGGGATGGGATGGCTGGGGCCAGGCTGGCACAGCCAGGACCAAGTCGATCCCTCCGGAGGTTTCTGCTGTTGTGCAGCTGGCTCCTGTGGGCTCTGCTCCAATATTCATGAGCTGGAACAGCAGAAGCTCTCTCCTTTCCCCCAGCACAGGCTGCCGAGGGCATGAATGCAGAGATTCACAATATTCTTTCCTTCCTTCTTGGGATGGAAGCTAATAAAAGATGCACTGTCCATGTGGGCATCGGCCCCTTTGCCCTTCTCTGCCACATGCTTAGATCAAAACATCACTGGGGCTCTCATCCAGCCCTGGCATGATCTGTATTTTGGGGAATGCTCCTAAACTGGCCCCTCGCTCTGTCTGGACCTCTCAAGGGTGCATTGCACTGGGTGACGGGGGGAATGTGCCTGTATGCGACGCCATTTGCAAAAGCAGAACCCCAGCATCTGGTCGCTCCTTGCGGGTGTGCTGTGTGTTTGGGTCTCTGTTAAGCATGCCCAGCTCCAGAGGCATCACTTATCCCACGCCCATCCCCTGGCATGGACTCTGGTCACCGATGAGGCTCGGTGGGCTGCGGAGCAGGAGCGGGGCTGCAGAACTGCGGGTGTGTGAGATCCAGGCTGCTGCAAGGCAGCCTGAGAGCGCAGCTGGCTGTGGGACTCTCAAGCTCGGTGGGTGAAGCTTGAAAGGTCTCCAGGGAGTCTCATGCGGTGGGTTTTGAGCTCAGCTTTCTGCTGCAGCATTGCTTCAAGTATGGACTCCTGGCTCCAGGGCAGCTCAAAGAGCAGCCAGAGGACATTGTCCTCAAGGGAAGATCAGGGTCAAACTGAAGCCACCTCCAACACGATGCTCAGCAGGGAATCCCTGGATCCTGGATTTGATTTTGTATTTGTTTCTGCCCTACCCTGCCCCATCACCCTCTCCTTTGCCTGTTCTCTTGGTGGTCTGCATGTTTTTCCCTTCAGCTCCCATTAACACAAGCCAGGTCTTTGCAGGGTGGGCCATGGTCCAGAGAAGAGGTTGGACAAGCAGCTGGGAGTAATTAGAGATCCAGGGACCAGGAAAGATTTACTTTTCATTCAAATGAAGTAATAGTGTCCCACAGTCAAAATCCTTTCCTCAAGACATTAGACAAACACAGGCTTGAGAGCTCAGAGGGAGAATGGGAACCTCTGAGCCATGCAGGAGATGCTGAGACTTGTCTACCTGTGGATGGTGTGAAGGACACTGCACAATCCCGGAGGAGCACATCTAGGATAGCAGGATGCAGAGGCGGGGAGCAGCCATGGAGCACATGAACAGAGGGTCCTGCTGCTCTTCCGCTGGCCAGTTCAGTCTTGCACAGCACCTGGGAGCCAGGGATAGGGATGTTCCTTATCTCAGCTGTGTCTCATGCCAGCACGCTGTATGGATACCGCATAGTGAGCCTGAAAGATGAGCCTTGGCACTGCAGCAGGGAACAGGGAGCTTGCTGCCTCTTGGAGAGACTCTGTAGCATGTACGATGCTCCCTGTAAGGGCAGGCCATGCAGTGTCTGCTCTGGAAATAAGATTTTTTTCCACTTCATGTGATTTTCCTTCATACTAATCGATACCTAACAAGTGCACAAGAAAAGGGCAATCTTGTCCTTCCCAGTCCAGGAGGGTTACCAGAAAAGAAAGGCTTTCCGCTTCATGGTGCTAAACAGGTATGTTCATGCTTGACTGCAGAACACACTTTCTTTAACCACACCTCTAACTTCAGTATGTCCTTTAGCCTTGGCTCAATCTGCAAGCAATACAGGGCTGTCTCTACATGTCCCAGTTACCTATCAGCTCCCCTGCCTTAAGCTGCTGCAAGAATGCTGGTCTCTTCCATCGCATGTAGCACTCTCAGGCACCCTGCCCCATAGCAATCACCCAGGGAAGGGGAAGTGGCAGCATGGGAGAAGTCCCACAGCAGCCAGCCCCGGATTCTGGGCTACAGCTGCAGTGTTGTCGGATGCAGAGTCCTTGGGGTGCCTGCGCAGGGCTCGCTGTGGGCACTGGCAGTGCACACCTCTCCAAAGCTCTTGAAACCACTTTCTGCATCCCTCCCTGGGCCACTGCTGAGGAAGGGGCTGGCCTGATTATAAGCTCATTTGGAATAACAACACTGCATCTCCCCTCTTCCAAGGTTTCAACAGAAAGTGTCAGCTCCTGTGTCCCCCTGTGGAGAGAACTGCCATGGCAGAGCACTGGAGCCCCCAGACTCCTCCATCTTCCTCTATGCCCCCCACAGCAGCTGACCACAGTTCTCCAACTCATGCGTTTCCTACAACCTAGCACACACCATGGCTCCTCAGGTCACCATATGAACAAACTCACAACCGCTTAGCTTCCCAGACCGAGTGAAATCAGTTCAGTACGGCCATCAACAATCTCTGCTCTGTCCCTATCCCCTGGCTATGAACTGATTCACAAAGTAAAAGCAATGCCATCTGTTCCAGGAAAAGTTAAATATGTTTGTGACAAGACATGAACACAATGCCAGCCAAGTGTTTGCAGTAATTGCTCCATGGTTATATATAACACCGAGGAACACCCATTTGAGGCTCACGCTGAATTTATATCCCCAGTGGGCCCTAGCACTCAGATCCCAAGCATGGATCTGCTTTCAGCTGCTGAAGGGAAACTCCAGCTTTGTCAGGAAAATTGACCTTGGTCAATTGTCCCACTTTTTTTTTTTTTCCTGTCCAAGATAGGGGTAGTGCTGAGAACATGTACAGCCAAATGTCCCAGCATGGGACAAATCAGCTCAGGCACGTCACCGTCTCAGAGCCACAGTCTCCAAAATGACCAGAGATTCTCCAGCTCCTCTCACAGAATTATTCACCTGGCCTGGCCGGGGCTTCTCTTCACCCCCACATGTACAAGGCAGAGCATTAAATCCCAGCTTCCTAGAAAAGCTGGAAGCCTCTCACAGCCACCACTAAGTGCAGCTTTGCCTTCTCCCATGGATCTTTCTCAACATCCCCCAAAATGACCTGCCAGATTTCGAAACCAGAACTACAACCCTAGCAGCCCCTGATGAGATGAGAATAAGCAACGTCAGAGAAAGACAAGGAGAGTTAGGAAGGCCAGTTTCCCTAAAGAGCTTACAAGGAAGCTATCAGATCACGCAAATGTTTCTCTGTCTTCCTTTTGCCTCCAAGACTACAGCAGAGGTTATCGCCATCTCCACTGAGATGTCTTCAGCTTCTTTTTCAATTAATTAATTAGATGAATTCACACTTGCTGAATGTGGCAGATTTCCAGTCAGACGTGCTAATTTGCAGGTGTACCGCAGCCAAGGTGTCCCTGGTGGGCTCTCCTTGCCTGGTCCTCCAACACTTACCAGGTAAGAGCAGTCTAGGCAGAGCCGTGTGCCTTACCTGCAGGTGATGGTCAGCGTATCCTTGGCGTTGATGACGTGTTCCTCCTCGGTGATGCTAAGAGTGGGGGGGGTCATAGAATAGCTGCTCACCAGATCTGTGGGGAGAAAGGAGAGAGGGGATGATGCAGACATCTGCTACTCTGGACCCACCGCTGTGGGCAGCAGCTAGCTTGGCATCACGAGCCCGGAGAGGGGCAAAGCCTCTTGAAGGAAACATCTCATAGGAGTCTGCTCCTCAGCAATGGCTCTAGGGCTAGACCCAGAGAACCCCTGGGCTCAGACAGACAGACAAGCACAGATGAGGGCCAGAAAAAGAAAAGAAAAGACCAGAAATCAGGGAATCCAGGTGTGGCCATTCCTCACCAAGTGACTGAGATTGAGCTCACTTGGACTACTGCTCTGAAATGATCTTATCTGATAACCAGAGGGAGTCTGGCTGGAGATTTTTCTATACACATGTAGTTTGCTGTAATCAAGGAATAAAAACCCATCTGCCCAGATACCACAAATGCAAAACTCTTGCATTTGTACAGAGGTGCTCTCAGGAGCCAGCAGGCATTCACTGAATGGCCTTCTCTTGCCAGGCACTCTCGGGTACAGGCAGTCACCTGAACAGGACCAAACCTTTGGGATTACAGCAGCCCCGTTCCCTGCACCACAGCCGGGCAGGCATTCCAGAAGTGAAATTATCCAGGCTCAAGGAGGGGCAGTTAAACACATTATCATGCACTTCTCCCAGCTTTTGTCTGGGAGAGTCCCACTTCTTGTGTGCTTGCACCTCCGGTATGCCAGACGTGCACCCTAAGTGATCCTCATGGACAAAACATCTCGAAGTACCGGTTACCGTCAGAGATGTACCCGTTGTTTTTCATTAGCACGGTGTTGCTGACTGTCATTACTTTGTGATCTTTATCTTAAAACTTCAGCTTCTGGAGACATGAGATAATTCAAAAGAAAAGTCTCGGTGACTGCAAAAACAAGCAGACAAACTAACTAGAAATAGAAGAAAAAAAAAAGTTGTGAAATGTGAAGCTGTGACTCAGGTAGATGCTAAATGCTAAGGAAAAAAAGAAGGCAAAAATATGTTGCTAGCTCAGTTTTCTGCAGAAACGTGAGGTTTTTGCAGCCGCATTCTGTGCATGTCTGTGCAAACCCATGTATCAGAGATATCTGGCACGGAGGGAGAGGTCTCGAGGACGTGGTGTTCCACGAGTTTCACAAGCCGCATGACGCCTCTCTTCCAAAACTGTGGCCTGAGGACTGCGGGCCTTGGAAGCCCCTTGGTAGAGCCACACCATGAATGTTGGGAAGCCCCTAAACCTGCCCTGGGAGACACCAAATGGCCACCAGCCCCTCTGACACAAGGCCTCTGAAGCGCGGCATGAGGAGCCAGGCCTGTGGGGAAGCCGGGGTGCCCCAGCTCCACCACCACCAGGAAAGGCCGGCGAGGGGGACGCGGCGGTGGAGGGACGTGCCGAGCGGCACCGCCGGTGCGGCCAGGCCAGGGCTGCCGGCCTTGTTCTCCCCGATTGTTCTCCACTTCCTTCCCGCCTGCGCGCGGCTCCGAGGTGGCCGTCCCCGCGGCTGCCCCCATGGCAACGGCAGGGCGCCGGCCATCTCCCCCTGCCACCTTCCCTCGCCGGTGTGAGGCGGCGTCAGCCCCAGGGCCGCCCTGGTCTGCCTACGCGGGAGTCCTGCTCCCCGTGCTCCGTCCTACAGACCCCCCTCTCTCGGTGACAACAACAACAACAACAACAGCCATCGTTCGTCATTCAACACGCGGGTCAGGTCGGCGTCACCACGGCCCCTGGGACTGGGCGGCGCTTGGTGCCCATGGAGGACACCCTGCCTCGCGCCTCCAAACTCCCCTCCCGCAGGGAAGGGGACGTCAGATGTCATGCACAAAAATGTGCCCTGGGGCTGTGAAAATAAATGAGCGCATTTTTGGTAAAATCCCTTCATAATGTAACGAGGTTTATTGAAAAAAAAAAAAGCAGGGGGAAGGAATCTGACCGCTAAGCTGCATTTCCTATTAACGCCGGACAAGCTTATCCCAGTGCAAACACCACTCTCCAGATGGCCACAGCCTGCCAGTCCATCGTCCTGGCAAGCGGCCAGGGGTGCCCGCTGCCCCCATGGCGCTCAGCCCAAAATATGAAAGATACAGCTCGCCATAGGGCTGGCTGGGGACAGCAGACCCTCTTATGCTGGTGCTCCAGGCAACGAGCAGAAAGCTAATCCCCAAAACCCTGGCACGGCAATCCCCGGGGCTGGCTGTGGCAGGCACCAAAGTGGGTCTCAAAACTGGGATGGTCCCCCTTGCTTGAACCACTAAAAAAAGCAGTCCAGGGCAGCGGGAGCCTCTCGGCCAATGCTATACACCACATCTGCCCCACCGCCGGGCTCGGGGGGAGCAGGACAGCCGCAGAAATAACCCCCTGCCTCCCTTGACGTGCTGCTTGGTGACCTGTTAGCAAACAACGCCGGGGGGTGGAGGGGAAGAAAGAAAAAGTACGATCTGTGCAGGTTGAGGCTGTGGGATTCCTGCAGATGCATCCTGTACACAGCCCTCCGCGAGTACAACAGGAAAAGGAACCACTGCTCCCTCCGAAAGCACCGCAGCGCGGGGCTGGGGACGCTCCCGCTGCTGGCAGCCAGCGCTGGGCCGGCCCTCGCGGCCGTCCAGCCTCCTCGCCGGCCCCGGACTGCCGGGAGCTTCAGGGACTCCCCACGTCAGGCACTGGCTCACGCTGGGGACCCACTACTCACCCCGACACCCCACAGCAGGGCTGGCATCTTGGGATGCCAATGCCCACAGCCACCCATGGCATCCAGGACAGGCAAAGGGATGCACAGAGCCATTCCCAGCCTGCAAAAGCATCTTCAAGGCCATCAGGTTTCCCCTGAAAAATTCTACGTCTCTCTCTGTGCTTGCCAGACGGATCCACCCCATTGCTGCCCTTGCCCTTTCCCTCCCCGGGGGAGCATGTGCCCTGCTACGGCTCTCCTGTGTCTCAGTCTCCCCAGCACTGAACTTGGTGCTGGGTTTGGCCATTAAATCTCTGCTAACCGACATACAGATGGTTTGTGTCTCCGTCAAATCCCAGGGTGCGAGGGAGATGTCTCCAGAGCGTGGAGTGTCTCCTCTCCTCCGAGTCCCTCCTTCCCCACCTCCAACCCCGGCGATGCTTTATCTCCTTGTCCCTCCGAGCAGACCCTGCTCTCTCGTGCACACCAAATCGCGCCCTTGCGCGGGGAGAGCATTAATGTAATTAAAAAGGCATGCAGCAGCCCCGGCGAGCTTTGTTTTTTCAAGATGGTTTCCAAGCAAGTTGGCAGCTGGATATGAAAATAAACAGAGGGGGATTGATGGGATGCGGGGAGAGGAAGCAGGATCCCACAGCCACTCACACCTTGTCTATTTTCGGAGAAGTGTGTTTCCCCGTGGTTTTCCTAGCCTTGATCTCTCAGCGCGTGGCTCTGAAAGGCGCCTTCTTATCGCCAATGGCTCCTTCATTTTCTCCAGCCCTCTCCACCTCTTTCTGCACCCTGAAATCACTGCTGCTCTCAGCATGGCAGGCCTGCCTGCTGGGGTCCTACATTCCAGGGCTCTCCCTACCTGATGGGGAAGCTACGCTCGCCCTGGAAAGTGCTACCCACCCCAGGGTGTCTCGCAGAGACCGAGCAGCCCGCAGGCTCCAGCCTTGTGCCTGACCTTGAGCATGTTGTGGGAAAGCCTTGTCAGGGGCCTGGTTTTCCCTTGCGACGGCTGCAGACGGCTAAATCGCTGCAGAGCAACGCCTGTGCCAGAGCCAGCACTGCCGCAGCGAGCGATGGCTTTGGAAACCCGTGCAAAGGCTGTGCGTGGGTGGAGGTGCAAGCATGGCACAGCATGGTATGGGCATGACATGGCTCCTGCTCTCCCTCTGCTTCCACTCGCAGGAAGCCCTGCACCGGATCCTTCCTCCGAGCCCCCGCATACCACCTCAGCCCCTCTCTGCTTCCCCTTCCCTCCCTCTCTGCTGAGTCGGCCCTGCTGACTGATTAACGGGGCACCTTTCCGGAGAGGGATTTTGTTCATGCTCTGTCCTTCTCACTGACTTCCTTCCCCGGCACTAGACTGGATCGCTCTGGCCACAGCCGCTGTGTGTCCCCAGCTAACCGACACAGCTCATGCTCCTGCCACCACACTGACTGCTTCGGGGTTTTGTGACCAGAGCTGCAAAATAACATGCACGGAGCAAAGCTGGTCCAGATGAGGCTGTGTGTTCCCACTTGTCTCCCTGCACCTCGCGTACCCAGCCCAACCCAGCCTGCCCACCCCAGCGCTGTACTGGGGCAAAAGATAGGCTGGAAAGGAAAAAAAAGAGTGTCCTTTCCCCCAGCCAAGCTACCCTGACCCTGCTACTGCCTCCCAAAAGACTTTGCTGTATTCAGGCAAAAATTCCCAGTCAATGAGCATCCCAACAAAGCAAGGCAGAAACTCGAGACCTTTCTACAAAAAGGATTTCTGGCAGATTGATATTGAGCAACCGAATCCCCAGACCAAGGCTCCAGGATGGAGCCCCTGAATTTACCCTGCATCCTGCATCTGCAATGCAAAGCACCACGGATGAGCCTCTTCCGACTCTTCAGGCAGCTGCTCTGGCCTGTCAGGGCTGGGGCTCAACAGCACTCTGAAGGCCCTGGGATTGCTCAGTGCCCAGTGCTACCAGATAGCCCAGTGTGGCTCCTCTTGCAAAGCATTTCCCATTTTTCTTGGGTTTTAACCCCAGCCTGAAGCCTTGGCTTTGCAGGCTGCAAAGCTGGTGGTGAGGCTCTTCCCTTGCAAGCAGGGCAAGGCATACACTTAGACACGCAATCACACACCATAGTTACTATGTGAGCAAAGACGTGCTCTTGGACAGCCAACAATAAAATTCCGGTACCTTGCTGGCAATTGGGGAAACAGGCACTGAACCACCCTTTCTGATGCAGAAGAGCAGCAATAGCTGGCACTGGGGGAGAGGGAGGAGAAACCTTGCTCTGCCCTTTCTGCAGACCTCTTCTCCGGGTTTCCAGGCTGGGCTTGTTAGCAGCATTTGCTGGTGAAACTGCCTGAGTACCATTTCCCCCTGCCCCGCAGGAACTAACCCCAGCACTGCATCTTCCAGTGCCACCTTCCCCCTCTGCTCCAGGTGCCTCTTCCTCACCTGCCCCGTGCTGGTGTAACCGACTGCCCCAGTGCCTGGTGCGGGAGGACCCACGGCCACTCACAGACACACAGGAAGTCCATGTGCCAGAGGCAGAGCTGGGCCAACTTCCCACCTACATGGCTGAAGTTCCCTCACGGAACAACCCCTCCTCATGCACGGGGCAAGCGTCCAGCTGTGGGTTGCAGCGGCAGAGCGTGATTATCACATCACGCAAGGAGCAGGCAGCTGGCAGAGCAGCAGGGGGAATTTGGACGTAGGGCTGTCAGCTCCTCCTCTTCCTCCTCCCGGTGCTCGCCAGCATGGAGGAAGGCTTGTTTTGCAGAGAGGTGAGATATCGCATGAGGCTGAGAAATGAATGGCAGGCTCCAGCCAACATGGGGATGAAACACCAGGTGTTTTCTCTCCAGCCTCACAGCAGGCAGGGCGAGCCCCAAACCACGGCGGGATTTCACACCAAAACGGAGCAGGTTCTGCCCAGCAGCCTGTGCCCAGGGGCTGCGAGGGCAGGGTGACAGCCATCCATGCCCATGGTGAGGCAGGGGGAAAAACGGAGAGGTGGCGTGCTAAAGGGCTCTGCGGGCAAGATAGAAACAGCCTGAGGTGTAAGCGATGGATAAATTAAAAATGATAATGACAGAAAACTGGAAATCCCCCCCCAAACTATGTATTTGCAGAAGAGCAAAGGAAGCACATCCCTCTTTTATGTGGTTCATGAACGATGTTCCTTTTTCTGCAACCCAAGGTTGACCATCGCTTCAGACCTGTCCCAGAAGGGGTTAAACACAGAGGCTGTGCTCCTCCGTGCAGGATCAGCCCCTCTGCACCCTGTGTTGTGCTACGGCAGCATCGCTGTCCCAGCCACACCACTGACCCCGTGCACCAAGAGCTCATTCAAGCCTGGGGCAACACCTTTCCCCTTCTCACGGCGGGCAAAGCCAACGGCGAGACAACACTCCTCTGGTCTAGAGAGTTTCATCCATGGACCTCAAAGCCCTGAAACGTCATCAAATCAAAGTGTGGTGGATCTGTATCCTCACCATTTTGTGAGGATATTCCCAAAGCATCAGATGTTCCTTTGCTCCAACCGGGGCAGGCTGTCCTCTTTCAGGGGACTAATAATTTTAGGAACTCAGTCAATACTCACAAACACAGAGGTGATCATCATTATTGGGTGTCTGATCCCTCCTGTCCAACACCAAAAGCATAATGAGACATTAACTTTGCCCCAAGACCTCTGTGGGTGAGTGGGTGTATGGAGGCAGGACCCAGCCAAGCAGCGACCAATATGAGGGCTGAGGAAGGGGCCACTGGAGCTGGTGGAAATACTTTTTTCCTGGCACCAGCCTCAGAGACGCCCCAAGCACCACGGGTCTACAGCAATACCAGGTGAGGAGAAAGGACATGTGTCCAAACGGACAGGGCATTTGAGGGATGCAAAAAATCAGGGCTTTCCTCCAGCTCAGCACCTATGGCCAGGGGAGACCCCAGCCAAAGCATCCCCCTGCCTGCCAGCCAAGCGGGGAGCGGGATGGCGTGGGCAGGGACACGAGCAGTGCATCCTGCAGCAGCAGCAGCATGGGACCGACACAAGTGGAAGAAGCAACAGCCAGACCAGCAGCACCACGAGGCCGGGCATTCCGTTCCCCCAGCCCCTAGCACTCCACGGCAGCACGGCCGCACACCCAGCACCCGCTGGTCTGGTCAAACAGCCCCGCGGCCTCAGTCCAAAGGGCTGCTCTGGCCTCAATGCATGCACCCCAACAGATCCGTTTAGCCTCTTAGTGCTTATAAACTTTAATTAACTGGTCCTTTCCTGGCAAGGCACAAAAATCTCATAACCACCCACACGGATGGAGAACAAGTCAAAGGAAGTCAAGAGCTCTCTGGGTTCCTTCTTTTGGACCTCCAAGCTGGCAGCCTCGTCAGGGGACAGAAACAGAGGAGCTCAAAAGCAGAAGCCACTTTCAAGAGAGCTGGGCTGTCCTGAGGAGCGAAGTTACCTTTGTAACCTTCAGTCCCGGTCCCTTGGTGCCTGCAGGCAGGGATTTAAATTGGGATATGTCACAAGCCAGCTGCCCCGATGGCTACACCCAGTGCCCCACCGTGCTCTCACCTGCTTTCAGGACTCTGGTCTGCACGGGCACAGCCACCCTTGGGACCTGCCACCGCGTCATCCCAGAGCATCCCAAAGAGGGGTCAGCGAGCGCCTGTCTGGGAGTGTTTATCTGTCTGCCTTTCTCCCTCCGCAGGAAGCACTATCTCACCATCGCCCTGCCTCGCTCCAGCCCGGTTTCCTGCTCCATCCTGCCAGGTTTACCCTGCTTTTTCCTCCTCCCCTCCCCCTGCCCCACGGCTGTCAGGCCATGTTTGCATTTCTGTCTCCTGCTGTCTTTCCTCTCCCTACACCCCCCCGCACTCGCTCCCTACTCCATCCTCCCCGAGAGGCTACGTCCTGAGCCAAAGTTAGCCTCTGTCAGGTAGCCACATGTCCGGCCTGGGGCAGCGGGTCAGCCGGGGCCACCCTGCAGACCTCCTCCAGGATCTCTGCTGTCAGCAGCCTCCCCGGGCCCCGGGGGAGCCGGCTGTTTGCTGCTCTCACCCGGGCGAGGGATGCTCCCGCACATCAGAGAGCTCGCTTCCCCTCGACGAGCCACTGGCCCACCCCTTCTGCTGCTGGCCAGGGGCTGGCCAGACGCCGCTTTGTTTGGTCCCCCATTCCCTGAATCGGTCCGGCTTTGTTGGCTGCCTGCTCCTGCCCAGAGAATCCTTTTCCTGCCTTTGAGATAGAGGATGCTCGAGCCATCTGTGCGTTTTATTTCCTTGTAGAAACTAACAAGCTGAGGATTGCTTCCTCTCCCTGACATTTTGGAGGGCAGCTCCTGCTCAGCGGGATGCGCAGGGAGGGGAGGGGGAGCCCAGCACCTTCAGACAGGAACAGGACCTATTCTGTCCACAGGATTCACTCCCCAAGGGGCAGAAATCCTCAGACCTGCCAAAATGCCTGTGGCAGCTCCCACCCTGCTGCTGCCACGGCTCTGCAGGAGCCCAAGGCGAGCCGCCCTGCTTAGCATACATAGCCACCCCTCTTCCAGTGGCCCCTATTAACTGCATGGCTAAACCCTTGCAAAACTCAATTAAAATTATCCTCCCACATCTTAAGGACTGTCAGGTTGCTTCTCTTCCTGTTTTAATTTACTTCTTTCAAAATCTTGCCCTGCTCACATTCTCTGCCCCCGCAGGATGTGATTAACGTGGCATAGAAAGAGCAGAGGGATTGGATGACTTTAGGGGACCGGTAACAGAAATTTGCACTGTTCCTTATGTCTCTAACCTGAAGGGACACAATGGATGGTCCACAGCTCGTGTGAAATGAGTGTGGGTCCAAATCTGGTACCTGGCAGACAGGCATTTCCAGCACGAACGGATGGCCAGGATGGGCTGGGGACATCCCCCGGTGGGCCCCGGGGGTCTGGGATCTCTGGGCAAGTGGTTTGGGAAAAGCTTGTACTGCTGCTACCTCCAGTTAACCTATTTGGGACTGCTCAGGAGTTGCCTGACCGTTGCAGGATTCAGAGTTTAATTCCACCCCGTGTCTATCCAGGTGTAACCCTGGGGGCTGAAGTACCTCTGGCAGCAGTGGGTACAAACCCCTGGGACACTAAAGAGACACCTGTGGCCAGTGAGAAGAAATGGTAGCCTGTACAGTGACAAAGGGTAAATGACTAAAGGAAATTATTATCCGCTGCTTCTCACACCGTACCTGATGAAGTTACAAGGCAGATGACAAAGGACCTTTTCACGCAACTCAGCTAAACTGTGGATTTTGCCACTGTGGGATGACACCCACGGAAAGGTTCCCAAAGAGAGGGATAAGGTCTCAGAGGACAAGTCACCACCAGCTCTTACACACAGTGATCCAGGTGAGACACCCAGGTCTAGATGTCTCTAAACCGCCCATTGCCAAAACAGAGCGGGTGCCTCAGGGCAGGATCCCCCTGCCCATGCCAGGGCATCATCCCCTTTCCCAGAGCCCCAGCTGCCCACGCTGAGGCTGGTGATGGCCCGGGCAGAGCCAGGACCAGCTCCAGTGCCTGGCAGGGGCTTCCACCCACAGCACCAGGGCTTCGCTGCATGGACACAGAGGAAGGGAAAAGCCTGAGAAGCAGCGTAGAGGAGACCCTCAGTTCGGACATCATTAACTACAGGTCCATCATGAGCCATTCCCAGAGGCTCAGGTGAAGCTCCTGTCAAAGCAAGCCGCAGATGTGCCATTGGGGGAAGATCGAGTTCAAGCTAAGCGAGGCCTCGGCATCCAACTCTCGCTGGGAGATGAGGAGGCAGAGGCAGCTGACCGGGAAGTCAGACAGAGCCCGAGGGTTGGCACTGAGCACGGAGAGAAAAGGGCAGCAGCATTTGGAAAGAAAAAAGCAAATCACAGGTTTGTTTTTTTCTTGATGTGTGTGGGCTTAATTGCTGGCCTTTGAAGTTTAGCTCTTCCCAAGACTGTTGGCTTGTGAACAGGCTGAGCAGGATGCTGAAGAAACCCCTGTATCCCACTCAGAGCAGGTTTCCCCCACATGAGCAAAGCCTGCTGCAGCCAGGCTGACCATGCTGGCCTTTTTCAGGGGTCTGTGAGCCATGCAGCTGGACTGGGAGGCACTATGCCAAGCAGAAAAGACCTGCTCCTCTGTCTTTGTGTCCCTGGCATTTGCATCCAGATGTTTGCTACTTAGCTGTGAATTGAAATCAGCCTGGAGCCCTCAAATGAAACAGCTGCCCTGGAGCTGGCAGTGTCTGTTCTCCTCTGCAGCACAACCCATCCTCAAGTTGTTCTCTAGCTGCTGAGTGCAAGAGAAGCTGATGAACAGGGTAAGTGGGAAAAAACAGGTTTGCAATTAGGTGATTATCTTGGCCTTGGAAAACCTGGATTCAATTCCCCATCTGCTCCAGGCTCCCTGCAAGCCTGTCATGCAGCTTCTTTGTACCTCCATCCCTGCCTGAGCCAGAGGGTAGGGCAGCAGGAACTGGGCTGCTTTGGCTTGGAAAAAAAGATACTCGAGCAAGAAAGGAGGAATTCTTACTCCTTCTAATGAATGATTACAGGGAACAAAGAAAACGGATTTATCCCAGAGCCAATGCAACATGAAAAAGCTACATCAGATGTGGATGGGTCCAGAAAGTAGGAAGCACAAGCAAAGTGCAGGAGGAATTTAAACTTCCTGATAATCAAAGCAGGGTTCTCAAGCATCAAGTATAATCTAAAAATAATAATAATAAAAAAGCAAAGGGAAGAGCGGTCACAGGCACGAGAGCGCGCTGCTGCCTGGGGAGCAGGAGAGCACAAACCCTCCTCCACGGTGCAGCTTCTTGCATGCACACCCGCACGTGTGCGCACGTGCATCTGCACAACCCCTTCTGCCGCCTCCGACGGGGTGGGCACGAGGGGAGGCAGGAAGATCACAGGCACACGCTCTTCAAAGAAGAATTAGTCATCAGAGGTAGCGGCAGAGGAAGGAAACCTCAGGTACGAGGTCAGACGTGCACAAGCAGAGAGGGCTGCTAGAAGAGCTCTGAGCGCTCGCTGCAGATCTAAGAGCCCTCCTGGCATCCACGTGAGCAGGACGGGAGGTGCAGTTCCATGGGTAAATGCATCTACGGTGTTTTCCTCCTGGAAAACACCGCACAGCTCGGCTTTCTGCCCTCCTTGAAAGCAGCCGGAGCTGGCCAAACCTGGAGTCTTCCCTGATGTGGTTAATAAAAATCTTACTCTGCTCTCTGCAGGATGCCCAAGAGGGACAGGGTCTAGAGAGCACCGCAAAGCTCTCTCCCCACACAGGGCTTTGCTGGGTTGCTCCTCACCCCTGGGTCAGTGATCCCGTCTGCTCCCTGCTGGGCAAAGAGACTTGAAGATGGAGAGACTTGGGGCACTGGGAGGAAAGCTGGCCCCGCGGGGCCACCCGGGGCATTGATGGCAAGTTACAAATGCGTGTGCTCTCAGTTTCTCTTGGTGCAGAGCTGTGACCGCAAGCCAGGACCCCCTGCAGCAGGAGATGATAATCATCATCTCCAAGAGCCGAAGTGTATTGGGGCATTCACGTCACTTGAGATTAGCTGGCCGTTTAACATCTGCACAAATTTCTCTCTCCACCTCCACATAACACCCCTCACACAGCTATGAAACTCATTTAATTCCCTTCCAAGAAAGGCTGAGTTGGAAATGTCACACTTTGTATATCATAGCACAATTCCTACGATGAAACACCCAGCCTAAATGGCAGTATCGGACTCTGGTGCTATTTGAAGGCCAGCAAGCTAAAAGACCTTATGCTGCTTTTTAAAAATAGGTTACAAGAGGGTTACCAAGTTTCATAAACACCCAGTTACTCTCTTGTTAATACTCAGAGGTTGACTGTTGTTTTCCCGTTCAAAGGTGCTTCCCTTGCCACGCAGCTCAGCGGGGAGAGCACGCAAGCAGACGCAATGGGAAGGAAGCGTTTACACATGCTAATGACTTCCACCAAAGGAGCACAAGTACTAACAGGGAAATTGTGCTAAAGAGACAACACGCCACTTCCTTGGCTGTCCCTATTTGGTCACCACAAGGTGCTTGGTGCTCAGAGCCATGGGGTGAGGCTGGGCATGGCCTTCCCAGCCCCACGGGAAAGCCAAGGCGTGAACAAAGGGAAGACACGCTGGCTTGGACCACAAAGGCAGGAGAAGCCATTTGGTAGCGGGGCCGTTTCGGCACCACACTGGACCAAGGGGCTGAGGACAGGCATGGGCCCTTTCCCATTCCCAGCAATGTGGGTCTGGGGGCCAGAGACCCTCCAGGTGCTGCTCAGACCATTTTGCCATGTGCATCTCTCCACGCCAGCACAGGTTTCCTAAGCTCATATAGGGCCCTGTTTATTTTTCTTTTTCTTTTTTTTTTTTTTTTTTTAAATCTACTATTGTATTAAGAAGTGTTTTTCTTTTGGCAAAGGTTACTGCGGGGCCAACGCCGTGCAGAGTCTCCTGCCTTCCATCACCGCTATAACCTCTGAGCAGGAGCTTAGCCTGGCCAACACCACTTATCTTCAACGAAGGCAGGCTTGTATTTCCACCACCATATAAAAGCTAGATCCCAGTGCTCCCCCTCTCCCCCAGTGCATTCTTTGAAATGCCACCCAGGCCTTGTTATTGCTGGGAGGCTGGAGAGACAGGGATTAACTGCCTCAGGCTGCATTAGGCTTTATTTGTCTAAGCAGCCAAGGGTGAGGAGCGGCCATAAATATTGTGAAATGCCGAGCGTTGCGGAGGGGCAACATTGGGCAATGCAGGCACCATGGCAGCAGGCATCGTCTCTCGGCCTGGGTGCAATTCTGGTGTGACCGATGTTGGACAGGTTCCTGCCTCCCTACAGCACAGGAGGTTTGGGGGACATCCAAACCCATCCTCAAGTGTTCAAACTGGGCACGTCAAGCTACCACCCGTGCCTTCTGGTTCCCTCGTTAGTCCTCGTAGCATATGAGCAAGCAAGCGTGGTGGGTCTACCCGACCAAGTGGGAAAATCCCACCACAACACTGTCACCCGAGCGGGCACACAGTGGGGTCTGAGCCCGTCTGCCCACAACAGGGCTGTACGGGGTACACAGTGGCTCCCCTTCACTTGCGCACTGCGACGTCCCAGCACAGGGAGGAGGTGAAGAACAGGGCATGCCCCGATCCCATCCCAGCACCAGTGGTACTGCCAGAGCCGGCACTACAGACAGCAGCCCAGGACCTGCTGAATCTGGTAGTTGGGCAACAACCAACAAACCAAATGAGGAGTCATCAGGCCCAGATGCACACCACATTAGCTAAATTGCTCTACAAAGGCGTCACTGGGTAACTGTTTGCAGGCAAGGTGGTTGCTTCCCACGTGTTTCATCCCAGCACAAGGGCCGCGCGCTGCCTGCCCAGCGGCACAGGGAATTCCTTGGTGTGAACACATGCATCGCCCGCAGGAGCATCCCACGCCGCAGCTGACTGCCACGCTTTCGGGACGTGCCGTTAAACTTCTGCCCTTTGCCTCCCGAGGGCCAAGCACTGCAGCGTGGTGAAGCGATGATGGGCACTTAGACCAAATTACGCCTCACTGGGGACTCTGCTCAGGCTGGGACAATGCAACACATGAGTGATGGATTTCTGTGGGCGCTGGATGCTGTCACCTCTGCAGGATGCGATTCTGCTTGCTGCCATCACTCTGAGCTGGCAGTTTCCAAATCTGAGTATAAACCACAATTCATGCCCAACCTTCTTGCCTCAGTAAATATCAAGATTTACTGTCGTCCACAGAAATTACTGACTTGACCCTTACTTTTGTCAGTACTTATTTTTTTAGGTCACTATATCTAACATCCATCTCAGCAGACGCCAGTATTTCAGAAGTGGGGAAAACGAGTCACAGAGGGAGAGCGAAGCCCAGAGCTGAACCTCACTGTCAGCACACGCACGTGTGTCTGCTCCGACACATACATGCTTCCCCCGGCCGATGCAGGACCTTCAACACATGGGGAAACCAATGGAGAGTTTTCCAGGCTCTGCTACGCAGCCCTGCGCTTTTTGTAGCTTTTTGGGGGGAACATATGAAACCAGTAAACCTTTTGCAGTCTTCCCTGGTGCATGAAGAGCCCATGTGCCTCCATAACTCAGAAAGCTGATGGAGGACCCCAAAACCCTCCTCAGGTCTGCTGGGACTTGTGAACGTGCAGTCAGACCTTCACAAACCTATGGAGCCACTACCCAACCCGGTCCACCTGGCTGGGCCCTGCGGGGTCTGCCAAGCGCCATGAAGCCCCACCAGCGACCAAAATGGTGAACCCGCTGCAGGATGGGCACTTTGTGTCCCCAGAGAGGAAGGGGACGGTGACCCAGGCAGGAGGCCTGGCTGCCACAGGCGCTGCTCGCTGGCTAGCACTGGCCGCTCAGGAAAGCCATCATGAGCTTGCAAATTCTTTGTAAGCTTCCCACGTGACACAATTACCGAGGGGCCAGATCCTGAAGCCTTTCTTCTCTCTTTACTCAGACTGGTCTCCACTGAAGTCATTGAGGCATTGGCCTAAATACAACTGAAGGACTTCAGGATTTGGCCCAGTAATAAAAACTTCCTTCCTTTGTCTACCGCTCACTCTGCACGATCTCACTACCTCCTGGCCTCCTCCTGGCCACGTCTCCTGAGACTGGGGCCATCAGTTGTTTTGGTTGATACTGCTCTTCTCTTTCATTTTGCCCTCCACCAGACCATGCCTGTCCCCTCGTGCAGCTGCAAGCTGCTGAGGTGGAGGGAGCCGGAGCGGCCGGTGAGGAAGGTGGATCCTGGGGTGAAATGCAACCTGGCAGAGGGGCAGTGCCGGTCCTGGGGACGCACCTGTGTCTAGACACCACGCAGGCTGGGAGCAGTCTCAGCCATCACCTCCCCAAAGGCAATTCCTTCAACCCCTCTTTGAGGATGGGATGGAGTGCCTCCAAAAAAGCCTTTCTCCCCACCGCTGACTGTCGAGCAAGTGCCTTAGGCTATACACTAAACTTTTATGTGACGGGGACTGGGTGAGATGACTCCTGCCCAGGAAGGTATAGCAGGAAGTTAACTCATCTGGCTGCAATGGCAACTATGCATCACGCTAGGAAGTGACACCATAAGAAACACGTATAATTTTAAACAAATAACTTGCGATATGAATTTTGCTGCTTTTTCTGCCTCAAAATAGCCAGGAGGATGCAAAGCCCTATTATCCCCCATGGGTACTTCATCCCCAGCACGGCCATCCGAAACATGCACTGGGATTTGGGGCAGGAGACAGGAGCTCCTGCTTCCTTCCCATGTCTACCAGCCTTGCACACACCTGTGGCACTGATAGAGCAACATATGAACACAAATAGACTGATACAGCAATCCCCTCGCACCAATCTCCCTGCCTGTGCTGCTTGATGACAGTAAGCAAACACAAAAGCAATTTGAACTTAGCTGAAGTGAGAAGCATTTGGTCCTGAGGTACCAGCGCAGTTTGATGACCTAAACCTCAATCCTGCAACTCACAGATGGTCAGGTAGGTGACCTGGTCATATTGCTCAGAGAGCACAGAAACAACTCCTGCAAGTTCCTGCTGAGCTCTTCAGTCTTGCAGGGAAGTTTTTAATATTGCTCAGCTAAAACTGAAACAGTCAGACGCGCACCTTGGAGCATGCAGCTCTAACCACCCCAGGGAACACAAAACTCTCTGAGCAGCAGAGGACCGGTGATTCCAGGGCTGCACAGGTCTGCATGAGCCCCGTGCCACCCAGCCCAACTGAGGCAGCTCACCGTGCCCTGCATCCCAACGCGGAGCACTGCGACGCCGATCTGCGCATTGCACAGACTAAGAGTCCAGCGTCCAGTCCAGCGGCAAGAGCTGCCTTGCATAAGGCTTGCTCTTTAAAAAATACAGTCTCGCTGTACATTCTGCCCTTTTTAAATACATTAATTGCCATGGAAACAATGCTCTTATTGGTATGGGAGCAGCCTGGTGGCCTCCACAGATGCAAGATAAAAATCAATGGATACATTGAAATACAGGCTGTATTTCAGGACCTTTTGTGGTTTTGGGGCTGGTCACCATGGGCACATATGAGAGAATGGCTCAGATGCTAGTAAGATGCCATCTTCTATGGAGAGCAAGCTGGGGACAATAAAACATGCAGCAACATCTCCTTTGCAGTGTTTATCTGCTTGGTCAGAGCACCCTTGTATGGCAGCCCATCCCAGTACTGATGTGTGTGCTCAACTCCTGGCGCTGGTTGTCATTCCCAGCTCCTGCTGAAGCATCCCAGCCCTGGCTGCCCTTCACATCCTCACTGCCAGTAAGTGGAAAGCCTCACCTGGTCTCAGACCTTGGCAGGGTGGCTTTGCTCCATGCTTTCCCACTCCCCATCCACAGCCCTTTCCACCATCTCAGATGCCTCACCAAAAAGAAAAAAAATGCCAATATAATATATATATGCCATTGCTTCTTGGCCTTGAGAGTCTTTAAAATAGCACCGAGGGGGCTTGTACACAAACCAGCACAAAGGGAAGGGCTGCGAGTGCCCTTCCCTCCCTACCCGCAGCCACCCCCAAAAACCCGGTGCAAAGGGCAGCCCTGGCCGCCCGGCTCTCCCCTCCAGGCGAGGAGGAGCGCTGCCCTGTTCCCTGCCGTGCCGCCCATCATAAAGGGGTCCCTGAGCTGTTATCAGGCAGTGACAGTTTCCGCCATCAGATTCCTCCTGTCCGTCAGGAAAGCTAAATAAGGAACATCGTTCAGGCGGCTGCAGGAAGAGGGGAAATGCAGGGACATCCGGCCCAGCTGCCAATTTTTCCTTTCCCATGAACCACCGCTGACCTCCGCCAAGGGAGAACCTGGACACGCAGCCTGGCATCGGCACCGCTCGTCTTCGCTTAACCCTTCCCCAGGGGGCTGCCCCGGCCCCCGGAGCCTGCCCGGGCGGGCGGCCTGGCCACGCCGTGCAACGCGGCCGTGGTGGGATGGCACACGGGTGCCGCGTCACCGGCGCTAGCGCCGCAGACCGAGGCGGGCGGACTCGGCGCACCGGCTGGCGTTCGCCCAGCCAACTGGAGCCACGGCCGGGAGAAGGCTTAACCCCTCCGCACCTGCATGCGAGTGGGTGGCTACACCTCGCGCGGCAGCAACGGGTCCCGAAAGCATCATTGAGCCGCTCTGACTCGCTTCCCTCTTCGCATGCGCTGAGACTGGGAGCAGGGCCAAGCTTATTCTGTCGCTAAGCCCTCTGCGTCCGCACTGGGGTTTTCCAGGCTCTGCTGAGAGTTGTAACCAGCTCTGGACTGGCTGCTACAGGCAGGTAAAATCTCATCTCCTCTTTCTCTCTGCTCACTCCAGGGCTCTGCCCATCACTAATTGGGGATGAAGAGCAGGAAGGTCTGCAGCCCACCCAGCTTTTTCTCATGGTCCTTCCTGGGGATAGCCCTGGGGTCCTTGCTGCCTTTCACTGCACAGAAGCAGAGCAGGGGAGCAGCAGCCGCCTGGTTATTACATGCTCAGAGAAGGGCAGACCACAGCACTTTCTCAGAGTATCTCTTGCCTTTCCCCACCACCTCATTCTCTACGCTTCCTCAATTTGGAGTCTTTTCTTGACGCCCTAAACCGATCCTCTGTCATTAGCAAATGACGTCCGTCCCACGGCACCTCCAGGTTTGGCCCGCAAAGCCTGTGCTGGAGATCCTTGCCCTGGAAGGAGGGGGCAGAAACGCAGCAAGAAAAACAATTCACACGTGGGAGAAGCTGTAAGGTGAAATACAAGTCACTGGCTGAAACCTGTTTCTGCTCCCTCAGCAGGGAAATGACTCCAGGAGAGACTCCCCACTTAATATTCTCAGCTTATAAAACTTAGCAGGATTTTCGCCACCGGCTGCCACGGGGCCAGGTTTTCACCCTCCTTCTGCTGAACTTGCACCTAGAGACAGAGCAACTTGCCCACAGCCGCTCAACAAAACGAGCGGTCACACTGGACTCAAGGGCTCATGCCTCCTTGCCGACTTGACCACAGGCCATCTCCGCTTCCACTATTTTGCGTTAACAATGAGGCACCGCAGATGGGCAATAATACTGTGTGCCGAAAACATCAGAACTATTTTGACCAGAGAGAAAAAGCCCCCCTGGGACCTGGCTAATCCTCCCTTTTAACAACGTGAAACAAGAAACAAAGGTCTGGGATAGCCAGAGGCAATAAAAACCCTGGAATTAATTTAACCAGTCACTAGATGCCAGTGCAGCTGCAGCAGTATTTCTTCTCCCAACGAAGGACAAAAGATAATTCCACCCCTGGCCCAGGGCAAGGCTCGGCGCTGGCCTCCCCAGCAGACGCTGGCACGCACCGGGGCGGTCACGGTCCCCGCCACGGCACCCAGCTGGCGTGGGACCCTCTGGGGCTGTGAGCCCAGCTCCCTGCTGCCCCTTGCCCAGGTGGAGATTTGCAGGAGCTGCCTGGGGCAGGTCAAGGCGAAACGTGGTGCTGGGCACCTCTGGCTCACAGTCCGGGGTGGGAAACTGGGCTTTCAGCTTTAACTAACCACCTGCGGATTTCCTCCTTGCAAAGCTACGTATTTTTCCATGCACGACTGCCTTTGGGCCCAGGCAAATGTCTAACACCCACAGGGCCCCGTGGTGATGAGCTCCACCTCTGCACACTGGCATGCAACAAGCCACCGGCCCCCTGCCACGCTCCTCATCCTCCCACCACAGGAACCTGCCAGGAACTGCCTTCTCCAGGCGAGCCGTGATTTTGCAGCCCTCTGTTGCAATGCCCCGGCCCATCTTTCCCAGCGGAAGGGCCCTGCGACGTTTAGTCATTCCTCACACGGAAACCACCATGACCGCTGCTCCTCCGCTCCAGCTCCCCACCCTCCGTGGGCAGCGCAGCCCGCGGGGTCCGGCCATCACAGGGTTTTCTGCTTCTCCCCACACCTGCAGGATCCCCCGGGATCCCCATCACCCCGGGCTTATTGCAGCTTTCCCCCGCCACTGGGTTTAAATACACAGCCCCCCCAAACTGGGGGTGAGGGAGCCCTGCACCTTGCCCCCATTGCTTGGGGCTGTTTCAGTCCAGCAGGCTGAATTCAAAGACGCCACGTTCATTTGGAAACGCCTCTGCTGTGCCAGCTTAAGTGTTTGGGGAGAAGGTGGGTGAGCTGGGTGCTATCTCCAGGGCTCACGTTGCTCCCCAAAGCTGCTGAGAGCCGGTCAGAGCTGGGGACCCATCAAGAGCCCCCTCCTGCTCAGCAGCCATTCTGCAAAGCAACCTCCCGAGCGCTGCAGATGCCCCGTATGGCATTGGAGAAACTGCTGCCTGGCCACAGCCCCCTCCTGCTGCTGTTCCCGTGGGATCCCGCTCTCCCTTTCCCTCCCCAGGAACTGCCCTGGGACGCCGGGAACAGCCTGTTCCCTCCTGGCCAGCCAGGAGCACCTGCCCTTCCCACGCCTGCCCTGGGAAACACCGCACCAACGCGGGGCCAAGAGACACCCCGGGGACAGCGATCCCGCATGGAACGTGCCACGGGAGTGAGGCAGCGGAGTGGGGTGGGACATGCGGGAGGAAGCCCCCTCCCGCCCCGCCTGCACTGGCCAGGGACATTGTGCTGCCGGGGGAGTGTCCCCCAAACCAGACGTCAAATTGAGCTCAGCAACAAACACCCTTGTGCAGGCAGCGAGCCACGGGCTTGCGTGCCCAAGCCAAATCCCAGAGCGGTAGTTGCAGCTCATTCATCCAAAATCGCCCGTAAGCAGACGGCGGGGCACAAGGGCCGTGGGCTGCCCCCTCCCTGGCAGCCCCCGCGGACCACGGGCTGCATCCCTCCCATCACTCACCTCCTCCTCGGAGGCCCTGGCTCTGTTTCATCACTGACAAGCGGCTGGGTTAAGCCAGAGCGGGGTTTGTTGCGCGCTCGTGGGCTTTTGCATGAAAGGGTGTTGCTGGAATGGCCCATGTTTATTACTTGCAATGAAGCAACCGCTTCAAATCCCAGCTGCGAAGGCGAATGTTGCTGCTGGCACGGTCAGCGCAGGACTGTCCGAGCACCCGGCCAGGGAGGTCTGCGTGATCTTAGAGGAGGGCAGGCAGCAGCAGCTAAGGCGATCGGCTCAGGTCCTACACAAGCACTGGCCCTTCCCTCATGCAAAGGGCATACGCTCCTGAAAGCAGCAAGGCAGAGTCTCCAACAGGATTATTTGGCTGTGGGGTGGTCAGCGCTGCTCTGCGCCCAGAGCATCGCAGCTCAGGCAGCGCACGCTCTCATCGCCATCCACAAAGGGTTACCCCAAGATGCCCAGGGATGCTGGGGCTGAACCTCTGCCTGTTCCCCCCATCACACCACCTGCAAAGGGCAGCACCCCGACTCCACTCCATCCTGGGAGCACCGCAGAGCTGGGACACAGGGAGAGCCTGTGTGCACGCACACGGCATCCCCGCCTGGCACTGGCCTGTTTAACCAGGTACCGGGGTGCAGGAACAAGCAGGATGCAGGACCCAGAGCCAGAACAGAACTTTCATGATCGCGAGATGAATATTTCACCCTTCCCAGGTGGAACAGTCTCACATCCCTGTCCCTGCTCCCAAAGGGAGCAAATATTTGCACCCACTTGGGATAATGGTTAATGAGGAATTTGTGGGTCCTTTACACGCTGACAAATTGGTCTCAGGTAGAACTGAAGAAGAGGCAGCAAATCCCCAGGGTACGGTCCCCTGCTTGAGCCCCGCATCGCCCTCCGTCGCTGCACTAATCAGGCAGCGCCAGAGAGCTTCAAAGCTCTGCGCAGCCCTGCGCTGACGAGGCCCACACATCGTGCAGCCGCGCTGGCCAGAGCCTCCCAGGCACCGCTCCCTGCACCTCTGGGAGATGAAAGAACCTGAAAACAGCTACAGGATGCTTTACAAATTGCTGACAAGAGAGCTCTGAACAGCTGCAGCTCCCGCCGCCATGCCACCGGCAGCAGGTCCCTTTCTGCCCTGCCTCCAGGAGCAACCCCTGAGCTCTGGCAGCCTGGGGGGTCCTTCAGCCCCGCGGCACCGGAGCCGCCGGCAGCATTTTGGGCAGAGCAGGTTCGCAGTGCCACTGCTGGCGATGCTGTCCGTACCGCACCTCTGCACCGCTGCAGCCAGACCTGCAGCCCTCCCGTGAGCTCGCTTCAACAACGGCAGCAAACGCCACCGGTGACCGTGAGTCACTGAGCTAGGGCTACAGAAAATCCTATTTATGATCCCAAAATTCATCTCCCCACATTGCAAGCTTCCAGCGTTACTAACTTTCTGTCGGTTTCGCTCTAATCCGGGCTGTAAATGCTTTACCTGTACGAGCAGGAGGTTTCCTGGGGGAAGCTGGTGGGATGGGTGCCCCGTCCCCGCTGCCCCGGCAGCGCCCACCCAGCTCCGCTCTGCCCCACGGCCTCTGCTCTCTGGAAGGGCGTTGCAGCCCCAGCTCTGCTGTGGTTCCACATCCACCTGACCCAAGCTGCGGCCAGGGGGTTCAACTCGCTGCCCAACAGCCTTTTGCCCCAGAAGCGCTAATGGGAAGAAAAAGCATTTCACCGGGATCTGCCTTGGGTGACTTCCCAGGCGGACCAGAGCTGCCAGCGAGAGGCTGGGAGAGGCAGGCTGGACGGCATCGCGTGGACCACCGCCTCCTCGCGCCTTCCTCCCCAACACGCTGCCCGCGCTCGCAAATTAATGACTCTGTGCATGAAAAAATAAATAAACAGAGCAGGGAGCCGGCCTCCAGGCTGCCCTCCCGGCCGGGCGCTTCCCCGCGCAGAGAAATCCCTCCTGCGAGAGCCCGGTGCCGTTTCTCCCCGCTTGCAGCGAGCACGCCCGCGGCACGGGCACGGCGTGGGCTCACCCACGGCCTCACCCCCGCGGCCCCGAATCCCGCAGGGACGGCAGCAGGCTCCGGTCCCGTCGCTGCGGGGCCGCTGTCACAGCCGTCGGGGACACCCGGGCGGGCACCGCGCCGCGTCCCCGTCGGGGCTGGGGAGTCCCGGGGCGGGCTGCGCCGGGGCTGGGGGACCCCAAGGCGGGGAGCGCCGGTCCCCGTCGGGGACGTGGGGGGACGGGGGACGCCACGGCAAGGCAGCGCGGGTCCCCGCGGGGGTCTGGGGGACACGCGGGCGGGCGGCGCCGGGTCCCGTCCCGTCCCGTCCCGTCCCGCCCCGCCGGCGCCGGCCCCATCCCCAGCGCGGCCGCAGGTGCGGGGCGGCCGGTCGGGGAGCGCAGCTCCGCAGCCCCGGTCGGGGAGGGCAGCCCCGCAGCCCCGGTCGGGGAGGGCAGCCCCGCAGCCCCGCAGCCCCGGTCGGGGAGGGCAGCCCCGCAGCCCCGGTCGGGGAGGGCAGCCCCGCAGCCCCGGTCGGGGAGCGCAGCCCCGCAGCGCTCACCTGCCTCCGAGACAATGCCGAGCCAGAGCCAGAGGGGCAGCGTGCAAACTCTCTTCATCTCCGGGGCTGCGGGCAGGTCCGTGCGGGGCGGCGCGGAGCGATGCGGTGCGGAGCGCCCCGCGCCCGAGCTCTGCTCCCGCCGCGCCCCAGCTGCGGCGACGCGCGGCGGCGGGCGGGGAGCACCGGGGCCGCTTCCTTTTCCTCCGCCCGCCCGGGCCGCCCGCCGCCCTCCGCCGAGCCCGCGGGGCGCCGGGCGGGCGGCGGGGCGGGGAGGGGCGGGGCGCGGGCGGTGCGGGGGGTCTGCACCCCCGCACCTGCGAGCACCGGCCAGGGTCTGCACCCCCGCACCTGCGGGCACCGGCCGGGGGTCTGCACCCCCGCACCTGTGGCCACCGGCCAGGAGCTGCACCCCAGCACCTGTGGGCACCGGCCAGGGGTTGCACCCCTGCACCTGCAGGCACCGGCCGGGGGTCTGCACCCCAGCACCTGTGGGCACCGGCCAGGGGTTGCACCCCTGCACCTGCAGGCACCGGCTGGGGGTCTGCACCCCCGCACCTGCGGCTCCAGGCACCGGCCGGGTGTCTGCACCCCAGCACCTGCAGGCACCAGTGGCAGGGCTGCACCCCAGCACCTGCGGGCACCAGCCAGGTGTCTGCACCCCAGCACCTGCGGGCACCGGCCAGGGTCTGCACCCCAGCACCTGCGGGCACCAGCCGGGTGTCTGCACCCCAGCACCTGCGTGGGTGCATGCATGTCCCACACCTGTGTGCATGGCTGTGCATCTCCCCTGCAGCTGGGTGCAAGCGTGTCCCTCGCCCGCGTGCATGCCTGTGGGTCACCCCTGCCCTCCTGTACACATAAGCACCCCCACACCTGTGCGCCTGTTTGTGTGAACACACGCCCTGCACGCCCGTGTGCACCCCTGAAGGTCCCACCTGCCTCCGCGTCCCCCCGCGCCTGTGTGCAAATGCCTGCACCTCTCCTTTCTTGTGTGCACCTGGGTGCACGTCCCGACCTCTTGGACCAGAGGGAATGCACGCAAATACCCTCTCACACCGGTGTGCACACACTTCATGTGAACACATGCATCGCACGTCTGCCTGCACACGCACCTGCATGCACCCCCCCAAAGCCCCTACCTCACACCTGTATGCACCCACCCAGGCACGCAGTCCTGCCCTCACCCCCTGAAGCCCCACTCCTCCTGCACCCCCCAAGGGGCACACAAAGATGCACACGCACTTTCTCACACCTCTGCGCACCCACTTGCACCCCTACTCGTTTGGGGGAGCACCAGGGGCCCCCACTCATGCCATCCATCCATGCACACTGCCAGCAGCATGAGGCAACCACATTGCCCCCCAGCACCAATACATGTGGCACCCGCACCCCTTTCTGGCAGGTGTGCACCGAAACACACGCACACGACCGTGACGTTGGCGGCAGAATGGTGACAGTGCCGCTACACGCGTGCCAGCAGCGCTGCTGCCACGCCACCGCCACTGCCAGCGACAGCGGCACCCGCTCGGCGCGAACCGACTGCGAACACGCTGCAGATGGAGGCGATGGCAGAGCTTGGGGAGCGCGGCGGCACGGCGGGCGCAGCCCCAGCCAGCTGCCTGCGCACCCAGTGGGCGCTGCGCGGGTAAATAAGCACGGCCCCACGCTGTGCCCGGGGGGTTTATTAATTATGCACGCTTGCAGACAGCGCAGAGCGAGCCTGAATGAGAACCATGTGCTCATGGCTTCGAAAAGGCATGAAAACTTCTGTGCGCTCAACCGCTCTCGCTGCCAAACCTGTGGAAGAAATCACCCTGTCCCTCTCCTGGAGCCGTCAGAGGGGCTCCAAGCTACAGAAATTATTTTACCAATCTCCCCCTGGCCCAGTTAGTGAGTTTTAACCCTGAGAGCGCTGGCTGCATTCCTCTTCAGCACACTCATCTTGGACCACCTCCCTCCTCCATCCTGAAGGAGCAGAAAGCAGCGGTGTCCCTCCATTCCAGGTGGGTGCCCAAACCCCTGCAACTTTCTGGAGAGAGACTTTTAAAACTCGCCATGTCGATGGGGTGTTGAGGCAGAGCTGGGGACCACACAGAGGGGCAGCACTGCCCATCACTGTGGGGTGAAGAGCTGAGATCAGACCCCTCCCCGGTGCCGGGGGCTGTGATCAGAGACGGGGCAGCCACGGGGCTCCCCGCCATGGTAGCATATCTGCGCCAGGGACCACTGTGAGCATCAGGGGTCATCGTGCACCTGAGAGATGAGCAGTGAGGTGGTGAGGTGCGGATGGTGATAGAGGGATGAATCGCATCACGCTGGAGAAAATGCAAGACCCGAGGGCTGCCTGCAGAGGCTGAGTGTGAGAAGAGCAGAGGGTCTGACCTGGGGTGTGTGTGGGGGAACCTCTGGCATCCCAAAAAATCAAGGGCTTTTGGCATCCTCCATCCATTGCAGTCCAAATGTGGCACCGTGCAGGCGGTGGTGGCCGGGACCAGCCCGTCCATGCTGCCATCTAACGGCAGGACGCCGGGGAGAGCTCGCCCTGCCACGACGGGGAATTTTCCATCACAAACACAGGGTGACTGTGGGACCGATGGGACCTTTCCATTGTTGCCACCCTGGGAAACAAAAAGATCTTATTTTAAAATCTTGCCCCTCTTCCGGCACGTGGGGGGATGCGAGGAAGCAAGGGCTTCCCCAAAGCACGGGATAAAGGCACAGACTCATTGCAGCAGGGGACCAGGGCAGGAGCTGCCGGACGCTGCCCAGACCCAGGCATGGCTATGGGAAAGGCACGCTGGGGTGGCTCTGGGGACACCCAGGGACAAAACGACGAGGTAACCTGCAGGGAAAATACAGCCTGGTCCTGGGGGCAGATGGCGAGAGCCAGCCCTGGCAGGTGCAGGGCCTGGGTGCTGGCACAGAGAGGGGTGCTTCGCCCCCATGGTGCCTGCTCACCCATCCCTGTCCCCTCCTGCCCGAACCCAGGGCCAGGCCCAGCCGGTCACTGCATTCACACCATGCCAGTGGTTTCTACTCCACGGTGCTACGGTTTATCAGTGAAATGCATTTTTCAGACAGCATTTAGCGGCAGGCAGTATTTCCTCACCAGGCTAACGCTGCATGTATGGCAGCCCAGAGCAACATTTCCCCTGCACGTAGGAGCTGCCATCCATGCTGCGTGCAGGGCAGGGGCTCTGCCTGCCCCAGCCTCCCTGCCAGAGCCTTTCCCCGACGGCAGGGCCAGGCGAGGACGTTGTACCCCGAAACGTGGCTGTGCCTGGGAGCGGCACACTGCAGCCACCGCATGCAGCCCGGCAGGAGGAGGAGGAGGAGGAGGAGGAGGAAGGACGTGCTTCCTCGGGAGCCCGCTCAGCCCGGGGATTTGGAACAAGCAGGTTTCGCTGCTCTCCAGCTCTGCCTTTGGCAAGGGGAAGGTGTAGGAGGTGGCAGCGATGGCACTGGCACACGTCGCAGCGAGCTGCTCGCAGCCCGTGCCGCCACACCGTCCCACGCGGCACACGGCAGCTGTGGGCAGCGGGAGCTGGCTGCCACCCTCCTGCCTGCCGGCAGCCGCCGAAGCCCGGCTGCGCTCGCTGCCTGCCAGCGCTCGGTGGAACCGCTCCCCTTCGCGCTTCGGGGCCAGCTGCCTGCTGCTGCCCAGCCTTCCTTGCCTGCGCTTGCGGGGCAGGTCGGGGAGGCGATGGGTTCCAGCTCCCCCAGCCACAGCTCCCTGCTGCGATCAAAGCAGCCTCACCTTCCCACAAAGGCTCCCAGCCCTTGGAGGGGGGGTGACAGCCCCCTGGGATCGGGACCTCTTTCCGCTCACAGCAGCATTTCTGAGCCAACAGCTCTTTCTTCTCCATTCTTATTTCAGCTGAGGCTGGGGGGCAGTGGGAGGACGAGGCAGGAGCTGGAAGAAGAGGCTTGGAGTCCAGCCCAGGGGCTCAGCAGAGCTCACTCACCAGCTAAAGCCCACCTGGGGACTGTGAGGGAACAGAAACCCCTGACAGCCCCTCCAAGCCCACCTGACCCCTGAGCAAGGCTGCACGGAGCAGAGGCTTCCCAATAACTGGGTCCCCTCCGCACCCACCCCATGCCCGCAGAGCCCCAGGCAGTGCACATCTGCCTGCGTCTTGCATGGGCCATCCTCCCCTACGGCTGAGCACAGTCTCCTCCTGCCCTGGGACAGGTATTGGGCAACCCAAAAAACGGGTGCTACAGCAGAGCCCGGCCCTGGCACACGGCAGTGGTGGTGCAGCGTAAGGATGGACGCCCCTCGTGGCACTGTGGGAGGACAGGGCCCCCCTGTCCCATCCCCGCCGGGCAGGGGCAGGACCGGTGAAGGGCTTGCTTTGCCAAGCATCCCTGTGCCCAGCTGCGGGAGCTGGAAAGCCCTCGTGCCTGCCCCTTCCCCCAGCACAGAAAGTTGAGCCTCTGCAGAGGAGGAATTTGCAGGCTCCAGCCAGCACCGGGGGCTACGCAGGATCGGGGTAGCTCCGGCCTCTGCTTTGACCCTGGAGGGGACTTGAGTGGCGTAAACACTGCAATCCTGCCCACCCCAGGCACTGCCGTCCTCCTCCCACCCATCGCTCCCACCAGCCAGGCTGGGACCCACCCCAGCACCTCCCGCATGAAGTCAACTCCGCGGATTTGTGAGCAGGACCAAGCGAGCTGGGGACACAGCCAGCACCCCCAGGCATGAACCCCAGCAGCCAAATCCCCCAACTTGCCCCCCCCCAGGAGCCCCAGGCTGCCCTCCCACAGGGGCAGCACTGCCAGTGGGGCCAACGGGCAGAGAGCTGTGCTGGGACCGCTTTCATGAAGTTGGCCTGAAATGGGACTTTGCATTTTTCACATATACAAATCCCTAAGACCCAGGCACGCCAGAGATTGGATCTTTAAACCCAGCAACCTAAGGCTGGGCCCACACGCACCTCCCCACCCCAGAGCCCTGCCAAACCCCCACCTTGTTCCCAAACAGCCCAACACAGGGAGAGGCAAAGCAAAAGGCCAAGAGCCACTGCAAGATGTGCAGAGCGCTCCAAGGGAAGGGCCGAGCGAGAGCCGTGGCTCTTTCGAGCCTCCTGCGCTGCAGGCAGAGGGAAGGAGCCTGGGCTGGGGGTGCTGTGCTACACCCCAGTGCAAGAGACCCCGCCGGCCCCAGCACGCAAGCCCCGAGCCGCTCCAGCAGGCCGTGGTCTTTCAAATGAGCTTTAATGGTGACCAAGGGAGGGGAGGCAGCGCCGCAGTCCCCGGGCTGCGGTGGGTCCCACACTGTGCACCGAGCTCCCTCTGCCGCTGGCCAGGAGCCCGTCCCCACAAAGCTCATGAGCAGAGGAAGCCCACCCCCGGGACACAGAGCTGAGCGTCAAAAGGCACCCGATGGGGATCAGGGACCTCCGCCCTCCTTCTCCGCAGGGTTTATGGGTGGGAGCGCAAAGAGGGTGCAAGCAGCCTGCACCCACCTCCGCTGCAGCCCTGTGGCTGTGGTTACTGAACCGTACAACGCTCAGGCACGGAAGGTTTTTCTTCACAAGGGGTGCCAGGTACCTCTGGGAATGCAGTGTGGCACCCACAGACCACAGCACGGAGAAGGGAGGGCAGAAGGTAGCTGGAAAGAGACTCATCCCCCTCCTCCCTCCCAAAACTGAAACCGAAACCACCCTTCCAACACCCTACCAAGTGCACGTGTGCAAGATCAGCCTCCAGCATGGCCCCAGGCAGCTTACTGGCAGCACCGCAGGGAGAGACAAGGAGCCAGGCTGGTGTCCCCAAAGCACCCCGCTCCCCCCCGTCCCTCACAGGGCCAGGTGGCAGAGCCGCATGGGCTCCATGTTGTCCCTCCCGTCGCTGAAGCAGGTGCTGAAGAAGGGGCAGTATTTCTCTGCAGAGACCTGGTGGAAGGTGAAGAGATGGGACATGTCGCCGGCATCAAAGAAGGTGACAGTGCCCTCCTGACAGTCCAGGAAGACCCCCACTTTGCGGGGGGGCCGGCGGGGAGTCAGGCGCACCCAGGGAGTGGTGGTGGCCCAGTACTCCGTCCTGTTCCGCAGGCGAAGCGTCCAGTAGCCGTTCTCCGGGCACAGCTTGACCTTCGCCGCCCGGTCCACAGCCTCGGCAGCCACCCCCAGGTCCCACTTGGTTTTGCTGCCCACCCAGACCTCCCAGTAGTGCTGGCCGCTGTCGAAGGTCCGTGAGCCCAGGACGTTGACGCACTGACGGAAGCGCCGGGGGCTGCTGGGCACGGGCTGGGCTCGATTCCTCTCTGTCACTGCTGTCAGGTCTCTGGAGAAGACCAGGTTGGGGTGGGCTGACTCAGGGTCGAAGGTGAGTGGGGCAGGAGCTGTGGAGGCATCGAGCATGGCATTTTACTGGTTACATATTCCCTCCGCAGAGCACCCCCGGCCCCCGCCACCACCCAGCACACCCACCCCTCACACCAATCTGCTCACTGGGGCAGATGGACTGCAGCATCTGTCTCCAGAAGATGTACTGCAAAGGGCCACTGCGGCTGTCCCTGTAGTGCTGCAGGTCGAAGGCATGCTGCGTCTTGACGCGCACCGAGGGCCTGGGGCAGAGAGAGCAGCAGTCAACCCCTCCGCCATGCAGCTAGCAAGGCACGCGGGAAAAGCGCAGTCAGGACTGCGGCATGCTACCGCGTGCGACGGATTTGGTAAAGATAGGACACAAACCTCCCTGGCAGCCGCTTGCTCCCCCCGACGCGGCGCTACCCCCAGCGTGGCAACTGGCTCGGGGCAGAGGTGTTGCGGACTGAGACAGATCCGGCAGCACTGCTCGTGGAGCAGTGACTCGCGGCAGACCAGCACCCAGCACGCCCAAGCAGGATTCCTGCATGGGTGAACAGGCCAGGCCTGCGGAGCCAGGCTGCATCCCACTGCAGCCCCCAGGGAAGGAGGGGACAGGGACACGCTCCCCTGTGGCAGTTCTGGCCCTCAGCTACTCGCAGCCTCAGACAAACCTGCACCTCGAGGTCAGTTTTGCAGCCCCATGAGTTGCAAGAAGCTAAGAAAGGGCAGGGAGTAGCCAAAGCACCCAAAGTCTGTGGCATCAGCCTTGCTCTTGCTTGCAGCATGCATGGGGCTCTTGCACCCATTCCAAACCAGCACGTCTCCTCCACCCTGCTCTTCCAGCACAGCTGTCTCAACACGTGTGCTCCTTGGGGAGAGCATTCCACATGTGCTGGGGACCAGCCCCCACCTAGCGAGCACCAGCAGCTCGCCAAGCAATTTGTGATGCTTTTAAAACTTCAGATAAGATCCCTCCCCCATATGGTCCCAGCCAGGGACAGAGATAAGCTCCTGAAAAGGGAATCAGCTTCTTTCATGCCAGACACCTACCTGATATCCAGGCTCTCCACCTGCAATGAGGAGCAGAGAGAATTAGCAGTCACTGTCTGTAATTCATGCAGCTGCACAAATAAGCTCCCTGTCCTGCCTCCTGCTGTCATGCAGCACAGAGATAGGAAACCAACCTGCCAGGACACCCACCCTGGGGGAAACTGCCTGGGCACTGTGGCCAAGGCAATTTCACAGGGGTGACAAAGAAAGAGGAAGGCTCCTGAGACCCAGCACATCACAGAGATCACCATATCCCTTGTGGCTAAAGCCTTCAGACTCCAAGGGATTGGGTGGATAATCTGGAAGGAGGGCAGTGAGAATGACTTCCAGGTACAGCCTAGTGCTGTCATTTAGGACTCTCCCCATCCCAAATTCAAATCCTGAAACACTCCCTCGGCCTCCTGCCAGGGTCAGCCGAGCATGCTCACCTCCAGCAACGACACCTCTTCCATCCTGCCCAGGGTCTGCTCTATGCGCTCTATGTCCCTCTGCAGCACTGACATCCCCTCCTCCAGCCCGTGCACATCCCCGTGCAGCCGTGCCAGCAACTGCTCTTCCTTTTCGCCCAGCTCTGCCAACACAGCTCTCTCCTCTTCCTCCAGGATCTGATGAAGGCGGGCAAACTCTGCACGGATCTTAAAGTTCAGCTCCCCAGACACCTTCTGAGTAGAGGGAAAAGACAGAAGATGAGTCTGGCAGCTAAAACACACAAGTAGGTGCACGGGATATCTGGGCCCATTAATCTGCTTACAGAGTCCTAGAAATCAGAGAGTCTCAGACATACCCACGACTTTTTGGATAGAGAACAGGACACAAGGACAACTTTCAAGGTTGCAGAGCCAAAGCGGGGGGGGGAAACCAAACCCAAACAAACCAAGCTCTACCAATGGCGGGGTCACCTTAACCAGAAATCCTTGCACACAGCCACAGTGGGAGCCCACAGCCCTCTCCCACGCCACCAGGAATCTGCTTGTGTGCGAGACTGGAGCTCTTTTGCTTTTATAGAGCTGCAGGCTCAGCTGTTCAGTTTAGTTGGGATTTATTTCACATCATGCCAGACCCTGGGCAGAGCTGCCTGACACTGGTCACTTGCTCTTTTTCTCTGATGCCTGCGTCTCTCATGGCTCCTGTTCGTACGGGAGAGGCGGGGAAGCTGCACAAACTAATCTCTGTAGTTAAAGCTGATAAAATCCCATTCAGGTCTTTCCAGAGGTCACTTTTTTCCAGTTGTTTAGTTGGCCAGCCAACCTTGTGGTGTTCTTGCTGCCTTACTGCGTGTTTACAAGAGACAACCAATGACATCTTGTTTTCCCAATCTTTAAGCTTTTAATCTAAGTGCAACCTTAGCCTTCATTATTTTCTTGAGAAGCGCTTCCCGAAATGCACATCCCTTTCCACTAGCAGGAAACCCATCTCCCCCAGAGTACATCTGAAGCTTCACCAGCCGGCCCGGCACCCCAGCCTCCCTTTGCACTAGCAGGTGCTTGTGCTGGCACACCAGAACCACAGAGGATGTGCATGGCCTCCCTGTTCAGATCAGCAATTTCCTCCTTTACTCTTGAAGCACCTCTTAGTCAGCTCTTTCACTTCAACAGGACATCAGCCGCACATGTGTATTTGCTAACACTTTTTCATTAACCTCAAAGGTCTATTCCAAATCTGGCAGCGGAATAGAGGTATGAAACACACTGCAGGCAGGGGAAATCAGAGACTCTGGTCAGAAGGCAGGCTCCCATCAGTTTTATCTCACCTCTGAACTACTTGTGTTTTCCTTAAACCCTCCTTCCTTGGCTCTTAATACTTTTACATCACTCGAGAAGGAAGCACAGTCAGCCTGCGGCTATTCTTGCTTCACTGATCAGTGACGAGGTAGCCAGGTGCCACTCAAGCCTGGAGAGAGCACTCACGCTCCTCACATCACCTCAGAGCTTCGCAGTGAATCCAAACATGGTCCTTGTGACAAGGCCACTGCTCTCTCCAACACCAACATTGCTGCTGACCCAGCTCCTTCAGCTTTGCTGCTGCCCCTTCAGACACACAAGAGGATTTTAGAGCTCAAAGAATTAACCCTCTCCCAAAGTGGCTGCGCTGCAGGGCCAGAACAGGCTGCTCAGCCGACAGCTCTCACCGCTCACCCTGTCTTGGCTCTGCTGCAACAACACACCCTGTAAAAGCTGCATTAATGGGTGCTTAATGCCTCTTCCCAAAGCCTCCACTGAATATTCAATAGCAACGGGCTTTGGCCTGCATGCAGGAGATTACATAATTATTTGTCTAGATTTTTACAGGAAGCCGAGCTAAATCTCGGCTGAAGCGATACACAGATCCTCTACGAACATTAGCCCAGAGGCTGTACAAAAAGCAGCTATCACAGGGCATTACCGTCAGGCCACAGATATCTTCCTGCGTCGCACGCTTCCTCCGCAACAAGTTCTCCATCTCCTTCTGACGAGCTTCCAAAGCATCTTCCAGGTGCTTCTGCAGAAAGGAGGAAAAGAAGGTGAGGAGACCATTTCACTACTCTGCTGTGATTCAGCAGCAATCCCAGTTCCTACGGCCAGCATTAGAGGGAGGCTGCAACAGGATTTCTTACAAAGGCAGCAAGGAGAAGAAAGCACCTAATGCACAGGCTTGAGAACTATGTATGCGTGCACAAAATGAAACAAATTTATTTTTAAGACTGGGAGCTCCAGCCTGGGATATCTGTTTGCAGAAGGTTTAAAACCTGTGTGCTGTGAACTGACGTGTGCAGACACTGGCTGCTCAAGCAGCGCAGCCGGCACGAGCAGCCCTCACCCCGGCTGCGTGGTCCCTACGCGAGAAATAACCAGGCTGCGACGGACATCAGGCACAGCAGTGAGGGAAACAAATGCAAGAAAAGAAAGCATCCAAAAGACAGACAGCTGGAAGGAAACAGGGACAGGGAATGAATCACAGACAGATGTCATTGCACTCAGGCCAGGTGAGGCACACACGGGGCTCCTGGGAGAAGCGGGTGCTGGGCTCTTGCTGCCCGCACAGGGCTCACGCGGCGCCAGTCCCCTTCTCCCCCAGCGGAGCAGAAGCCACTCACCTGCATCTTGTACTGGTGCTCCGCGGAACCGCACTGCCGCACCTTCTCCACCAGCCCCGAGAGCAGGTAGTGGGTGCGGAACGTCCGGCTGGGAAACTCGCGGCGGCACTGGGGGCAGGAGGGGACGTGGGCGCAGCTCTCCCAGTAGCCCTGGATGCAGGCCTTGCAGAAGTGGTGCATGCAGTCCAGCATGACGGGCTCGCTGAAGAGCTCGCAGCAGATGGCACAGGTCAGCTCCTCCCGCAGGCTCCGGTCCTGGCTCCTGCCAGCCATCCCTGCTGGCACATGGGTCCCACCCTGAGCTTCCTGCCACCACCATCCCAAAATCCCCTTCCTCCTTCTGTCTGGGCTAGAGTGGACTTGCGCCTCTCCTCATGCTGGGCTCTGCTGGGCGCTCTGGGGCAGGATTTGGTTACCAGACCTTGGGCAGGAGGTACAGGACCTACCCAGGTGCTGTACTGGGTGCATCCAGCCCTGGAGAGCTCCCAACGGTGGGAATTACAGAGAAGTACTGGCAAAGCATCAGCCCCTTTGCAGAGTAACAACCTTCTGCTTCCTGCTACTTCAGCAAAACCACTCGGAGGGTCGAACAGGGACTGGCCGTGTGCCCCGACAGGGCCCCGGGGAAAGGGTCACCTGGCTCAGGGACGGCCAGCGGCCGCCCCGCAGCCCGGCGGTGCGTGTGCTGCAGCCCCGCAGCTGCGCGGGGGCCCAGCCCCGGGCTGGCGAGAGCCCGCTGCACCCCCCGGGGCCCCAGCCTCGGGGTGCGCACCCCAACCCGCACCCCCCGATCCCGGGGCACCCACCGCGCTCATGCCCCTCGACCCCCCCCCCGCCGTGCCCCTCCAGCCACCGCACCGCACCGCGCAGCTCCGAGCAGCTCCGAACCTGCAGCCTCCGCTCCGCCCCGCCCCGCCCGCGGACTGACGTCCGCCCCGACCAATCGCCTTACGGATGCGCCACCCGTCCGTCCGCTCATTGGACAGGAGCTGCGGCCGGGGGCTGGGCGGGGCTCCGGCACGTGACGTGGTCACGTGTGCGCGGGCCGGGACAGCTGCTGGGGCCTCGCGCGCCGCCGGTGGGAGGGCGCGTGCTGCGCACCGGCTGCTGCACGGAGCTGCGCTGCGCTGCACCGCCCCTGCACCGCCCCTGCACCGCCCCTGCACCGCGCTGCACGGCCCCTACACTGCACTGCGCGGCTCCTGCACCGCCCCTGCACTGCACTGCACTGCGCGGCTCCTGTACTGCCCCTGCACTGCACTGCGCGGCTCTTGCACTACACTGCACCGCCCGGGCCCTGCACCGCCCCTGCACCGCACGGCCCCTGCACTGCACTGCGCGGCTCCTGCACCGCCCCTGCACGGCCCTGCACTGCACTGCGCGGCTCCTGCAACGCCCCTGCACTGCACTGCGCGGCTCTTGCACTGCACTGCGCGGCTCCTGCACTGCACGGCCCACCGCCCCTGCACTGCACGGTTCCTGCACCACCCCTGCACTGCACTACACTGCACCGCCCGGGCCCTGCACCGCCCCTGCACTACACGGCTCCTGCACCACCCCTGCACTGCACGGCTCCTGCACTGCACGGCCCATGCACTACCCCTGCACTGCACGGCTCCTGCACCACCCCTGCACTGCACGGCTCCTGCACTGCACGGCCTCTGCACGGCCCTGCTGCTGCATTCAGTAATGGCGGCGTGGAAATGCCCTCCCCGGAGAAATGCCTTTGCCGCTCTTCCCCAGTTTGCCTTCGCCAGAGGTCTGACGCTTGCAGGAACTGAGCCAGCTCTCCAAGTCATGGGACCTTCAGAGAGCAACTCAGACCAACGCTTTGGGGTCACAGCTTCAGATTTCGCTCAGTAATCGCAAGGGCTGCAGGCTTGTTAGCAAAAGAAAGAATGAAGGGTTTTCATCCTTGTGTGGGCACCTGATGCTGGACCCTGGGGTGTTGGGGGAAGCAGCTGGCAGACATGTGAGAAAAATCACAAGAGCTGGCGATACTGGAAGTAAAAGCAAAGAACACTGAAAGGAGGGAGCATGCAGGGATAAGCAGCTCTTGCAGAGGCCACCTCTCTCCCAACCACTGTTAGAATCAGAGCATTCCCCCAAAACGGAGATGTGCCGGGCAGCGTCTACCTACTGCCCTCCTCCTGCTGCCCTGCATTTTCTCACCATTAGAGCAGTGCAATTAATGCAGAAAATGTTTCCACTCATCTTCATTTGCTTGTCTGAGGGATTTTCCCAGGCTTTTGCTAGCCCTGTGTGTGCTTGCTCACTGGCATGTGGCCGTAGCAGCCCTGCTTGCAGGCATCGGCCTCTCCCTTGTCTCTGCCAGCCCCTCAGGGTCATATGCTCAGTCACAGCCCTGTGCCGATGTTTGGATTTTGAGCATCGCCGATTACACAAGGAGCAATTGGTTCTGGGGGACGCCGGCCATGGGCAGCTGAGATGCACCCTGGGCAGCCTCCTGCAACCAGCCGGGCACAAAGCAGGGATGAACTGAAGCTCCTCATTGCTCACCACTGCTCTGCAGAGCCCTGGCGTGTCTGTGTGGTGGGGTGGGGTGGGCTGGGGGTGCTCCCAGGGGAAGCACTGAGCTCCAGGAGGTGCCATGGACAAGGGGGGAGGATGTGGGCTGCTGTGAAAGTGCTCTGAAGCCTCTGCGTGGCCAAACAAGTGGCATCCGTGGACACCAACAAGGTCAGGCTGTGCCCAAATATGCTGCCAGCCCCAACATGGTTATTCTGTGGGCTCAAGACCTGCTCCAGCTGGTTAAACAAGGCAGGGGTTGGCTGCACCCTCCTGCTCCAGTCCCAGTGGTGGCAGGGGGACAGGGATGCTCAGCCCCTGCTGCTTGCCAGGCGCTGGGGCATGGGAAGCACTCGTTGGGCAGGAATTGTTTCCAATAGGCTGAACCTGCTCCCATTCCTGTCTTTTTCTCCTCTCCACTGCATAACTCAACGGGGTCTCCATGGGAATGTCACTAGGACAGTGACACCGGGACCCAGGGATGACACAGGGATCCAGGAATGACTTAATGCACCAAAACCTTATTCTCCACATTTACAGAGTTTTGTGCTTCCAGTAGGCTGGATCTCCCCGTGCGAACAGGCCGGGGCTTGCTGGGAGCAGTGACCGCCGCCAGCCCAGTGTGCTGCAGCCGCTGTGCGAGCGGGTAGCGCCTGCGCAGCGGGAGAGCGGCTGGCGTTACGTGTCATCCTCCGGCCACGTGCCAGCAATCCCCAAGAAATAGCTGGCTTTGGACTGGTGGATTTTGGATGGAGCTGAATCGTCTGCTCAGATGCATCCTTTTGAGAGGGAAATGGCTTCGTCATCCGTGTCCAGCCTCTGATCTCCTGGCTTTGCCACCGTTTCTCCAGCATTATAGACTATGCACAGGCACACGCATACACACACACAAACCAGCAGACAAGACGCCCAGCCCAGGATGCACAGCCCAGGGTGAGCCAGGATGCTGCTCCCTGACCTGTTGCAGCTTGCAGAGACATGATCCATTATTTGTACAGCTCTGCACAGAGGTAAAAGCATCAGTAATTGCTTTTCAGCAGAGATCTGGAATGTGCTGCAAAAGGTTATGTTCCCCCAGCAGCCTAAGCCATCAGCGCTGGGAGATGTCCCCGTGAATCAGCGTCTGTGCTATGTTTGGAGAGTTCATCCCTCCGTGCGGGGCTGGTTACGGAGCCCAGGGAGGTGACAGCCTCCAGCCTGCACCTCCATGCACCCTGGGGCAGCTGCAGGCCTGTTGTTTGGAGAAGGTGAGTCCCTCTGTACCCAGATAACTGAAGCTTCACCCTTAAACAGCAGAATCTGGGATGGCTCAGCTGACATTGAGCTCCCCTGTTAGCCCCAGCTGGAGGCTAATCATAGAATCACAGAATCACAGAATGCTTTGGGTTGGAAGGGACCTTTAGAGCTCACCCAGCCCAGCCCCTGCAGTGACAGGGACAGCTTTAACCAGCCCAGGGTGCTCAGAGCCCCGTCCAACCTGGCCTGGGATGTTTCCAGGGATGGGGCCTCCACCGCCTCTCTGGGCAACCTGTGCCAGTGCCTCACCACCCTCAGTGTAAAACATTTCTTCCTTATATCCAGTCTAAATCTATTCTTCTTTAGTTTAAAACCATTATTCCTCATCCTGTCACAACAGACCTTGCTAAAAAGCTTGTCCCCATCCTTCCTATAGGCCCCCTTCCAGTACTGAAGGCCACAATAAGGTCCCCTCACAGCCTTCTCTTCTCCAGGCTGAACAACCCCAGCTCCCTCAGCCTGGCCTCGTAGCAGAGGGGCTCCAGCCCTCGGATCATTTTGGTGGCCTCCTCTGGACCCGCTCCAACAGGAGGTCCTGGGCACTCTGTGCACAGTGTGAGCAGCGGGAGCATCCCCCTGCTGTGGCACTGGGCTGGGGTCGTGGCAGCGGATACCCTGCCGCCGGGGCTGGCACGGGGCTGCGGGATGCTGCTCGCATGGGAGCGATGCTCTGCACCGGGGCATGGTGCTGCCAGCTGGGTCCAGGTGCTGCAGGACGCCCCGCAGCACCCAAGGGAGTCCTGGATCCCCTGATGTCTTGACTCAATTTTCCCAAATAACTCCCCTTGCTGCTGACAGGACCAATCACCCATGTAAAATTGCTCATCTCCATCTTTGCAGGTTTGAGCTGCAAATGCAGGTTTCGGAGCCAAAGGAGGAGCGGCACCATTTTACCATGCACTGCACTAATCCATCAATCCCAGAAGAAAGTTCTAGTACAGGTGGGGATGTCCTCATGATGGCCATTTAACTTTCTGGGACATCAACTATGAGGTCTAAAGCTAACAGTGAGTGGCAGTCATTTCCCAATGAACACTTCTCCCATCTGTGGATTGAAAACACACACCCAAGCGTCCCCCAGTCTCGAATTCTTGTTTAAGTGCTCCTGGCATCTCCTTCCTTTCAGCACTCACTTTGGTTGGCAATGTAATGTTTTTCTTTCTTTTTTTAGCATATGCCTCTTGGGAGGCTCCAAGCTCTGGGCTGGGACCTGAGAACGCCGTGTTTGGAGAGCCTGATTATGCACTGGGGAGATGAAGGATAACGTGGATTGGGAAGGGTCTGGCCGAAAGCTCATGGATTGGGTCCAAACCCCTTTCCAGTTCTCTGCTCCGTGCAGTAAACATGTACTCTTGGAGATCGGTGTCAGAGGCACTGTTTGGCCTTAGAGAAGGAGGGAGATGAAGGGGGGAGCGCGGTGGGTCTGGCTGCTGGAGGGCTTCACCAGCAATGCACGAGTGGAAGGGGAAGAAACTGCTGATCCGCAGTATCAGTCCCTTGTGTTGGCTCTCCAAAAGCAGGCACAAAAGCTTGATAGGGGTTGAGAAGCTTTGCATTTCAATTTCCCCTTTTCACTTTGAGTACAAGTAAACACCGAGGACTTCGAATCCTCTGGATGCCTCCCCTGTGGCTCTGCCTGTGGGGTGCGCAGCTGCAGGGCAGGGGAGGGGGCAGAGGGGTAAATTCGGGTTGGAGCACTCGGGTCCTGCAACAGGGAGGTGCTGGGCAGCCCTCAGCAGGTGACTCCTGTGCTCGCTGGTCTGTGCCCCCCTGCACCCACCAGCCCGTCTCCTGCAGAGTGGAAACCCGGAGGCAGGGGGTCCTCCAGCCACAGACGTCGGGGCGAGATGGCGGTTCTGGTGTGGCTGTAAGGGAACAAAGAGGAGCAGACCTTGGCAATTCCGAGCTCAGCTGCCTACTGGGGTTTGAAAGCCCACATGTGGGAGTTTGTTTTAAGCACAGTCAAAAGACTTATCAGTCCTATCCTCTGTCCTTACCCTGGGACCCTTCAGCGGTCCTTATTTCCACATTTCAGACACTGAACTGAATTAAATCTGGTCTTTTCCACGTGCTGGAAGCCCCACAGGAAGGACTCCACGGGGGTGGGGATGGGGCAGCCTGGAGCCAGCCCTTCCCACTGCCCATGGCATCCCTGGCCAGGAGGGAGTGTGGTGCTGCCGGTCCAGGAGAAATCCCCAGACTCCCGATGTCCCCAAAAGCAGGCTGCATCCCAGGAGGCTCCGCTTCGGTGGGCTCCTGCCAGCTCTCTCCTGTGCTGAGACCAGGAAGGAAGAAGAAATGGAAAGGGAAAGCAGCAAACAGAAAGAAAAAAATGAAAGAAGAAGGGATGAGGTGAATCAAGGTAACAGCTGCATCACCGTTAACGAATATTACACATCCCTCCGCAACCTCAGCTGCAGGGACATGATTTAAAGGCCTCGGTTAGAAAAGCAAGCAGGAAATGAAGCAATGCTCCGAGATATGATATCTTTGGATAAATAGCTGGAGGAGGAGGGTGACCAAAGGGTAGGCCATTATTTGCCAATATTTTCTTCCCAGGCCCAAATGACACTGCTGTTTTGCTAAGGCCAGAGCCTTGTGTTCTGAAGGCATCTGACTGGCCCCAAGTACCCCCCATGAACTGGCAACCATGGTCCAGATGAGAGCCAGGTGGAGATGGTGAGAGCTGTTGAGCAGGTTCAAACCATCCCAAACATGCCATGAAAGGAGCCAGGTCAAGTAAGGCCAGTGGTCTGAAGGTTTGTGTCATCCGGTGTCCAGGAGCTCATGGAGAAGGGTTGGGGATCAGCATGGACAAATCCATTTCCTACTACATGGAGGGAGGGAGTTTGCACCATGGGACTGGGGCTCTTCTGAGCCCTTGGATGCTGCATGGCTCTGGGGGCACTGGGGCTGTGGGATGGATTAACCCACAGCCCGCTGGTGATGGCATGTAGGAAACAGGTACTGGAACAGGCACAGGAGGACAAACACCGCTTAATCATGGCTTTTTTTTTTTTCTGGGGATGCTCAGATAGCTCAGTTCCTAGGGACCAGATTCATATGGCTGCTGAACTTCTCAGCCCAGTCTCCCTCCCCAGGACTCCTCGTGTAAGCCATCACGAGCCAGCCCGCCGGGCGGTCTGACACGCCGAGATGTGAGATTCCCCATGCCGCCCCTCCGGGCAGCCAGGAATCCACGTTTGCATTCCACACCAGCGTCCTTCAGCTCCCCACACCCAGGCGCCAAAACCAGGAGATTTCTGCAAATATTAACATTTCTGGCTGCCGCTTGTTTGCCTGTTTATTCTGAGCTATGCATGAAACCTCTCTGATATTTCACACACAGCACAGGGCTTGGCCAAAACAGCTTCATCCTCTCAACCTTCCCCACGATGGGTCATGCTTCAGCTCCCCGCCAGCCCACTGCCTGGTCCCCGGGTGAAGGATGCCCCGTAACATCCTCTGCTGCGCTTGGATGCCTGGTTCATGGTGAGGCTGCCAAGCATTCACAGACACGTCGAGCTGCCTCTGCAGGGCCTGAAACATGTGGATAGGTTTTTTTGTTTTGAGGTTTCTGACCTCAGCTCTGTACAGCAGGGATGTGTGAAAGGTCTTCATGAGTTCGTCTTACAAAAATGGGCTGGACAGGCTTGGCCGCTCAAGGTGCTTGAGTCTTTTGTAGTTTGTCATCCATATTCCACAGTCAGAGCACAGTAGCCATGAAATCCAGCCCAGTGGTCACATCACGTCCCCAGATTGCTTTCCCCTGGCTGGTCTGAGGCTGTTTGCTATATTCATTACTCGCATTAAAGACGGCCACAGAGCCCAGTTCTCTGCAGCAGTCCCAAATGTCACATATGAAAATCTTCAGCCCGTTCAGTCAAGACGGTGAGAATTCATTTACCATCATGCAGCCTTCAAAAGCCAAGGGATGTTTCTGCAGAAGACCCTGCAAGAAGAACAAGATCTCTCAGTGCAGCATTTCCTGCAAAGCATGGGTTATTGGGCATAAATGTTCCCCCTTGCTATTTTCCTTGGGCTTTGCTATCCAAGAAAGATGCAGATATGCTCCAAAATCTCACTCATTTTGGAGAAACTTGGACTCATCGCCATGTACCACTCAGCTGCCTCAGCCTGGAGGCACCCTCCTGTGACCCTAGGCAGGATTTAAAAGCAGCTCTTCACACTTGGCTCTACCTTTCCCCTTTCCACTTTCTTACTGCCACACAGTGAAAGCCAGAGCCTGAGCATTACCAAAGTGGTCCCAGAAACAAAATGAAAGAAATTCAGTTGCCATTGAGTGAGATAACCATCTCCTTTAAGGAAAATAATTAAAGTGTCTATATCTTTGTAAAAAAATCTGGAAGATCCTCAAAAAGATTCTCCTTCTGGAGCTGTTGCCATAACAACAAATATTTGCAAAGGATGCAATGGGGACAGAGCGTGGAGAGACAGAGACGTGCCCTCTGTAAGCACCCGGTGCCATGCCCGGCCACGCAGCCGACAGCCACAGGCGATGCCGAGGATGAGGAGCAGGCCAGCTGGGGAGGAGGGATGCACGGGCATGATGCTGGTGATGGGGAGGAGGAGCCCTTTGGCCCCAAGCGAGGAAGGATGGATGGTCAAACTGGCGTGGTCCTGGGAATAGTGCACAAATCTTCTGGCCCGTTGCCGGTGTCTGTACCAGCGAAGCTGCGGCAGGACTCGGTTGGGCAGCTCATTGCCACCCAAGCCCTGTGCTGGAGATGTCCCGAGCAGCCCCGGGGCCAGGGCCGCCGCAGGAGGCAGCCAGGCTGTAGTCGAGGCCAGAGGCCGGCCGCAGCCTTCGGGAGGCTGCATCTTCTGCCTCCAGTTTTGACAGCGGGTAAACACCGAAAGTGATGATCTTACCACAGGGAGGAATTGGTCTTTTTCAGAGCCCTGCTCTTTGCTCCTCATTCAAAGTTCACAAACTGATTTATTTATAAAAGGAGCTAGGCACCTCCTTTCCCCTCCTTTTCCAGGGGAATAAGCCGGAGCACTGCTTGCCCAGGACAGCTGTCAAAACAGGGAATAGCCCACCCTGGAGACATGGCGCCAGGGCCGCCGCCACCTTTCCCCTTCCTCCGGCTACCAGGGCTGGCTGCGCTCCTCTACTTCACTCTGCAAAATGACGATGCGCACCGCTCTGGTCCTCAAACGAGGGTGTCATGAGAGGCTGCGCATCTTCTTCCTGGAGCGAATGTCACCCTGAAGGAACATGCTTTTCCCCATGGGAAGCTGAGTGCCACGTCCTGCAGCATTTGGAAGCCCCGAGTGCTCACAGAGGTAATGCCGTGCAAAGCTGTATTTCCCCTGGCACCTTAAATACCTTTAACGCCTGGGGAGAAATAAGTCTCTTCTCCCCCCAGCATGAAATGGCTTTCGAAGTGGATTTGCAGGCTCCAGACTCACCTCCCTCATGTGTCTGGTCTGAGCTCTTCAGTGGAGGCAGAGAGGAGATGCTGCTCATCAAATAATAAATTGCAGACACGCGCTCCCCTGAGCAGTCATTTGGAAAGTGTCCCATATGCCTTGTGCCAAATTTGCTGGCCAGGGAAGCTCAGTGGTATTAGCATGTTCCAGTTAATTAGGGTTGTGAGCTATCCTTTTCATTGCCTGGAAGAGCTGAAAGAAGGACAAACCCAGAGCACTGCCTTTATAAGGCTTTGTGCTTTCCAGCACGGTCTCTGCTCAGCTTGTGCGTGCTCCACTCGTACCCTGGGGATGCTGCTCTTTCTCCTGGGGAACTCAGCGTCATACCTATCTCTCAGTGTCAGACGGTGGCTTCTGAGTCACGTTTCTGTGGAACACGGAGCCAAATGGATTCCCAGCCAAATCCCTGGGTCGGTACCAGGAGTGGATCTGACCGTCCTGTCCCACTGTGAAGAGCCGCCAGCAGCTCTGACACTCGCTGGCCCGGCACCGCAGAGCTGAGCACAGTGCAGATAATCTGCTCCTTGCTGGCAGCTAATGTGGGTCCCCACAGGACTAGAAAAAATGGAGCGAGGTAGTGAAGCAGCAAACGTGATCCTGCTGCCTCTGCGGTGGTGCTGAGCACCGGAGCTCTGCTCCTGGCAACGTGGTGCATTTCGGCAGCACCAAGCCCATAGAAAACGTGCCATGCCCTCATTTTTTCCCAGGCACTTGCATTGCCTGCAGTCTTGACACTTTGGTAGAGTTTGCACTGGGGCTGCCATCAGTCCATCCAGCTCTGCCTGTTCCTGTTGTCACAACCCAACATTTACAGCACTGTTTGTCATCTTCAGAGTGACAGATTTGTACCTTCATCGTGGGACTACGAAGCAGGAGTATCAGCCTGGGAGAGCAAGACCCTGATTGCAGAACACGCTGCCTAAATGACATGGGCAACTTAGAAGGACATCTCATGGGGCAAAAGTGTCATCCCTCAGCTGTCCTAGCAAGGCTGCCACTACCGCTCATCCAAGCACCCAGTCCTCCGTCGTGCACATAGCCCGTGGCTCCGTGTGTGTGTGGTGCTGGAGTGAAGCATTTTTATCACCTCTTTTATGTGCAGGGAACTGAGACACGTCAAGTGATTTGCCCAAAGTCAGGCAGGGAGTCTGCGACAGACCAGGAAATACACTCCTACCCAAAAACTCAGCCAGATTTCTAGTTTATCCGGACAACTGCTGATGTACAACGTATCGTATTTTTGCAAACCTGGCTCTGAAGAGCTTATCTGAGTGCAATTATCCTCTTCTGCAGAAGCTGTTTTCTAGCTGGCTCAGTACACAAACAACAAGCAACAACCCTCTAATAAATTAGCAAAGCTCTGAGTGCAGTGACTTGCAGAAATGGCAGCTAAATGCAGGGGCCAGTTCTGGGCTCAGAGGCGCTGGTGTCTGCCCAGAGGAACCCTGCCAAGCTGCCCCGAGTCCTTCTGCCCTGACGTGAGGATGATCAAGGGGATTTTGTGTGTCGGAGGGAGATCCAGGTGTGGGAAGGGAGTGGAAGGGGTAAACCCTACTTGGTGTTTATCAGCTTAATCAAATGAGCCCTGTGGGTTTGCCCCAGCTGGAGCCCTGTCCCTATCTGCTCACAGCTCTGCCAGGAGCTGAAGCGCGGTGATGTGTGTCCTTTTTGGTAGCACACCAACCCTGTTAATGTCTTTCCGTATGATCTCCTCTTTCCTGGCTCACTGACCCTTGTCCTGAAGACGCACTCCACAGCCCCGTCTTCTGTCTGCCCTGAAGGAGAGCAGGGCTGCGGCCGTCCCAGGCTGACCCACACAGCTCGTCTCTCCTCCTGCTTCTCCGGTGCCTCTCATTGCGGCATCAGATCTCTCAGGTATTTCAGCAAAACCTTGTCCCTGATGCTATCTCTGCTCCTCCACTAATTCCAGAAATGTTCATATGGGGACAAAAAGCAGTTACGAAATGAGAACCTGCTTTTAAATTCAGAGAGGGTGCAGACAGCTTTCTATCCTCCCTCCCACCTCTGAGCAGCTTTGTGGCTAATTTAGTTCCCAAATGCATCACAGACTCCTAAATCCACTGCATCCGTGAACTCCAGGGCTCAAATGGAAAAGAGGCTTTTGTGTGACCACAACATGGTGATGTTTCTGAGGCTGCTCAGCAAAACACAGGCTTGACACCGCAGGAAGGAGCAGTGGAAATATTTTGGTTACACACAGGTGGAGTTAAACAGGTGTTTGAAAAATGAAAAGCTGCTTTTTTAAGTATGTCAGTGTTGCTGCTCCAGATGAAGCAGGATGAACTGGAGCATCTGGAAGCCTTGGTAACAGATTTCTTAGAGATTTCTCCCAGGGAGCGATCAGATAATATGCCTTTCTTTTATGACAGAAGTTGAGCCACAGAGTATGGCTTACAGCTGCAAGGTGTTCAGACCGAGGACCTGCCTGCTCTCTGAGGCAGAGCAGATTACAGGCCGATGAAAAGACAGCCCTCTCCTCTGCCCCATTTCTCAGCTTTTTGACATCATTTTTGCTCCCTGAAGCATAGAATTCATTGTTGTATTCTCAGAAGAGCGGGTGAGCAGACTCGCTTTTGCCTAATCAAAACCCAACCACTGGGAAAGGCTTTTGGGCTGCAAAGATCCTTTGAACGATCCCATCGTGTTTGAAAGGACATGAGGCTCCCGGCACACCCGTGCAGGCGTTTATGTGTACCCAGCCTGTGTGTGCAAACACCCCAGGGTTTGAGGGTCCTGGCACCTCTGCTCGGAGCTGTGGAGCCTTCCACAGCCTGGGACGATGCAAGGGACCATCCTCGTCTTTCCCCATCCTCGTACTTCAGGGTGTAGTTGCTGGTTGAGGCCGGGAAGGCCCTCAGCTGCTTTGGGATCTGTTGGCTGCGTGGGGAGGTCTTTTTGTACCTGCAAACAGCCTGCGGTGTTCAGGCTGCCACAGCCAGCCTGTGCCACGACCGCTCCTCTCGACCCACCGAGACGGCAAGGGGCTCTGGCACAGCGGACCCCGGCTGTCCCTTAGCTGCCGAGAAGCTGGGGGCCGGGCAGCATCGGGGCTACGTTGCATGCACTCACCACTGGCAGTAATTATGTTGTAGCTGGGTGAGATTAGGCAGGCTGGCAGGCAGCCCACGTCTGCGGTGCCATGAGAAGAGCCTGACTCCCGGGGAGAGAGCTGGGGAGCGTGGAGGGAGCAGGGGCCAAACCTCAGCTTGGTGGCTGCCAGTTGGACTGACATGTCAGGCTTGCTGAGAGCTTGACCTTCCCTTCTTGCTGCACTGCTGCATGTCGCAGGAGGATTGCTTGCAGGGGGACGATCCGTGACCGCGTGCATCACCATGGATTGCAGGCAGCAATTCCTTCCCGCGCTCTGTCTGTTCTGCCAAGCACAGGGGCTCTTCGGCTGACTAAGCTATCTGGTGAAAGAGGTGAGCTGATGTTTGGGAGCATCTCAGGTTTTGGTGCTGACCTCTCTGCTGGACCCCTGAGACCGTGGGAGAGGACGGTCTTGAAGACTTGCACTGACTAATCCATGATTTAAGAGTTTGCATTTGCTGTCATCCAGCAAACACCATGTGCCAAAAATGACTGGAATTCACCCCATGGTCCTGAGGAAGGTTCACAGCTTCAGGCTGCAGTGAGTTTCTCTCCTGTCAATCACTGCCTTTTCCCCAGACATCTTATTCCAGCCCGGGGAAGAGAAGAGTGGGGAGCTGTAGCAAGGGACTCTGGGGAATGGGCAAGAAAAGTCTTACGCCAGAAGAGAAAGGAGGAAAAAAGTCTCTCTCTCAAGCAGAAATCAACCATCAGAAATCAACCATCCACTGCTGAGGACCCTGGAGAGGAGGAGTATCCATCCATCAGGAACATGGGGAATAGCATGCACTTCCCATTAGCTGCTCTTTGCCTCTCCCTGCAGACTGCTGGGAGGCAGCAACAACCCCTTCCAAGCAGGTTTATCTTGTCCTGCTCCCCTTCACTCTCAGCTTTCCAGAGCAGCTAAATCAACAGCCTCAGGGAAAACATGGGGGGAAAAGACACAAAACTCCCACAAAAATCCAGCTAGTGCAGCTGTTGGATTTGCCTGGCTGTCAGTGCCGGTGTGCCGAGCCCTTTCCTTCCTGAAGGGGAGACGGGGAGAGGAAGGGGAAGGATGGGACTCATGAGGACCCTTGTCCGAGTTTTGGGTTCAAGTGCTACTTTCCGTGTGACTTACTTCAGGAATGTTCTCACTCTCCTTCTTCTGCCAAGCCATTGGAGTGTCTTCTTTTTCCTGGTGTATCACGACTTTTGCGGCACATAAAGTTACTTGAAAACCCTCCTCGTTTCCGTTCTCACAAAGAGAAGGAAACCAAAGTCCATTGTGGGGGTGAAGAGCAAGACTGCGCTGATAAACTTCTAGCTGTAGATACTCGCCAAGGAGAAGTCCCGTCCTCCTAACCTCTGGGAGCATCTCCTAGCCCAGGTGAGCTGCAAACTCACACGTTGCCTGTGGTGGAAATCCTGTGCTGGGAACACACCTGACCTCTTCTCTTTGAAGGCAAAACCTTTGGCCGGATAGGGAGCTGTGCTTCTCCTGCTTCCCTGTGCTGCCTGCCTGGTGCTATCCTGGGCTCCCGCAAGCTTGGATTTTGCAGATTTGAACATGAGGATGCTGCTTTTGTGCCCCTCCCTCTCTGTTGCTCCAGGTGTGTGGGCAACGCTGAGCACCCTAAAATAGAAACTCACTTGGATTCCTAGGTCCACACTGAATCTAGCTCTGGAACAGGCTGAGCCATTGCCAAGTGGCTAAAACTTCTCACCATTACTTTTATTTGCATCCCAAGAGCACCTGAAGTCCTGTCCTGCAGCAGTAGCCTGCTCTGTGCAGGGTGCTGTACAAGCACCAAGGCAGAGGAGGATGGGGGAAGGTCCATGAAGGCTCTGCTGAGTTGCAGGACCTGCAGACCTCTTGCTGCGGGGGAGATCCACCCCTGGACAAGAGTGTGCCAGTCCCAAATGAGTTTAAAGCTTGAGCAGATGGGAGAGCTGCGGGGTGAGGGTGGATGGACACTTGCCCAGGTCAGTGGCACAGACGAGGAGCCTGCAGACCTCCAGCTCCCACCACTTCTCCCTGGAGAGGGAACTGAATGTGGTGGAAAAGCTTCTCTCTCCTCGATGCAAGAAGCCCCTCAGTGGCTGAACACTGTATAAACAGCAGCAGCAGGCTCCCTCCCCCTTTCCATTTCTGTTTGTTAAACACACGCTCCCTGCCTTTCTCTCATTCAGGAGCTAACACAGCATCCAGCTTTGTGAGACGGGGGCTGGCAGTCACCCTGCAAGAGGGTGCTCTCCAGATGCTCAGGGTGGGGTACTGAAGCTACCCCCAGCGATGAAGCACCCTCCAGCAGCCCAGATCCTCACCTGACTTCCTCGCTTTTCTGAGGACAGTTGCAGAAAAGTACTTTTCACCCCTTTACCGCAGGTTGACTCCCAGAGAGTGGAGAGGACCGAGTGCTCCATCCTGGCCAGCAATGAGACGATAACTCGAGGTGAGCGGCTTGGTTCCCGAAGGAGGAGGACGCTCTGGCCTTTGCAGGTGGGTCGGGGAGGGCTCGTCCAAGCGGGTGGGCTGAGATGGGGCCAGGTCTTGGCCATGCCACATGGTTCAAGCAAAAAAGGTCCAAGCATCTTTGGCAAACTAAATCTGGGGACTGACATCCCTGAGAGCTGGAATGGAGAGAAAGTGCACAAGAAATACTGGCAGGAGAGTTTCGAATGGTCCCCGAGCCGAAGCAGGGAGTCTGGGAAGCAGGATGCTGAATGAGAGCAGTCAGGAGAGCAGGTTGCTCCAGGGGGCTGCAGAAACTGGGCACATACAGCTACAGAGCAGCGTGCTGCAGGTGTGGGGCTGAGGTGCGCAGCTGTCTGAGAAATCCTGATCTCTCCCACAATTTACCTCCTCGTGGCTTGGTACAAACCTCCCATCAGCTCCTCCATGCTGGGACTGCACACGTTGCTGTCACTCTGCTCGCTGCCAAAGATCAGTGCCCTCAAAGACAGAGATGCAAAGTGAGATAGGGGACTGCAGGAAGAAAATTGGTGCTTGCTTGCTTTCTGCACTCATTGCATGTTAATTGTTGAACAGAGAGAGCCTTTTACAGTCCTGTTGTTAGCCTGCATTTCACCTACAGAGTTTCTGGTCCGTCCCAAAGCAGGATACTGGGTTCGCTCCCTGGTTGTTCTGTCAGTGGGGTTGTTACTTCTCTCCCCTCCCTTGTCTCATCTACCCCAGACTCCCTAAATTTCAGGAGGCAACAGACTCCCCAGGTTAACCAAGATCCTTCCGCCAGACTGTCTCTTCCCTTCTGCAGCCCTGACAACTAATGTGGCTCCACCGCAGTGTCACCTGCTGAGCCCTGTCTCCCAGCCAGCATTGCTCTGCTCCCATGGTGTGTCCTGCGGGACAGAGGGCCCTGCACTGTTCCCCCCTGCTTTCTCTAGGAGAAATTTCCAGGAGAAAGCATGTACCCCTGCCAAATGGATCTCTTCTCATCGCCTTCTTTTTCATCCTGTCCTGAGCTGAGTGACTAAAGCATCCTCCTTGCCTCATCCCTTTCAGAGTCTTTCATGGCTCCATCCTAGGCAGGGACTTGGAAATGTTTAGAGTGAGGAACCGCAATAAATCCCCGGGGTATCTCCTCCTCCTTGCACTTTGTCTCCCGGTGCCAGTTCTACCCTGGTGTCCCTCGGGAGCAGCTCCGGAGCCCTGGAGTGGCAGTGCGCGTCTGATGCAATTATGTCTCTGCACCAGTGGGCCTGATCTGGACAGATAATTTACAAAGCTGCAGCAGATGATGGGCAGGTCAGAGGGTCTTCCCTTCTGCCATAGTGTCATAGCGGGGCAATCACCCCTTCACTGGGGATGGAAGGACCTGGGACAATTTCTATCTGCTCTTTGGCTTCGGAAAATCATCCCAGAGCTGCTGTTTGCCCTGAAACCAGCCCATCGCACAGAGAAGGCAAAATGCCCTCCCTTCCATCACTCACATTTTTCATTTTCATGCTGCTCTTGAAATCTATGTTCAGGTTTTATCCTGAGAGATGCAGCATCCTCTCTGGTGGTGAGCACAGGAGGCTGGAGTTAGAAAACTTGGGCTCTGTTCCCAGCCCTGCCATAGATGTGCTGTGTGGCCTCTGGCAAGCTGGTTAACCTCTGTATCTCAAGTTTATTGTGTTCTCCTCCCTTAAGTGCTGTGCTGTGGGGTGCAGGGCTGAACACTGCTGCCTCTCGAGTGCTGTAGGGGAACATGAAGGTGGTAGAAGGTGGCTTGCCCCAGGGTGACAACTGGGTTCTGGTGATGAGGGATGGTCTCAGACCTCTTTGCCACGGACACCTGATTGCTGCCAGATTTGGGACTGGGGATGAGATGAGCCAGTGCTCCAGACTGGGCTGCTGGAGATGAAGAGGTTTCATGGAGTTGAGCTGCTTTGGAGGAAGGACACAGCATGGAATAAATCAGTGAGCCAAGCCATGAAAATATCCATCAGCCTCAGCCCTCACGCCCCAGCGCTGCTTTAGGAAGAGACTGTGGCTGTCATTAGCCAGAGAGCAGAGGCTCTCCCTCCTTTCAAATCAATGATAACTGTGATAGGATTGTAATTTCTGGCCATACTCTGAGCAATCTTTGTCCTTACCTCCCTATTTTCTGCACCCCTTGCCCCCACGCTGCATGCCTGTTGGCTGCACTGACCCCAGTCTCACCGGTTGGGACAAAAAGAGGAATTTTAATTAACAGGCTCTGTTCTCTCCAGCCCTCTGCCCACCCCTCCAATCCTGCTTTCTGAACCCTGCCAGGCTTTGCAGATGTCTCTTCCAGGCCTGGATGTGCCCTGACAGATTTGGACCAGGCTGGCTGCGTGCCCAGGGCTGCAGCAGGGACATGGACAGAGCTGGGGTGTCCCCAGGAAGCAGAGGTGCATGTGAGTCCCAGGGCACCAGGAATGGATTTTGGAGTTGTCACAGTGATCATTGTCCCCCCGTGTGCTCAGCAAAGGGCTGAGGTTTTGCAGCTCCTCTATGCTTCCCCCTCCTCTTCCCCCCTTCCCAAAAGCTGAAGCCTGCTGGCACCAGGCACAGTGCACAGCTCTCTGCCTCCTTTGGGAGCCATCCCTGGGTCCCAGCCCTGCCCCAGGCTGAACCTCAGCTGGAGGAGAGCGTGAGAGCAGGATCCAGGCAATACCCTGTTTCTGCATCCCTCCATGGCAGCCCAGCACAGAGGAAAGGGCTTAGGGTAGTATTTCTGCCTCCTCCTGGTCTGCCGTGCTGTTTTGTCCTCCCAAAAGCAGTTGTCTCTCAGCTCCAAGGATATTTCCATCTAGCCTGGCAGGCCTGCTGGGCAGAGGAGCGTGCGCCTGGCAGCAGCCTACACATATGCCAGCACTTCCATTACTTGCTGGAACAGACTTTGGTCCACTGCTAGCAGCATCCCTGCGACCTCCAGGCAGCTCCTGGAGTGGGAACATTTATTATGACCATTTTGCCTCTTAATTAAAATGCCTTAATTGATTTTTAATAGTTCCCCTTTGGAAAAAAAAACAAAGCGAACCAAATCAAATAATAACTCCATTAAGGCCATTTTGTTAGGAAGCGAAACAGCTCCAATAATCATGATGTTCCTGGCTCCTCTCAGATGGTGGGTAGCTGCCAGTCTCCAGCGAAAGGAAATAGCCTGAGATGTGAACACGGGAACTGGCAGCCAGTTGGTGGGTGAGATGGGGAAAAAGGGAAGGGAGTGTCCACTGGTGTCATGCCAAGACTTGGGTACCGAAGATAAATGGGACAGGCAAGCCACAGAAAAGTGACAGTGATAAAGTAATGCTAGACAATCTGGAAGGTATAAAAACCCAGATGGAGAGCAAACAGGGAAAGCACAGCCACTGAAAGTGGGCCCAGCCCTTGCTCTGTTTCCTTCACGGGCCTTGCTCTGCTGGCAGTAAGGTTTGCTTCGGGGCCAGCTGCAGCACAGCTGTCCGAGGGGAGGCCCTGGGCTGGGTCGGGCTCTGTCGCAGAGGCTGTGGCTGTGCCACCCTCCCAGGGCCCTGCCTGTTCCCCTGCTCCGCTTCCCACTGCGTCGGCTCTGCAGGGTGGCTTTCAGCTCCTCTCTCCTGCCTTACAAGTTGGGGCCTCCCTTTTATCTTTGGGGTTACCTTTCCAGGGCTGGGGGCAGCTGTGTCGTGGAGGTCTGAGATCACCCTTAAGCACCCTCACTCCAGCAAATCCACCCACTTTTCTCTCCTGCTGCTTAAAACTACCTTCCTACCGTCTTAGCAGCTGCTATACCATCTCCATTATCACAGTATATGACCCCAACAACTTCATTTACAGGAATGATTGGCATAAATCGGCCAGCAGAATTAGACAAGTTAGGCAAGCCAATGGTCATGGAGAGGGCAGCAAAAAGCAAGTGTGCAAGCCGAGGCGGTCTACCACAGGCAGCTCTTTTGCTGGTCCTCCGCAGGGGCCCTGGTTTGCAGCGGGCCGGGCAGATTCCTAGGAGCAGCTCCCAAAGGGGAATCACAACCCTTGCTCTGAGGAGCAATGAAAGAACAAACAGCCATTTATTATTCATTGCAATGTAATTGCTGCCACCTTTACCATCTTGCCACCATTATTTTATGCTATTTGCTTAAGGAACAAGCTTAAATGCAGGTGCTCTGCACAGAAAGCGTTCTCCCTTCCCAAGGACAGGCTGTCCTTAAACATCTGGCTTGCGGGTCATGGACCTGCAGGAAGCCCACCAGCACCCAGTCAGCAGCGCTCCTGTCTCACCTGGTACAAACCCAGAGCAGTTTGTTCCTCAAGGAGGTTGAGAAGGTGCCCAGCAGGCTGCCTCTAATTCCCAGCTTTGTTTCAGCGCTGTGCCTCCCTCCCTCAGTGGCAGGGCATTATCCCCTCTCTCTCTGCTGGTCAGAGAAAACGTGATGCTCTGCAGATCACCCTGTTCAGGCAGAACGATGACTTTAGCTCAGTTTTGATCAAGTGTGAGGTGGGAATGGGGGCCCCACATGCAGTGCAGGAGAGGGTACGTGAGGGGCCACATCCAGCCCTCTCCACATCATACCCCAGCAGCAATGCTGAGACACAGAGGCTGAGAAGGAGCCAGTAACAGAGCTGGGTTTTCTCCTGCTGTCTTTGGACTGAACGAAAACCCTGCCGTGACAACGCTCTGCTGTTACAACGGCACCAAACGCCTGCTGCAGGTTCCAGACTGAGTCAGTTCTGGCTCATCAGTTGGGGTCCCTGCTCCCACAGCCATATTCATGCAGACATTTGAGCAGCACGTGGCAGGAGGCTCACTGATGCTGGGGCTTTGGCTCTTGGGTGTCTTTGTGCCTCAACACTCAGCAACAGCTCTGCGGGAGGCTTGTTCACAGCTTCAGCTGTTTGCCCCGTGCACACGCATGTCCCTGCAGGAGCTCCCTCCTTGGCAAAGCCGGCGGATGCCTGGGTGTCACTGACACTGAGGGGACAGATGGGTTCTTTTAGGGATCCTTGGCAGAATGATGATGGCACTAAATCATTGTTAGCTTTATTTTCTTAACAGGATATTATGATTGGTATAGCACAGAATTTATGATTGGAATGACACAGAATTTCTACAAGCAGAATCAATGTAGTACAATCTATAAGTAGTATAATACAGAGTTTATAATACAGCTTGTCGTGGTTTAGCCCCAGCCAGCAACTAAGCACCACACAGCCACTCACTCACTCCCCCTACCCTGATGGGATGGGGAAGAGAATCGGAGGAGTAAGAGTGAGAAAAACTCCTGGGTTGAGATAAGAACAGTTTAATAATTGAAATAAAGTAAAATAAAGTAATGGTAATAGTAACAATATAATAATAATAATAACAGTAATAATAATATACAAAGCAAGTGCTGCACAATGCAATTGCTCACCACCCGCCGACCGATACCCAGCCAGTTCCTGAGCAGCGATCGCTGCCCCCCGGCCAACCCCCCCCAGTTTCTATACTGCCCATGACGCCATATGGTATGGAATAGCCCTTTGGGCAGTTTGGATCAACTATCCTGGCTGTGCCCCCTCCCAGCTTCTTGTGCACCTGGCAGAGCATGGGAAGCTGAAAAGTCCTTGACTAGCATAAGCAGTACTTAGCAACAACTAAAACATCAGTGTGTTATCAACATTATTCTCATACTAAATCCAAAACACAGCACTATGCCTGCTACTAGGAAGAAAATTAACTCTATCCCAGCTGAAACCAGGACAGCTGGCAAGGAAGGGAGTAATCAGCCTGGCACCCAGGAACCTTGAGTCTGGCAAGGAGGGGAAGAAGAAAACTGTTTGGTTTGTCTGCTTGGCTCACAGGACCTTCAGGGCCTGATAATGAGGGAAAGGGAATGAATATGTGACACACTCGGTCACAGAGAATGGCTGCCTGCCCCATAAAATGGCGTTAGTTATGCTAACCACATTGCCAGGGGTCAGGAGCAGGGAGTACTGGTCACACTGGGTTGAGTTGGGTGGTAGCATCACTAGCAGGAGCGGTGGTGGAGACTCATGCAGAGACAGAGTGACAGATATTTTCACCCGGAGAGGTGAGAAATAAGAAACTGAAAAAAACTGGTGCACAATCTGGAAATAAATTGTTATGGGGAGGTGGAGAAAAACACCTTGAATTTGACAGTGCCATCTTTGTTTTTCTCCTTTCCTAGTTCTTAAGAAGTTAGGACTCAGGGCATTTTTGTAGGCAAGTAAATCTCATCAAAGATGACCGACACCATCATCGATTTCTTCTGTCAGCCCCAAGAGGTCCCGAATTTTTGGTTTGTTTGAAGTGACTTCCCTATTTTGCAAAGCCTAGCCTGAAGGAGCAGGAGAGGCAGTGTGTGAAGGGATTCCATGAGCAGGAGATCTTTTCAGGACCTACCTGTCTAGCCCTGGCTGGTTGAGGGTTTTTTCCCTGTTCAATTCAAATAAACAGAATCTCAGAAACTTGTGTGAGAAGTTGCATTTTTCCCATGACCTCTCCTTAGGGAACTGACATTAAACTGATCGTAGGCTCTAACAGGTGTAAGAGAGCTGAAAGGCCATTCAGTGTGAGGAAGGACGGGGGGGTAAGGGAGAAGGAAGGAGAATGTCACTGCTGCTGTTGTTTAGCCCGAAATGGTGTGTGGGACATGCTGTTTGATTCTCAGTTCTTGCAGATGCTCTGCTGTCTCCTGTGCTCTCACTTCTGCTGTGTCTGTGTTCCAGACCTCCTCCTCCTCCTGACGGAAGGGCTCAGGCCAGGCATGGGACCATTGGAGGGAGCCAACAGCACCCTCACTGTGGAGAAGACAGCATTAAATGAGAAGCTGCCACATGGCTGGCACACCAAGGACTTTGTCACTCCTAGCCAGGATCTCTCTGGGTCCCGCAGTGTTATGATGGACAGCACCAAGATCCTGGGGGTCCAGGTCATTCTGATTGCCGCCTACTCCCTCATCATTCTGCTGGGGTTCATTGGCAATTCCTTGGTCATCTACATCATAGTGAAGTACAAGACCATGAGGACCGTCACCAACTTCTTCATAGCTAACCTGGCCCTGGCAGATCTGATGGTGGACACGCTCTGTCTGCCTTTCACCCTAGTGTACACGCTGCTGGACGAGTGGAAGTTTGGAGCTGTTCTTTGTCATCTGGTCCCTTATGCTCAAGCTCTGAGTGTCCATGTGTCCACTCTCACCCTGACTGTGATTGCCCTAGATAGGTACCGGTGTATTGTTTTCCACCTGGACAGCAGGATTTCCAAGAGGCTCAGCTTCACCATCATAGCTGTCATGTGGCTAGCAGCAGCTGTCCTAGCAGGTCCTCTGGCCATCTTCAGAGAGTACCGGTATGAGGAAATCCCATCCATCAACCTCAAAATGGCTGTCTGCTCAGAAAAATGGCCTTCTGGTAATAACAGAGATGCCACTATCTACAGCCTGTCCATGCTCCTCCTGCAGTATGTTTTTCCTCTTGCAATTATTTGTTATGCCTATACCAGAATCTGGTTCAAGCTGAAAAACCATGTCAGTCCCACTTCTAGGAATGAAAACCAGTGCCGGAGGAGGAAGACAACCAAAATGCTAGTGATGGTAGTTGTGGTATTTGCAGTCTGTTGGCTCCCCTTCCACATATTCCAGCTTGCCATTGATCTTGATCTGGTTCTTATCTTCCATGAGTACAAACTCCTGTACACCGTCTTCCATGTTGGAGCCATGTGCTCTACATTTGTCAATCCCCTGCTCTATGGATGGATGAACAAGAACTACCGGAATGGCTTCCTTATGTTTTTCCGTTGCCAGAACAAGCCAGAAAGCATCCACACTGAAGGCTCAGTTAGAGGGAGGTCGTACATCTTCAGGGCCAACACCCTAAATGGGAGCATCAAACAGACTCCTGGCAATGGACCACTGCCCACAGAGGTTTAGGGATGGGACATCCACCTCCAGGACTGAGGCTGAGTGAGCCCAGAGACATTCTTGAGTGAATTACATTTTGGCGGGACATTGCGTTACCAAAACATTATAGTTACTGCAGCCACGTAGAAATACTCCCCTGTATCTCTTAAAACAATAAATCTGGTGTATTTCTGTCTGACCAAACAAATGAATTTCTCCTTTCTCTGCATTCACGTTACACATGCAGAAGCACAAAAAGTCACACACAGAGGAGGCTTTCATTTAGCCAGCAAAATACACCCTTTTTGATATTTCCATTTGCCAAAGTGGGTTGCTCAACCTTACCCCCTGACATATTATGCTTTACAAATGCAGAACCTTCACTGTGTATGCTTGTTCATCTGTACATCTCCTACCCAAAAGCCTTAATGATCCATCTTTAGCTAATGCCTCCAAGGGGAAGAAGACTCACTCTCTTCTGCAAACATGGGCTGGTTAGTGCCATCACTCTGCAGGCCTGGGAAGGGAGCGGGCTGGTGCAGGTCGAAACTGGGCAATCCGTGATCTCTTGCAAAGCACTTGTATGAATCCGCATTTGCAACCCATAGGATGAGCTCTCATCCTCAGAAAGCCCAGGAGGTGGCAGTGACACTACTTACCACAGTTTCCTTTGCAAGTGCCAAAGCAAGGCTTTAGGGAGACATTAGCCAGCTTGTGAGCCAGTGCCCTGGATTTAGCGAGGAGGAGAGCAGGCAGAGAAGCAGATAGGAAAGGAAAGAGCTGGGGCAGCTGATTAAGAAGGCTGAAACTGAACCTAGGAGTCTGGCAATGGTGATTTCCTCCAGACCCTAAGATGTGGTTCCTGCCATGCAATAACTTGATGGGTGCCAGCATGACCAGAGAGGCAAAACTGTGAACAGCACCATTCTCCAAAGCACTCAGAGGGTTTTAAAGCTTTACTCTTTCTGGGGTTGCAGGTAGTATGGGTCTGTACATGGGTGATTCAGTTCAGAAGACTGCTGTAGCCTGCTTGTGTGGTTGTCACAGAGGTGGTGTCCTCTGGCAGAAGAAGACATGGAGACAAAGGAAGATGTATTCTTTCATACCAAACTATATGTTCTCCTCCCTAAGGCTGTGTCAGCTGGGGAGCATATTTTTAGCTCTGCCATCAAAGGAGGCTTGATTGCTAGCTACTGTGATCTCAGCAGCTCATCACTGGTGTCATCTCCAAAAGCCAGTGTTCATCAGATTGGAAAGTAACTCCCAGATGCAGGAAAGAGACTCAACAGACCTCCTCATTAAAGATAAAAAAAAAAAAAAGAAAAACTTTGATTTGTTGGTCTTCACTGGAGCAAGGACAAGAGGTAAGAGGACTTGTGGTACTGAGTATGGCAGCCTGAATGAGGCTGCTGGGTTGTTACATCTGGAGTCCTCAAGAGAGGAATTGTCAAAGGACTTATTTGAAAATCCGGCTCTCCTGCCTCCTCCCTAGCTTGACCTGCCTCTGGCCCTTGTTCTCCAGCTCAGCTTCCAACTGCCAACTAGATTTTAATCTCTCTGTTTATTTCTTTCTCTGATGCTTTGCTTCATTTTCCTAAATAGATACAAGAAAGTGGTTTCTGGTTCCTTCCTGAGAGACATCACTGCCAGGCAGGGGCTGCAGACCATGCTCCACACTTGGAGGCATGGGCGTGCTGATGCCTAATAACCTCCCCAGCACCTGATTCTGCAGATCACAGCCTGTTTTTCTTTTCAGAGAGCTTCAGGCTCTGAAAGATCCTGTCAGGAAGTCATTGATGTTCCAGTAAAAGGGTCGTCATTGATGTTCCAGTAAAAGGGTCATCTGCTTCCTGACAGGCATGATGGGAGAAACAAGACACAAGTAAACTTTCCCCACGTGAAGTGCCATGGCATGACAGTGAGAGTTTGCTGTTTCATCCTGATGGAAGGAGGAGGATATTCTCCTCCACAGCACTGGTAAATTCTGTCCCTACTTAATGAACTCGTCATTTCTACAATCTGTCCTCCCAAGGAACTCTCCCCTTGTTTCCATCAAACTCCAAGATACAAGGAAATGTTTATGTTTCAAAAGCAGCTTAAATGAGTGGAAAGAATTCAACTATTACCAATAAACACTTCAGAAAGTGATTTAACACTCAGTAATACATGTCAGAGTAAAATAACACATTCAGCAATGCAAGTTTGGAAGCCAATCACGCTGCCAGCTGAGATGGATGAGGAGCTAAATTGCTCTTCTAGGGGCCTTGCCAAAGGTTTTGTCCTGTGACACCACACATGGTATCTGACTGCGGAGCAAGGCAGATAATGACATTATGAATGACTGTTTAATTGTGAGCCCAAACTTTTAAACTAAATATGGATAAATCAATAAATAGATCGCAGCTCTTCACACTAAATACTGGCAATGGCATTTATAGGGCAGAGGGATTTTTATGCTGGAGCAAACTGAGGAGGAGAAACTATTTACTTGAAATGTAACAGAAAAGTTCTGTTTGCTTTATTTAATACACTTGTGCAGCTTTACTGATGGATTTCTGCCTGTGAGCTTGCTGCTTTTTCCTTGCCATTGGAAAAAGTTACAAGCTTCCACACCAACTGCAAGCAGGGAAATCAGCTCTTGGTTGTCCAAGAGATGTCTTACATGTCCCTGTGGAAAATCACGATTCCTCTATTGAGGGAAAGTGTCCCTATTGTTCACTGCCAAACAGAACAAGAGAAGGTGGAGAGCAAGGAAGCAACACTTCTTAAGAAAGGTTGATTTGGGCAAATAAATAGTATGTTATAGACTGTCATGACTGCATAGAAGACAGGAATGAATTTGTTTGCATAAAACAGAAATCTGTTGGAGATGAAGGTTCCTCAAATATTAACACTCCACTAAAGATGGCCTTACTGCCATATCAGTTCCATGAAACCAAAGACCAGAAGCATTTTAAGTTTTTGAACTATTCAGAGCTGAGGACAGGGTACGACCCTGCTCTGTTGGTGTCAAGGGCAGATCCTCTAGCAGTTACAGATATTGTTGCAGTCAAAGGCATCTTCCCACTGCCTGCTCCTTGCCAAAGATGCATCCGTGAATGACCACCAAGCCGGGCTCCTCTCTGCAGAGCTGGCCCTGGTGTTACTGACGTGGGATGGAATGACTCGTGTCAATGGCACAACAGCTGATAGGGATAAGGCATTTCATTACAGAGTTAGAAACATGGTGACAAAAATGAAAACGAACAAGTGTTTCATCAGATCTTGTCTGGAAGACAGTGTTGTTCCTGGTGCCCAAACGAATTCCCTCTAGGGCTCCTCCTGACTCTTGCTGACATCCTTCTCAACATGCTGCTTCACTGAACTGACCCGAGAGAATTTCACAGCTTTTAGGAGAGAGGTTCTGAATTCCCTGAGAAACACCCTATTTCTCACGCTAGGACACTCCTTCTGGTCACATCATACAAATTTTGTATTACAAAAGGCACCATTGAACAGTTCTTAATTGCCAAGTGACCCCTAGCACGTGATTAACTTTGAATAGACACCACAGGTGGGGATGCCTCTAACTATCCCATGCAACCATTACTCACATGCCAGACAAATACAAGAACAGCTGAGACGTGGCAACATCATCATTTAAAAACAGCAGCATCAATAACTGTTGTTCCATATTACAGGCTGCTCTAAGGGTGCTCCAGAGTCACGGAGTCTCTTACCATACTTCCAGGCTTGACAAAGCGCATTGAAATTTGCAGAGCAAAGGCTGTGCTTTGGACACAGGAGGGTCTCCGAGCACTAGAAATTTTGCCTCTAAACCACTTAGTTTGCTCTGAAAATCCCTTCCCATTTGATTTCCAAAGCATATATGTCTGTAACGAGCTAATGCGCATAAAGAGAGCAAAGGTTTGGGCTTCTTACTTTTCTTTGTCTTAAGGCAATATATACAGCTGGCATTCAGATCAATGCAGGGCGAGCTGGGTCCTTCGGTCAGGGCTCTGTTCAAATCAAAGACGTGACACGCCCCTGCGTATGCCTGTGCTTCGTGCTGCTCCTGTAAAGGCCAGACCCACCCCCTCGTGGCTCTCTGCTTTGCAGTAACGTGTGCCCTCTCCCATTATCCATGGCAGCCCAAGCGAACAATGTCAAATGGCACCATGTTTTATTCAATGTGCCCACAAATGTATCGGCAGAAACATTGCTCTGAGCTTTTCACAAAGGCTCTGTAGGGAAATACATACCAGACCAGGAAAGAAGCAGTTCCCCTAACATACACTAATACAGGAGGGGCTGGAGTGCCATTCTGCTGAAGGAGGTCACAGGCAGCTCAGCGTTTCCCTTGATACCAGGTGTTAATCTTATCATCGTTACAGCTAACATGGTCTGAAACCAAATTATCTTTTGTTTGGGCAGGAGCTGTGGAGTTGGTGCTTGCATGCCTTTGTCTTTCTGCTCTGTTATTCTGTGTTTTCACCAGGGTGTCTGAATCTGCTGGATTTTAAATAAGGCCTTAGGATCAGCTAACCTGGTGAAAATCAGGAATTACTGCAATAATCCAGAAAAAAGAAAGGATTCTGGGTTCATATGGGTGAGCAGAATTTGGTCCCTTGCATTTGAAAAAACAGAGCTTTGTCTTCCTTTCAGTTTTCCCTTATCTAGCCTGAGATTCTTCAAGTGCCAAAAATAATATTGCATATTACTGCCAGAACATTTATCTTCTCTTTGAGCTCATTTCAGAGAAGGGTTTTGTTCAGGAGGGCTTGGGAGGGGAAGAAAGCTAGATTTTTAAAGCTCATCGTTATCTCTAGTCTCAGTGTTTTGTAAGTTAAAAGACAAATCAGAAAAAGACAAAGCCACTCACACACACCAAGGGAGGTACCAATTTATCTTCAGACAACACAACCTCTATTTAATTTTCTGTCCAGACACCCCAGCACCCTTTGCCGAAGTGTTGTATGTATATGGGGCTGAATGGGGTTGTGGGAGGAAAGCATTTTTCTTCTGCTAATAGCAATATCTTAGTGTCACTCATGATTTATAGTGAGAAAAGAATGCTTTTTCTGGTCTACGTTCTGCTCAGTGTAATGAGTACAGAAGGAATAGTGCAGATGCCTCATGGAGCTCACAGGAGGAGATCTTCATTAGTTCAGTCCTCTCCAGTGTGGTAGCAAAGACTGTGAACATTAGAGGAGAAACCCTTTTGTTTATAACTAGCTTATTGAAGTGCACAGGCATGGAGTTGTCACCGTGTCACTCTGCTAATGTGTCACAAAGTTTCAGACACTGTTCATTGTCTGGATGCACAGGCAGCTCAGCTACAAGGTGCTTCTCCTTGCTGCTGCATGGAGGGAAGAAGGAAAATAGGTAACAGAACAAGATTTCAAGATATTCAGGAGAGGATGGGCCTCGATGAAATCTGGAGGTTAATACGGTTCTTTATGGAATCGCAGGTAGATTGTTGGCTCTATTGGGACCAGGATGAGTAACATCAAAAGGGGAATGAACTCTGCCATGGTGCAGGAAGATCAGAGCCTCTGTCAAACTAGAGACAAGTAAGAAATAACAGCAAATGTGGATCCATCATGTCCAGTATTCTGTCTTAGATCGAAGCAATAAAAGATGCTGTTTAGGGAAAGCATGCTAACTTGGCCACTTTAGTGGTCCATTCCCCTCATGCCCCTAGCAGCAGCCATAACTGTAGTATTAGAGGTGTTAGGGGGACATCCCTGTCTAGACCATTTAGTACCCATTTCTAGACTTTTTGTTTGTGATTTTGCCTAATCCCTCCCTGACTGACAATTCTGTCTGCTTCCACAGCCTCCTGAGGCAGCCAGTTCCAGAAGTTCACTCCCCACCATGTAAAAAAGTACTTTCTTTTATCTGTTAAAACCAATCCCCTATTAGTTTCAGCAAATGCCCTCTGGTTCTAGTACTGTGGGACTTGCTGAACAGCAGCTGAACTAGTGCTGACCCAGTGCCTTCTTCCTTTTGTAAATCTTGATGCTGTCTGTCCTCCTCCTCCAGCTTTCTCCTCTCCTAGCTCAAGTCACATCTTCTCCTAAGGCAGCTTCTTCATCCCTGTTCATCTTACTTGCTCTTCTGTGGACCTCCTCTAGTTCCACAAATATCACAATGGGCTGAATTTTGCTCATAATTCCTGTGAAGGAGTGGGATCTATCAGCTCTGTTCCAACCCTGCTTGAGATCAGCCATATGAGGGCTTTTAAGTATGTGTTGGGGAAGGACACCTTTTGACAAAATGTCAGGCTGCCTCTCCCTGGCTGCAGCATCGCTGTATTCTTGAAATCTCATTACACTGGTCACTGAGTTAGTTCAGTGAATCATGAAATGCATCCCCAGTTTTGTTTTTGATGTTGAGAGCCACAAGGGCAGTCAGACCGCTACCTCACCTTGAACTCTGTATCCGACAGATTTACCCAGGGGCAAGACTGGAACCTGAATGATCCTGATCCCAGACTAGTGTCCTAAATCACAGCTTCATCTGTCCATTCTACAAAACAGAAAAACCAGGAATTGTGCATTTCAGGAAAAGAGTGACGAGTTTTTGTTACTTGGCAACTGTCGCTCCCACGTATTTTGGAAGAATTTCAGAACATCCTGCACCTCAGAGAAATCAACCAGCTTAGGTGAGGAGGAAGGGAACAGGCAGCAGATCTCCAAAACTTGGAGCTGGGAAGATCTCTTGGGGCTCATGGAAGCAAAAAGTGCTTTATGTCTGCATGCTCCTCAGCTTGTCTCCTCAACGTGACTGTCTGCATCAGTTTCTGGGCTCTTCATGGTGAAATAATCCGTTGTTCTGCCATTTCTGTCTCACAGAGGCATTTCACAGTCATCTGAATGTGCTCTAATCCACCTGCCAGCTGCAATCAGCACACAGCATGATTGCATTCCTGTCAGCCAAGATTTGAGCACCAGAAACAAAAATCTTCAAAAGACGAATCAGCAAGAGATCTGCATGTGAAAACTGGGGAAGGGACAGTCAAACCTGTGGGCTTGGTGAATGTATATACAGCGATAGCAAACCTGGGCAATGAGGCCAGAGTAAAATTTGACTTGCTTCCTGCAGTGGCAGTTGACTTCAGACAGGAATTCAGACATGATTGTTAAAACAATAATTTAGGGCTTCAGTTGCTGGGAGCTAATCTCCAAGGTTGAACTCAGCAGATGGCTGTGTAAGTGGACACTGGCTAATGCATTTATGCAGTGGTTCAGCATTTTTGGTCCAGTATTGTTACTGACAACTTTGCTATGTGAAATCCCATTTCTCTTTCCTAGGTTAGATAAAATAATCTAGTGGTTTCAAAGTGCAGATCTCAACTCTCTGAGACAACCCTGCAGTACCCAATTAAGTAAAGCTAAGAGAGCAAAACTAGCATGGCAAGAACTGACTGAAATTGTCTGTTGCTTCAAGGAGTGCAGTGACACGAGATTGCTATGGTGGCAAAGACATCTTACTAAAGCATAGGGTTCCTTGGTCTTTGTAAGGTCTGCCTGGTACTACTGCAGTCCATCGTTGTGTGAAATTCCAATTGGCTTCATGCAAAATCAGTGAGAGTTGGGTTGTCAATACCCAATAGTTTGTTTGGAATCCTGGTCTTTGTTAGCTCATGTCATTAAAAGGATGTGAGCTAACCTCACTGCAACCCAAGCAGCTAGAACAGCCTGGCAAGAACTTCTCTCTCTGAAATGCAGCTATTGAAGTACTTCTCATAGATTTCCCAGGCAGCGGGGAGATGTTCTGGGGTATTTTAATCATGTACATACAATAAGAATAGTATAAGAAAAGATCATAGGAAATAAATGGAAGGGAGTTGGAACTCCTCTGGCTAAACTGTTCCTGTTTGCAGGGTGTCTCACCTCTTCCAGGGCTCCTGTGATGGAGATTTCATCCACTCCCTGCACAGTCTATTCTGAGCCCTTCCTAATGTCTAACCAATAAATCTCCCTTACTGCAATCTATTACTTCTTGTCGCCTGGCAGACACAGATAATAGTTTATTACCTTCTGTACCGCACCTTTACATATTTAAAGGGTATTATCACGCATCTCTTCCACCCCCTCCAGACTAAACCAAGTCATTTTTCTCTGTCCTTCCTCACAGGGCTCATTTGCTGTCCCTCTGTTCTTGCTGCTCTCCTCTGGACTTTCTGCATTCAACAGTGCGTAGTTTTGCAGGTAAACAAAAGGACTGAAGGAGGTAAAAAGGTTCTGCAGAAATCTTAGGCTCTCTGAGCAATCGCTCTGTATACTGGAATGCATAATTGGGAACTGCTGCTTTCCAAACACAGTGACTGCCTCTACTCTATGGCAGGAGACCAGGGGTCTTTGTTTCGCTGTCAGCAGAGCCATTTCAATGTTCTGATTCATCACCAGCTGTTTCTACACAGGTAAAGGCAGCAGCACTTTGCAAGCGCTCACAGGTGAAAACAACCACGAGGCAAAAGTTTCCCTACAAGTTGCATCAGTCGTGGAGTTTTGCACCTTGTGGGTGTTGCCTTGTGTGTGCAGCTCTGGGTATGTCCATAGCACAACCATGCATGTGGCCCTGTTCTCTAGGACACAGGGACACAAGTGACAGGAGGCCACAGTCATCATCACCAAACTTGCCTTTCCCAAGGAACCTGGTGCCTTGCAAGTGCGTCCCTCTCTGAGTCGACCTCAGGACTATTTCTTGTGCTGCCTGGCAGCTTTCTGCACTCCCCATCCCTGTTGTGAGCGCAGCAGTCGCTTCCTTACCCCCTTTCATTTACAAAGAGGCCCAGGGAAACTTCAGGCTGCAGTTGGATCCCCACTCTTGGACCCAGTGGCACTGGTGGAAGAGGTTGCAGTCCCCAGCCCCACCAAGGTGCCCGAGCAAACAGCTCTGCCAGCAGACCAGCAACGCAGGGGCAGTGCTGACTTCTCACTGTCCCTGGTATCCCCTGTTCAGGGGACCTTTAGTTGCTACTTCTTCCACTTCGACTCAAAGAACAGCACTTGTATTTCCTTGTATTGTGGATAGGAAGTAAAATTCTTTTCAGCTAGTTCTCTCTTCCAGCTTTGTTAAATCCTAGATGAGCTGATCTTAAACTGCTGAGCCTTGCTTTCCTCTTATGTGAAACAGGACAAGTGCAGCACCCAGAGGCTTGTAAAACATGTTGTGTGTGCCAGCTGAATTGCGCTACTGCAGTAAAAAGCATTTTAAGTGAACACATCTTACAATAATTATGTTTTCATCAGTCGTGTATTAAGGAGGCAGACCTTACTTAGAAAGTGCTGTTAAATACTCAGAGAAAAGCAACTTTTGAATTCTCAGGGGTAAATATTTATTCCAGACTCTCAAAAAAATAATGATTTGTGAATCCAGGTGTGGGAGGGTTTTTAATGGTGACTGTGCCCGGAATTTTTCAGCAGCATCCACTGCTTTCAATGTGGAGTATGAGTATTGACTGAAGGATGACCGCAGGCTTTGCTCCACTGCTCATAACTGTTTCTGAATTGTTCGGACAAGAATGATTCTAAAGAAATACCAACACAGTTGTTTTCTGTTCCAAGGAAGCTAATTTAAAAAAAGCAATTTTTAGCCAATTCTTATTGTTGTTGTGTGCTGCCTTGGGCTTCCCTCCCTGATGATTGCTAAGATGTGCAACTGGAAGAAGGAGCTTCCTCTGCTGAAACCACTTTGGAAGATGACAAGCTCTGGGCTGCAGCACCAGTGAACAGCCTGAAGAGAAGGATGGGGTACCCTGGCTGCAAAGCAAATTTACAACGTTGTGTGCATACCCCAGGAATCAGCAAGAAAAAAATTTAGGAGCCACATGGAGGTGACCTCCTGAGGCAGAACATCTATCACAGCCAGATTAGGCAGCTAGAAAGCAACCTGCTGTCATGGCTTTTATGATCAGGTCATGTCTTCACTAATCTGTGGTCCACATTGCATCAATTATTAGTGGAGACATTTATTTCTCTTTTTAGCAAAATACTTTTTTTTCCCCCACCTGTGACCCTTTTATTCAAGGGTCTCGAAGCAGCTCACGCTCCCCAGAGGCTGGAGTCTATCCTGGGAAGTGATTGAGCTGCTCCTTGTGGAAGTGTGAGCTGCAATTCATAAGAAATACATTTGCAAGTAGTTCAGTGAGCCACAGAATGAGGAAAGCCGCATTTCCTAATGGCCTTATGCCTGCTGCCTGTTTCTCTGGCATCTAATAATATGTCAGCTCACGCAAGTGGCACTCTCTACCTGCTGTGTTCTTGCACAAAACTTTTAAAATACAACATCGTGGAGACCTTGACCCCTCTGTCAAATTTTGTTGAAATTCATCAAGAGGTTTAAAAGTTAAATGTGGCTTTCTACCCCATTGTCACTTCATGAATTTTGGAGCCATGGGGCATGAGGGTAATTGGCTTTCTTGGGAACTGTATCTTAAAGTTACCCTCCACCACAGGACACCCCAAAAGATGTCAGTTGTTATGTGAGCATTAGCAGCTCTTCTCTTTTTCCTTAGAGGGTTGTGTGTGTGTGTGTGTGTGTCCCCTGGAATTTTTAACCTACTTCTCCACTGTTAAAGACAAATCACAAGTCTGATCTCTGGCCGAGACTTCTCATTAACAAGCACTAACGGGCATGGCACCAGCTGCACGGGAGTCCTGTCAAATGGAAGAGCTGGGGCAGAATATCCTTGCTCTCTCCAGTGCACTCGTTAATGTTTTGTCTCTTCAAGTTCTGTTTCAAGTCATGCGTTCCCCTTGGTTCCTTACAGGGCCATTCCATAGATGAATGGATCCAACTCTGAGCAGCTGCTTTCTGTTTCTCAGCATATATTTCCCCTTTGCTACAGTCTTCTCATCAGGTCTGGTCATGCCCCCATGTATTCTGATATTTCTGGTACCCTGCACCATCTTAGGAGAAATAAATTAATAATCTCCTTCCTCACATGCACACCTTTCACTGTGCCCACTCAAAAACCAGAATGCCAGTTCTGTGGCAAAAATTCTTCAGTTATGCATTCAGATGACCTGTGATTTATAAAAGCAAGTTAAAAATGAGGTTCCTAAACAGAATTTAATATACCCTTGTTGCAGTGGTTCTAACTCAGTGCAGATTTGATGTTTTCAATCCAGTGTTGCAAGGATATGCACTCTTTTATCAGTCTGTTTTGATTTAAATATTCTTATCTCTGTTGGACTGTAGGCATTAGGTTAGCTCAACCTGCTGTATTAATAAACTGTCTCTTGGATGTTTGTAGCCCTTTTACAATAGCCAGGACTTCTTGAGTTTTATGGTTAGTACAATGTTATACAGAGCTCATTCCTTCTATTCCTGTGTGATTGTACTAATAAATATGAGATAGATGCCTTTTGGCATTAACAAACAGGTGCAGACCCTACAGTGTGACAAAAAAATTATTTTGGCTGGGACTTTCCAGCGGTATATTATCAGAGGGGATCGTATAAACAAGCCAGCACTTGTTAGAAGGACGCATGGGGATGTGACTTCATTCCTGGATATCATCCTACTTTACAATCCACAAAACCTCTATAAGACACTGGAGCTCTGAAGGCTGGAGGCAGCTTGACTGTGTCTCTCCATGCGAACTGTGCTGCACAGGGTCTGTTCAGGGACCCTCCAGAGTGATGAGTATGCCAAGTCACTCCGAGGTATTACATGAAAAGAGACCCTGGCACTGAATTCTGCTTGCCAGAGACTTGCAGACATTTAGAAATGCTCTGTTGTGCAAGGCAAGCCACAGCTCAAAGTTCTTTTAATTCTTGTAATCAGCAGACAACTGCTGAATGTGATAAGGGTTTCAGCTCAAAATGGACTAGGGAACAGGGAGGGGAGACGGCAGAGACAGTAGACAGATACCAGGTAGGAGGTGCAGATGTTAAAGCTTTGATGTTCTCCCCTTCAGTGGAAAGAGCGGAGGCAAGATTAGCAGTATTGCACTCAGTAATGGTGTTATCCTGTTCAAAACACCAGGAGATGCAGTTGTTCTGAATGTCACTGTAAAAACGTGAACTGTCAGGGTACTTGATTCTCCACTCGGTTGCTCTGTTTGAAACCAGATTAACATCACAGATACCAGGATCGCACCTTTTGTATTTGACAGCTGGAGCTGCTTTTTGTATTCAAGAAAACTGCCTCCTTGCTGGGGTGGCACTTCCCTACCTGTCACAGAGCACCAGTGTGGCATAAGCCATCAGCTACCACTGAAGGGGAAGCCGGAGGATTTCTTTCCTAGCTGTGCTACTGAAGGTTGGGCAGTGGTGCACACCGTCAGCATCCCAGATGTACCTGAAACGTGACAGAGAGCAAAACAGAGCCCCATTATTTCCACACACACTGCAGAGCAGGAGAATGAGCAAGACTCTGGAGGGATTCACATGTACTCTATATATCCCAGACTAGCCGTACCGGTATCTGAGCTCTTTCCAATATACCACTAAGTGATTCACATCTCTCCTGTTGTTCATTCTCCCATTGTATCTCCAGGGGAAGATGTGAGTGTAAGGAGTGTCTTGTTCTGGTGGCTATCTCTTAAAAAAAAAGTATTTCATTATCTTGCAGGAGGCAAGATTAAAAAAAACAGCCTCATTGCTTTGGGACCAGAAATTAGTGGAGTATATCATGGCTCCTCGGTCCTGAGGGAGCTCATTTTGCAATCCCAGCTCAGCTCCAAGAAGGCTCTGCTGTCTCCCACCCAGTCAAGCTTTACTCTTTATTGCAGGCAACCAGCTGTGCCATGCCAGGAGAGAAGCCGTTGACTCCTGCTTTCTCTCCTGGCACTGCACTGCCTTTTACTATATGTCCACGCTGCAGTGAAAAGTGTGGCCATAACTTCTGTCAGCCTTTCTGAGTAAGCTTTAATCTAGCAGGGGTGAGGACCAGCACTGCTGTGACACAGCAAGGCTCAGCCTTCCTGAGGAATCTTACCCAGCTCCTTCAGAGGAGCTGGCTGCTGCAGCTACACAGCAACCAAATCCCTACCCAGGCCGGCTAATTTACAGCCGTGTGCACGACACGTGGGTCTTTTGTCTGCATTGTAGACAAAGACTTTAGACAGTCTCAGCCAGAAAATACGGGCCAGGGCCAAGACCTTGACTCAAAGATTCCCTTTCCTTCCTGGCTCTCTGCATTTCTGAGAAAGCATTAAGTTACAGTGGGGGGGCCACACTGGGGTCCTGCTGTTTTGGTGACAGCTGTGGCTATGGGCAGTGGTGCTAAAAGGTGCAGTTTCACAGGGATAGGAACAGATGTTTATCTGGATCCAGTTCACCTTTCTTGGGTTGAGAATATTTTAGGGCATCCCAAAAGTCATGCATGACTGTTTTGAACTCTCAGGGATGCAGGTGTGCAGAATGCTGTAGGATACAGGTGGAGAAAGTCTTTAAAAAATGTATTATTGTATGGTCATTCCCTGTTTGTTAACCTGGGACTGCCCCCCCCCCCCCCCCAACTGATTGAGATGGGGTTAGAATCAATGATCTGCGTCAACCAGTGAGTGACTTCAGTGGGTTTGTGAGATACCCATCTTCAGGTATTCTTTTTCATCTCTTTGCGCTTCAGTTCTTTCATCATTGAAATTGGGAGGGAGAAGCAGTGTTTACTCACATCACATACCCAATTACTGTTGCTGGTAAAGTGTCATATTAGAGCTGCAACACAAAATGCCAAGTCTTTGAGTAGCTTTTCCTTCACAAACCATGTAGACCAAGTCAAGCTTGTCATACTTAACAGGCTCGGCACAAAGGACACTAATTTCATAAGGTGATGCCTTCATAAGGGGCAGCTCCTTACTAATGAATGCATTTACTGTTCAGTGAAACACATTTGTGTACTTCACAAGCTGTGAAAGGATCTAAGCAAACACACTGCTTGGATCAACATGGATCAAAATCATTAACATGTTCATTAAAGAAAGAAGGCAGTTATCTTGACTGATTTCAGAAAAATGTTACATGCCACTTAACAAAACTGTAATGAAATAAAGCAATATGTCCTGTCAGAGAGAGCAGCACAGCGTGAACACTGGAAAATAATAACACTTTCCCAGCTGCAATCAGCAGGAAGGACAGAATTCACATGCCTTCTGGGGGTGAGCTGTCAGGCCCAGCGCGCAGCCCTGTGCTGGCTCCATCTCGTACTCACATTTACTAGAACCAAGATAACGACTCCCTCCTCTCACGCAGGCGCTGCTCCTGTCAGAGCGCAGAGCTGCCGTGCCGTGCCATGCTGGAGCCGCTGCACTGTCACGGACACCGGCTTTCTGCTTTCTGCAAGGCTGATTCTTCCGCAGCTATGTCAGGACCTGGGCGCTGCCACGGGTGTGCCACAGAAAGACCGTGCAGCATCTCAGGGCTCCATTGGTTTTTTGCAAGCAAACAGTGAGCACAACTTACAGATAGCGGGAGAAAACTCAGAATCTGTTTCTTGAGGCTCTCTGGGGAGAACTCCAGCTAAAACAGGGACAATGACACACTATTCCTGATGTTCCTGGGGAATTAAAAATGTTTAGTTAAAGAAAATATATTCAGGACTCTATAGAGAAAGTGTCAGACCTAGTCAAGTCTCTGCCTTTAAGAGCCACCAGCACTGTCTTCACCCCTCTCTAATAGACTGACGGTGACATGGGGCCTCGGGGAACTTTTCCTCGTCCCTTAGATAGTGGTGAGCTTATTCTTTAAACAGGAAGTCGTTTAGCTTGCAGTTTTCTAGATAGGTGCATTATCCATATGAAGTTTGAGTGGGTTTTGCATACTTGCCCATGTACTGTGTGATATACTGTGCAAAGCTGGGGGTATTTCTTCCTGTGAGCTTTGAATGGTTATGCTCCAATTTCACTTTCCAAATCTGAACAAAATTAGAATTTTCAGTTTCAAAAGCTATCCCTTTTCCTTTATCTGCAATAAAGAAGGAATGGGAATGCTTGCCTAGCCTTTTCTGTACTGTTCATTATTTTACACAAATGTATCACTAGGTTTCTTTTCTTCATAAACTCTCTAGACAGTCTTTTTAACTGTGGCTCTTCTCATAGCTTTCATTATTTTCATCACCTAACATATAATACTTTTATACCTCATTTAGTAGAAAACCGTGTAGAGATCAAATTTTAGTTTAAAATATGAAGGTCATCTCTAAGCCTTGTTAACAATTTTATTGAAATAACTAGAATAGAGAAGTAACATGAATCATTGCGCCTATTTTATTGTTTAAGAAAAATAGAATAAATGTCTTGAAAATGTTTTATGTAACCTTTTTGAAGGAAACGTATTTAATTTACTGTAAAATATGTGCTAGTTTGACTAGTCTTGAACAGATTTGGTTGAATGGCGACTCAGAAACCAAAGCAATTTCAAAGAAGAGAGGCGGGTTCTGTTTTATAAACACAGAAACCCCAAGTACTACGTGCAGCTATAGCAGCCTCACGGAGAAATTGAAATTTTTATGATCCTGGAAGATTAAATGAGAGGTTGGTACAGTAACTCTCTCGGTTTAAAGGCTGCTTTGTTTTGGATAAAACAAGAAGATACCTTTTGCTACCCAAATCAAATACATCACTTTCAGCCCCTTTTCTTGTTTGATAATTGTGTGCTGTGAGTTACCTGTTCATTAAAGACAGCCACATTTAAGAGCCAAAGCTTTGTTGTTTCATAACCCCCACCCCCCCAAAACCTGTGTATATAATTAGAAACATAGCAAATGTTAACATTTCTGAGATCCCTGATGTTTGTTCTTGCAAACAGCTCCCAAACACGCCAGAATTCATCAGAAATACAACAAATCCTATTTTGCTTTTCCACTGGTGCCATTTTAAAAATAGTAACATCGTTATTGAAACATTTCTGAGGGAAAAGGGGCTCCTTTACCCTGCTAGAGACAGACAGATGCTCCTTCTTTGTCTCCAGTCCTCCGACTGCAGCTCTATCATGCTGCTGCAGCTATTATCAGCAGAAAGGCCACGAACGGCGGGGTGAAGCGGGAGCTACAGCAGATGTGTGCAGAGCCACAGAGGAACCAGTTCAGTGTGCGTTTGCTCTCAAAGGAAACCATGACCAGCGTAGTGTCCTAGCAAATCTCAGGGAGGTTTAAAATGACTCAGAAGGACTAAGGAAAACTGTCCCTGGTGACGATCGCTGGCCACAGGTCCGCCCGACGGCTCTGAAATCCCCTGCACACCTCCCTCACCATCGGCGAGGCTCAGAGGAGGTCCCATGGGGGTTTTAAGCCCTCTGCCTCCACTGTGAAAATGACCCCCCCAAAGTTCTCGGCAGCGTTTTCCTCCTCGCTGCTGCGCTGTCTCAATCCCACGTAGCTTTCGTTTCAGGGGCCGGTGTCATGAAAGCCTCTTGGACACTGGTGCTGTTTGAGGGCTGACACGGGGATGATGTTAAATCGCACTCAAAAGATGCCTCAGCCCCACGTTACTTGCACGACAACATTAATTGACTGAATAGAAGGGATTGAGCCTCGGAAGGCTTTGCAGGTGAGGGAGCTGGAGGTGGACGAAACTAATAATAATCTGCTAAGATTTCTGATCTATTTAAGCCGACTCTGAAGTCAACTCTTCAAAAATAAACGCGGGTACCCGCCGTAGTTCAGTGTGCCTGGCTGTCTTTTGAACTCCTTCAAAGTGGCCCTTGTACTTTAGCAGGGAAATGGAGAGGGAGATCCCTGCGTAATCGCTATCGTTACCTTTCATTTCTTGAGGTGATGATACATGAAGTGTCCTGGGGGGAGAGTGCCTTTCTCCCCCGGACACAGCAGGTACTCCTTTCTAACTTTCCTCGGGCTTACAACAGACAGCGCTACATAGCAGCTTCCCCCATTCCTCAAAATACTATTACAGCATAGTTAAAATAATTTACATGCTGTTAATATCATTTTTCCAACATGCCGTATGTCCACAGGTGAGTCAAAATGCCCATTTTTTGAAAGAGTTTGAGTTTCTAATGCCATTGACAGCATGTACGCCGTGAGAAACTCCTCTGTGAACGATGAGGGAAACACGGCTGCTTTCCTTCAAGTTTTTTTTCTCTTATTTTTTCAGTTGTTCATTACCCCTGTGAAGCCAATCAGCCTTTTTTATTTTTTTTTTTCCAAATATTTGGCTAGGTAATAATTCCACCAAAATTCTAGAGGTTGTATATTGATCCAGATAAAAGTACAGATAAAGATCCAGATAAAAGCTTCGGAAAAGTACGCGGGTTGGATGAAGCCACGCAGCGTTTGACGTAGAACGGAGAGCTTGCCACCAATTACTGCACGTAAACACTAGCAGAGCACATAAACAGCTGCAGGGCTTCACGAGAATAAATAACTGTTTGCAGATTTAATACTGGCCGTCATATGACTGCTTTGTGGTTTTATTAATGACTTACAAGACAAGAGGAGCCCTTATTCTGCTCCTCCGAGATCTGAGAAGACACGAGATAGATGTGGTTTACATTTCTCTAAAGTTAGAAATCGTGATGTAAAACACAGAAATAGACATGAATAGAAAAAAAAAAAAAAAGCCAAAACATATAATTTGAAAAGCGTGTGTTAAAGCCATAGCTGCACAATATACCCCTTTCAAAAGGTTCAAAGGAAGAGGGTTAGGGGTAGAGAGCCCTGTAAGGTGAAAAAGCAACTATTTTGTCATGTATGGAAACTTTTTCTTCAAAACTGAGTGAAAAATGTCGGTAAACCGATGCGGCAGCCCCGCACTGGCCTTACGACCGGCTGGCTGGGGAGCAACCACCGCCTCAGCTGAGCGGCACGGAGCTTTCCCGGATTTTCAGCTGGATCTGAATTTCGGGTTGCCACGCATCACCGGGAACGGGAAGCGGGGCTGACTGCACGGGTGGGCTGACTTCAGCGGAGCCCGGGAGCAGAGCTTCGCCCCGGTGCCTCCCCGCCTCACGAGGGGAAGGGGGGAGAGCGGCTGGGGACAGTCAGGCCAAACGCCCGCCCGGCACCACCGGCAGACGCGCGGAGGCGGTGTCCGTGCTCTCTGAGCGCTCCCCGCCGCCGGCGGCCGAGCCCTGCGCTGACCGCGCTCTAACCGCGCTGCGCTCCCCTAACACCGGCTCCCGCCCGCCCGCGCCGCCCTGAGGAGAACTGGCGGGAAGGGGACGCCGCGCGCAGGCCGGAAGCCCGAGCCCTCCCGGCCACCGTCCCGCCCCGCCTCCCTCCCGCCGGCGCGGCCCCGCCCCCCGCCTGCCGTCACGCCGCGACCCGGATGCAGTTGCCGCGAGCGCTTCCGGTGGCGGCGGGGGGTCGCCGAGCCACGGGTCCGGTGCTCTCCCGCCCCGCCCCGCGGCCCGGGCCCGGCCTGGCAGCCGGCCCAGCATGCCGGGGCGGCCCGCTCCGCCTAGCCCGCCCGCCCGCTCTTCTCTATGCGGCTGGCCCGTAGCTCCGCCGCTGCCGCCTCCGCGCCGCTGCGCCCCGGCTGGGACGTGACCGCAGCTCGCTGCCTGGCCGGCCGCTCGTCCCCGCTGCTGCCCAGTGAGTGGCCGAGGCGCCGGGGCCTGTCCTCGGGGGGCACCTAGGAGGGGGCGCGGAGGGAAGGTTCGCCGGGGCCGAAGGGGGACCCCGCCGCTTCCCTTCGCCCTCGGGCGCTGTGGAGGAGACGGGGCCTCGCTTTAACGGGCTTTGGCTTGCCCGGGATTAGTGACCGCGTGGGGCCGAGGCGCGGGTCATGCGTGGCTGCAGCTGAGCGCAGGTAGTGTTGCCCGTTGTCTCCTGAGGCTTCTCGTGTCCTCTCCGCCTCCCAGCGCCGCGGGGGCTGGAGCTGTCATCGGCGCTGAGCGAGGAGCCCCGGAGATCTTCTGGTGGGTAAGAGGATTATGAGGCGTCCATGCTTATTCAGCCTCTGGCCTCGCATTTGTGAGCGTGACCGGGATATCTCCTAGCTGGACACCTGCTTGCTGGGCATAAGGCTCGTTCTAGACTTCCAAACTTACCTGAGAGGTTTCTGGGCAAATGTAGCTTTTAACTGCAGATGCAGGGTGTCTGCACTGAACTGGTGGTTTTGAGGTCATAGTAAGAAATGTGTTTCCTTCTAAAAATCTATAAATAGCTAACACGTAGTTATCTTGGGTAATTAAAGTCAATCTTACGTGCCAGTGATGCTGTTGGTTTATAAAGGTGATTAAGAGCAGCTTTTGTTGGGAGAAATGTTGTATAACTTGGCGAGTGCATAACATAAAATATGTATTTTTAGCAATGGAGGCTCCATATGATGGCACCGAAGTAACCGTGGTAATGGAGGAAATAGAGGGCTCTTACACTTATGCATCGCCGGTGCCGTCTAAGAAGAAAAAGAAATATAAAAGTACTGGTGATCATGGAGAAAAAGCCAAAAAACCGAGGTAAGTTCTTTTTGTCTTCAGTTAGCGCCTGTGTAGGGTGTGGGAGCGGTTTTCCTTGTTTCTGATAAAAGTGAACTTTGCAGTGCACTTGGAACACTTCATGGTATAAAACTTCATATATAAAACATTAGCTTGACACTTTGGGCCCACTCTGACATCCTTGCCTTTATGGGTGCTACCGTTGCTCGATCTAAAGTTTGTGTACCCCAGAATAATTTGCCTTAGGCTCTTTCTCCTTACGTCAGAGGTTCTCCTCGGAATCTTAGTTCTCATTTGGTTAAAAAATTGCATTTATGAGTCAAATTGAATGTAATGTGCTTGTCATTTGACCTTGAGACAAATGTGAATCTTGTGGATTTCTCTTTCCAAAGGAATTTATGTAGAACGACATTAACGTTTCGGTCTCTGGTTGTGTTTCAGATCTGCTTACCTCCTCTACTATTACGACATTTACTTGAAAGTTCAGCAAGAGCTCCCCCACCTCCCTCAATCTGAAATCAACAAAAAGATCAGTGAGAGCTGGAGGTTGCTCAGTGTGGCTGAAAAAAGCTATTACTTGGAGAAAGCCAAGCTAGAGAAAGAGGGATTGGACCCGGTAAGTCATCTTTCTGGCAGTTCTTTGCCATGTGAAGAGAGAGGCACTTAACTGCAGCACTGTGTGTGGGAGAATCACTTAACTGCAGGTTGCAGTTTGTATTTCTGCTTGGGACAGCCTATAAAGAAGCAGCGCGTGAGGCCACTGCCTCTTGCTTTTGCCTTCTGTTCAGTCAAGGGATAATGTGTTGAAATTCAAGATGGATGTGTCTAGTACCTGCTGACAGGGATGGTAGTTATTTTTGTGTCATGTCGTCAGGGTGATTGATGGTACGGTGGATGATAAAACCAGGGCTGAGAGATTCTGCAGGCTCTGTCATGTGGAGAAATTCCCAGCAAATTACCTCAGGAAACCATTTGAACTTTAGGCACTAAATTAGCAGGATTGAGAACTGAATCTCTTCCTTTTCTTGTATTCATTTATTCCATACTCTGTTTTTGCCAACAGAACTCCAAGGTGTCCACTCGAACTGCAGTAGTTCCAGACATTCCAGGTTTCCGTAAGATTCTTCCTCGCTCAGATTATATAATTATTCCCAAAACCACTCTTCAGGAGGACAGGAGCAGGCAGTCGCTGGAACTGTGTGTGACACAGGGTCAGGCAGTGTCTGAAGGGTTAACAGCTTCCACCAATATCACAAATGTCTCCTGTGATGCTGTGCAAAACATCCTTTCTGTGGACTCGAGCCGTGTTGGCATTTCCGAGCAGTGCATTGCCATCGAAGGACTAGCAGAAGAGACTGCATCCTTTGGTCAGCCAGATGCTGTGGAAGAAGTGGTTGCGTCAGAGGTTCTCTCTCACTATGTTGGGCCTGTGACAGAGAAAGTGGCTGGAGATATCCTCTTGGATGAGGCTTCTTTGGAAATAGAAGGGCAACCATATCAGACAGCTCGGGTAGTTATTGAAGAGACTCTAGTTAGCAGCTCCACAGACATCTCCAACGGGAGCATCGCTGTGGCCCGTCCTCAGGTTTCAGATGGTGTGTCTGTGGTGACCGTGGTGACTGGGAAGGTAAGTTATTCTAGTGACACTCAGCCTCCTGTCAGCATCTCACCTGAAAAGTCCAAGTGCTGTTCAACACATTGTACTTGACGTCTTTGGTGGCTGCAGGAGGTCCTGTAGTGCCCAACAAGCTTGTGCTCAGTGGTGAGGGAAACAGCAACTTTTGTAACTCAGTGATTACAGCGTCTCTGCTTGCATATGCCATATGTCTTCTCTTGCCATATGCTGATATAACTTGTGTCTTAAGATGACTGCTTGAAGTTTTTGAATTATTTCTTATAACAATACTTGGAGTGGGTTTCACAGTTGGACTACAAGATTTTGGGGAGAAAATATGTTACCTCTGTGCTCCTGATAGCTGTTTTCTTGGTTGCAGAGAGGTAGAAGGGAGTCCTTTTAAGTTGAGGTGTTAGGGATCGGTTATAGAAAACCTTATTCTGTGAAAAACTGGATCTGCTGTTTTCAATTTCAAGCTGTGAAGAGTTTGGTAATTTTCAGAGCAGACCTGATAAGGCCATTGCTTTTGAAATGATCACTCTTCTTTCCTGCTTTCTGGTCTCATTAGTCCTTAAGACATACGTTTGATGGTAGTGTTCATGGCAGGGTGGGACACAGGTCACCATGTCTCTTGTTTTCTGCATGTATTTTCCCTTTGGCTTCATTTTAGGATACTGAAGAGAGTAGTTCCTCAACGCCTGCTACACAGTTTATTATGTTACCTTTGCCAGCTCATTCTGTTGTGGAGAACCCAGCATCAATTAAATTGGTAAGAATTTCAGACTCCTGTATGGTATTTTAAGGTATGGGTGTATTACCATAGGTTTGTCTTAAAGATGTTAGAGTAGGAAGGGTTTGATCATGGTCCGGTTCTTAAAGATAATCATGTCAGTTGATATATTTCTTGTCCCTGGTTTTATGCCTCGTGTATGCTGATGGGGGTCTCTGACTTCCTAGAGTGTCTTATACAGGCCTGTTTCTGCTGCCTTCTTCCTCAAGGAGTTCTTGGAAACAGATGAAGTAGATAATGCTATCACAACACATCTGGCCAACAGCAGTTTCTGTGTTGCCCTTTTCAGGGTCTGTAGCCATCTGTGTCCTCTACTTGGATGCGTATTTTTGTCTTCATAAAACGCCAGTGTCTATCCCTTTAAGGGCAAGAATCTGCTTTTGTGACAGGAACATGTGATCTCCCCAGTCTCGTGGATGGCTGTCACTTTGGTCACATGACAGGAGAGGAGCAGTGACCTAAGGTTTTGAGAACCCATGTAAAAGGCTGTGTGGCCCATTGCATGAGGAAGAGTAGTATTATTTCTCTAATCTAACAACTCCATCCACCTGTATTTCTGTAGCCGTTGTAGGGCTTCATTGTACAGTCAGCACTGCAGCTCCTCATGCTGTATAAGCTGGCATCAAATCCTGTTTTCCAGGTCCTCTACGCTTGCAGCTGGTGGAACACTGCAGATATTTATAGTGGTGCATAGCATGATATTCTTCCAGGTGTCTTAGGGAGAATGGAAGTACCTCAGGCTTTTGTTCCTGAGGAGAAGTACCCAGCTTAAATTGTCTCATTTCTTTGACAGCAGCACTTGCATTTCTAGGAAGAACCGTGCCTCGTTAGGGACTTACGGCACAACAGCTCCCTCAGGAGTGTTGAGTACAGAATATTGAGAAGTACCCATCTGGCAGAAACTCAATGTGTTAATGCAGTTGTCCTGGCAAAGATGACAGGTTCTGCTTTAGTTGTCTTTATAAATAGCATCTGGTCGTGCTGCTGGTGTTACAGTAGTTTATAGCAAGTTACAGTAAAGCACGAGGGAGTCCTTGACCACTGCATACAACAACAAATTACTGACAAAAACTGCCTCTGCATCATGAATGCTTGTCTTCAAGTCTTGTCACCCTGTTGACATAAGTCTGTTAATCACATCTTGCCTCGCTGCGGACTGCTGTTTGAATCATTTTTATACCATCTTATTATGACTTTTTCATACTTACAGGAGAACTGTGACATCATTGTAAATGCAAGGTTAGCTTCTGCAGTAGGTTATATGCATTGTTCATCTCTGCTCTGCAATTTGATCTCAATTCTGGTAATACTGAAGGCTGTTGTATAGACTGAGCATTTAGAGTCAGAGTAGTTAATGGTGCTGACTCACTCTGATCCAACCGTGTGGTGGTTGATCGGTGAAAGGAATAACAGTGGAGGGCTGTGATTTGCTCAATAAAGTTTGTAAAGTGCTTACGAGGAAGAAGGGAGCGATGAGCACAGCTTTGTGTTTTTCAGATCTGTAGAGAAATTCTTGACATCTCTCATTTCAGACAACCACCTATACTCGCAGGGGACATGGAAACTGCACCAATCCTGGCTGTTCCTTCACTTACGTCACCAGGCATAAGCCACCAAAATGCCCGACATGTGGGAACTTCCTGGGAGGGAAATGGATCCCAAAGGTAAATATGCCTTTCCTTCCCTGGTTTTCAGACAGAAAGTGCTGGTTTTGTGAATGCCTGTGATATTTCTAGACCTGTAGATCTAGCAGAGGAGGTCAGATATGCCAGAATTGATCCCTGCACTTGTGTTCCAATGCTTGTGCTGGACCAAGTCACCATTGCAGAGGACACTCAGCCAAGGTGAGACAGACCCAAAATCACCACACCTTGGGTAGAGATGCCACTTGTAATGGTGTCAGTTAGAATAGATGAGGCTGCATTTGGTAACTCTCTCTCACTGAGATGACACATATTTTTCTGGCCCTCCGCCTGCATTATAATTCCTGTGATTGGAAGGCATTGCCTGTTCCGGCTGCAGCCCTAGCTAAGCTCAGGGATTTGGTTGAACCATTTGTTTGTGGTAATTTATCTGTGTTTGAAGTTATTCTACAAATTGAGGTTTTCTGTGGTCTTTCAACATCATTTTTTCAACAGAAAGGAAGAACAGTTCTCAACTATACTTTGTATACGATCCTTTGGGAGCTAGCTAATAAAGTTGATCTAGTGGAAGCTGAAGTGCTGTTGGGTATTGTTGACTCATGGCCGTGTGTCTGATCATTCGTGATGTTCTGACCTTTGGCTGGAAGGAAATTCCCATGTGTTGGTTGAGTTGTGAAGTTTGTTTGAGTGGAAAAGTCTTTCTCCACATGATGCCTACTCTGCTTAAGTTATTGGCATCTCTACTAGCTGTATACAGCAAAAAACACTTGCTCCTTAAACCTTGTCCCTCTCGTGGTAATTAGTCAGCTCTGAACAGATGTGCATTCATTAAATTTCTGTCGGAAACAAGGCTCATGAGGCACAAGTTAAAGGATGTTCTCAGTGTGAAAATTTGCATTGACGTTCAGTGGCTTTATGTGGATTTGTTCGGAACCTGCTTTGTTTTGTGTCTAGATCCGTTAAGCATTTGGGGGCAAGAACTTTTTTAGGCAGCTTACAAACTCTGTAGTGTCTGAGCTGATGACTGGGCTTCCTATGTGGTAGGATACAGATAGTGATGATGGCTTCTTAGCTTTTGTTCTGTAAACCTGCTGAAGTAGATAGATGGCTAACTGCAAAAATGTGTTTCTGCCTTAATATGGCATGCCTGCTCCTGTTAAATCCTACATTGATTAGAACTGAAAGGTTTTAGATGGAGTTTTCTTCCTGGCTTTCAGTTTTATTCTGCTCTTCTGGGAACACGCTTGCATAAACAGTTCCACTTTTGTGTTATGGTGTCACGCCTTGGGAAAAGCATGCACCAGCAGGTTTTTTTAACCACTAATAACATCAGTAGAACTGAAACTAAATATATACATACCTTCCTGTTCCTTAGAAAGAAAAATCACTAGGTTAGAACATGTCTGTTTTTAAAAACCTAGATTATCCTTCTGAGTATGAACTCTGTAGAGAGCTTAGAATTTTGTTTATCCTGCCAGAAACTCTTGATTCCATTTCTGGTATCTTTTTGCGTATTACCGATTCAGTGTTCCATTGTACCTTCATTGACCCCAATACATGGCTTCTGTAGCCTTAGTCTTGAAGGTAACATTTTTCTTAAAGTCAGAAAACCTTCCTGAGTAATTCTCTGTTTCCTGACTCGCTCAAATGCGTGCTTTTCTGAATGCACGTATCCAAAAGATACAAGTTCTCTATCCCTTTGGTTCCTCAATAGTGTGGAAGAACAGACAGCGTCAGAGAGCTGAAGCTGTGAAAGGGGAGCGTAGGAGGTGGGCCCTTGTTACAGAGTGTGGTGGGTGAGTTTGCGATGTTGATGCTAATGGTGGTATTTGAGGGAGTTTAAGAAAGACTGATTCTTCTAAGTAAACAGTGTCTAAAAATAATACATGAAGGGCCAGGAGGCTAGATAAAATGTTAACAGGGACTTTGCTGTCGTAGGAGATGATGTCTTTCTGCTCTTGTACAATTCACTGCTTAAACACTTAGGATTTTGCTGTTTTGATCCAGCGTTAAATAGGCCATGGCAAACCTGGCATATGTGAAGGGAACTTACTTATCTGTGAAAGCCTAAAGCTCTGAAATGTGACTATCTCTTTGTTTCCAGGAAAAGCAATCAAAAAGCAAATCTGAGCCAAATTCAGGCGCCTCTCTTAAAACTCCGGCAGCTAAAAGAGGTCAACAGTCAGTATTCACAGAACCAGCAGCTGTTAGCGAGGGTACCTCCAAGTCTGCCTTGGAAAGCTCTGAAGCTGTCAGCCAGCTGCTGAATGCTGTGCCTGCTGGAGGACAAATGCAGGAGACTGAGTGGAAGGAAGTGATCATCTCTGAGGCTCACATTCTTGCAAACAATGTGCTTGCTGAAGACAGAGGGAGCACTGTTGGAGTGATGCTGGGTCAAGAGAGCCAACGGCAAGGAGACTCTTCTTCAGAGCAGGCAGAAAAAGATAGCGTAGGGCTGGGGATGCCACCATCTTCTGAGGTGTCGAGTCCAAATGCCTCTGCAAAAAAGCCAATGGGGTGAGTCAGTTTTCCATATGTTATGGGAGCGTATGATGTCTGTTGTATGCTGATGGGACAAATCCAAGAAATTGAAGGCTGTTGGCAGTGCTTCCTGTAAGATCTCTTCCGTTTACTGTCTGTTTTCTGCCAGTTCAGGATTATTCCTTTGAGATTGTTTTCTCCATTAGAGCTAATCTTCTTTTAAAGTGACAATTAAACTGCAGTCACAGGGCAGATGTAACCTTAGCACTATTTCTCCTTTCTACTGCAATAGCTGTGATTATTGTGCTAATAAAGCACAATTCAGGGAAGAGAAGAAAATTGAGGATGAGAGGGAAACCATGGAATTTTTTTCCAACCGTAGCTCTTGTCTTTCAGAATTGATGCTCCAGCTGCTACACACAAAGGACAGGAAGTAAAGAGTAAACCAAGACCTAAGCCCTCCTTGCTGGCTGCAGCAAGACCCATGCGAGCCATTCTGCCCGCACCAGCCAGTGTGGGGAGAGAAGCCAGCACTGAGCAGCCTAGCAGCAGACAGGCCTTTGCAAATACCGGTAAAAGCAGTATTCTCTGGTATGCTTTGGGAGTGGTTGTCTTTCCTCACCACGTTGAAGTGGTCTCTCTCAAATAATAAGATATGTCTGAAGGGAGGTAGTGACCCACCCTAGAAAAAAACACTCTCTTTTTCTCTGAGAGTGCAGGTAAATGGGCCATGAAATACCTGCTTGGGTCATTTCAAGTTCAGAGGAAAAATCTCACATGACTATGGTGGCATTTACCAAAGATGTCAGAATGAAACAGGACCTCTTTTCTCATATCTAACCTGCTGCATTTTTTTCCTCCTTCAAGACAAGCATTCCCCTGTGAGAACATCAGGCTTGAAGCCCAGTACGCTGAAACAGTTGGGCCAGTCAATTCTGCAGCCACCAAGTGCCGAGGAGCGAAAGGTACTTGTGCTTTGTTCTTCAAAATGCATATTATTTTCCTGTGGTTTTTTTTTCCCCAGATGAGGGATATGACTTGAGTGGTGAGAAATAGAACATAAAAATATAGCAGCTTTATGAGGATGAGATCTGTGACTGACAGTTTTTATGAGATGGCTTGGAAGCGTCACGAGTGCTAGATGGCTGAGTGTAGGAACTAAACTGAGAGATGCTGATGGACAGTCCTTCTGTTGGCTGCTTTGAGAACCTCCCAGCTACTGCCAGAAGATGTTCTGAGGATCTGCCAGTGCTTTGATAATCAGAAGTGCAATACTGAGCACTGAGTCTTTCACCTGTGAAATATGACTGAGTATGCCAAGATGCTGGAATACTTCTGTTTGAATTGTAATGCCTTAGTATGCAAAACAGTGTGTTGTAGTCTTCTGATATCAAATGAACATTAATTGATTTCTTGGGGGTAAAAAATGCTAATAGGTATTGCTTACAGGATGTATGTATTCAGTAGTAGGTGTCTCATGGGTGTTGTTTATTCTGCTTTCAATCTTCAGCTCCACAGTGCTTTGACCAGCAGGGCATCTCAGGTTAAAGTAGTGGAGGTCAAACCAGACATATTCCCTTCCAACAAGTACAGCTGCACCGTAACTTTGGTGAGAATTTTTCAGATGGCCTGACTTATGCAATGGGGAGTGTCATCTCTGGGATGAGACTGTTCTGTGACTTTTGTTTTACTGACTTGCAGAAATGTATCTCGTATTTAATGTGAGACAATCTGTACTTTGTATGTCATCTGTTGACCTAATCCAGGGTGACTGTACTCTGTTGCAGTCATGTTTGGGACCTTGTTAAGAACTGGATTTCTCTTCATGTCCCAGCATAATCCACATCCCTTCCCTGAGTTCAGCAGGGAGGATGAGTGGTTTCTGAATGAGTTTAATTTGTGAGTGTTTGTGTTTTCTGGAACTGGTGCCAAAATGTTTGAGTGCCAATTAAAATATTCTGTGTGAAGTGACAGGGCCTGCTATTTGACCTTTAAACGAGGTGTTATAAACTGGTGAAAAAGCATATGATACTCAAGCAGACTTTTCTAGAATCTTGTTGGCATCTAAAAGTCAAGGTCAGCAAATGTCTTTTTTGTGTCATTCAGGATTTGGGATTGGCGACATCACGTGGCAGAGGGAAATGCAAGAACCCCTCTTGTAGTTACGTGTATACAAACAGGCATAAGCCACGAATCTGTCCACGCTGCGGATACAATCTTGCCAAAGACAGAGCTGAGAAAACAGCAAAATCCCTGGTAAGGTTCAGAATTGTTTGTCTTATCAAATGGCTATCCTGGGGTGGGCAGGGAAGTACCTTAGTTCGCACGTGCCCATGGGAACATGTTAATTTTTTTTTACATTATGGTGAACTTTTCTAACAGAATAATGTCTGATTGAAAATACTTGCGATGATGTTTGTACTGTCCAACTCCCGCAACAGTGGTGCGTCAGGCTGAGAATGAGACTGAGCGTGCTCAGTTCTACCACTGGATGTCTCTGTAGCTTGAAAATGCTTACGATGTGTCAGTACATGCTGGGGAAATCACCCCTAAAGTCACACTTGTTCTCTCAGCTTTGCTGAACTTCAGACTTCATCAAGAAACTCCCAAATATGCTCTGCTTTGTGACCAGTTTGTGGCTAATGTCAGTTGAGTTAGTACATCTTGTATTAGAGCTTCCTATTTTTAGGGGTTAGTAGTGCAACTTTACTTCCAGCCTGAATTTATTTCTGGATGTAGCATCTTTTTCTGTTGTAAAAAGATGTTTTTCAGTTGTCTGCTGTTCTACATGGATGTAAACAATGAATTCTGTTTTTTGTTTGTTTGGGGTTTTTTTGCATTTGAAGTTTCAAAGGTTAGCTTTTCCCATACAGACTTGTTTTGTTTTTTAAAAAAAATAAAAAAAGGAGCTATCCTGTTCTTAGCTGGAATGCTGACACAGCATGTAGACAGGCTAGGTGTGGTAATGTGTCTCTTCCACTTGCCTTTTTTTATTTTGAAGAATGTAACTTTGTGTAGTGTTTTTTAAAACAAACAAACAAACTGAAATGGCCTGTGTGAAACTCACACATAAGCAGCTGTGTAAGGAACAGCAGTGTGCTTAGCTCAGCTTGCATTTTGAGAGGCATGTGGCTTGTCTCTTCCTCATTTAGTTTTTTCTTATTTTCTGGTTCTAGATCTGTGTAACATTCCTATCACACAGTTCATTGTTGTCTCTGTGCGTTTGGACTGATCATTTACCTCATTGCTAGACTAGACAGAAAAACAGGTTGAAACGTTGGCAGAAGAGTTTAAGTGATTAAACAGATTAGCCTGTTTGCATTCTTGCTGTTCTTCTGAACCTCCTAGAGTTTCATTCTCCTGTGTTTGTGCATTTTGTCTTGATAGCATATGTGTGTTGGGGGGGGTGTCTAAGGACTATAGTTGATCAATTGTAATTGATTAGTGTATTCTGTACGTTGCAGCACATAGTTCTCATTTAGCGCTTGTCTCCTCTAGCTTCTGGAGAGGTGTGCAGACTGCTGTGGCTGTCTGAGCATGTTATGCAGGAGTGCTTGATAACCTATAGAGAAAGGCAGTTACAATGGCCAGGATTATTGCAGCGTTTATGTACCTGTTGATGGTTGTCCTCACCCTCTTGATCCTCCAGCTCTGCACTAACACTCCAGTTTAGTGGCAAACCTGTGATGGTCTAGCAGTATTATTGGAGTTCCTGAAAGGCTGGGCTGTAATAAAGTATTTTTGGTGAAGTAACTTAGGCTTGAAGCTACTGTCTGGGGTCAATGATTGAGCAGTGGAGTAGAAGTCAAGTCTACTGGGTACAAAGGTTACTGTTTTTCTGCTACCTTTTACGAATTCTTTGGGCTTCTTAATATTTCATCCCTATGCTTGCCTAGTTGAATATGTGAGTGTTTGACTTGCTTTCTAGGAGGTCAGTCCAGGTCAGTCTGATGTGCTGAACACCAGCGAGCCCCTAACCCCATCCCAGAAAGAGATCCAGCGTCAATCCACCCTGCAGTTGCTGCGCAAGGTAATGCAGATCCCAGAGAATGAATCGGAACTGGCCGAGGTCTTCACGCTCATCCATGAACTCAACAGCTCGCGGCTCATCCTGTCCAACGTGAGTGAGGAGACAGTCACCATAGAGCAGACCTCCTGGTCAAACTACTATGAGTCTCCATCTGCGCAGTGCCTCCTCTGTAACAGCCCATTGTTCAAAGGGGGACAGAAGTAAGATTCTGTTTTAGACTTGTGACTCTTTCAAACTCATGCTGATACTCTATGTTGCAAGCGTGCCTGAAATAATGTTTGCTTTAGCCCCTGGTACTGAAGCTGGTGTAAGTGACACTGAATGAGCTACATGCGTGTGGAAAGGGTTTAGCTGGTTAGCAGTAAGCTGTTTCTCCTGTGCAGTGTAGTTTGTCATAGTTACCATTTCTGAACAGTGGGAGCACTTGATCAAAGAGTGACTGCCAAGTATAGATGGGGTTTTTTTTGGTTTTTTGGTTTTGTTTTTTTTTTTTTCTTGAAACAGTCTTTTCATTAGTCATCCCTTCTTTGTTTTCCATTCTGATGTTTTGGGGCTGGCAGAGGCCAACTTGTGGGATTATAGATGTGCATTATGTGATTTCCCTTTTCTCTCTCTTCCTGATCTGAATATCCTGTGTGGATCTTTTTGCTTGTGATGTTTTCCTTCTTTTCATGGCTTAGCGTGGGCTTGAGTGAATCCTTTTTTGGAACAAATATCCAAGTTGAAACCTGAAGGACTTTCAGAAACTACCAGTATATAGGCTAGATTACCTTAACTAGATTTGTATAAAAGCCTGTAGGATATCTCCTCACTGAGTCTGCCAAACATCCTCCTGTTGCCGAAAGCATGAGCCGAAACGTTTCCCACAGCAAAATGTCGGGTAGTTTACTGTTGTGTTTCTTTCTTCAATGAAAAAGATTTTCTTGATACCAATTATGGATGTTTGCTTTGGTCAGGCTAGTACTAATTGAGATTTTTTCCAGCAGAGATACTTTTTATACTCAAAAATTTTTGCAGAACAGTGCTATCTTGCACCCTGTCGCTCACCTTGTGACTTAACCAACCTGTGCATTGTAAATCCTTGCTTCTACGCTGGGCTGCTTTGCAGTGCTCTGTGTGTGGGACTCTCATGCGTGCCTGCGTAGGCTCTAATTAAACCCCTGCCAGTGGGAGGGAGCTAGCTTTGACTTTGATTCCTATTTTCTCAGGTGGACAGCTATATTTCTGCCACTAGGGCACAACTGGCTTTTTCCTGTCTGGACCTCCTCCTCGGCAGCTGTACTGTAGAGGAGCAGCCCTTTCTGAATCTTTGTGCATGCAGGGACAGGCTGTCAGGTAGAATGCGTTACTAGTCACCATTTGTTGTCCCACAGCAATAGGGCTGATGCTTCTCCCAGGGCAGCTGGGGCCGCAGATTTTCTCCACCTCTGAAATACTATGCGCCCAATGTATGGAGCTGGAGAGATGTTCTAGTGCGGTTAAAAGAATGTGAGCAGCGACCTGACTCTGCCAGGGGAATCCATTTTAAAATGTAACTTTTTTTTTTTTCTGGTGTGAAACGGTGTGAACTGGCTTAGGCTGACATACTAATGAACTCATTTCAGTCCAGTAATAACTTAAAATGTTGTAGTTGAAAAACCTGTTGGCTTGACTCTCTGAGTTGTCTTTTGTTGTCTGTTACAGTTCCCTTGCTGGTCCTCAGGAGTGCTGGCTGCTGACAGCTAATAGATTACAGGTGGTTACAGCTCAGGTCAAAGTGTGCTTGAACCTGCAGTGTCTGGCCCTCCATAGCTTCACTGACATTTACACAGGTAGGAAAAATGTAAGCATACCAACTTACAGTATGACTACAGTTTAAACCCTTCAGAAGCCTTGGGACTGTATCAGGGCATTGTCTTTGCACAGAAAAGCCTATTCCCTCCCCCAGTGTATTAATTTGAATTATTTTTGACTTGCACTATTCTTCTGCTTCTTTTGGAAGCAAGTCTGTATTTGTGAGGAAAACCACATATAAATAAAACACATATAAAAAGCAGGTCCAGAGGAGGGCCACAAAAATGATCCGAGGGCTGGAGCCCCTCTACTACAAGGCCAGGCTGAGGGAGGTGGGGTTGTTCAGCCTGGAGAAGAGAAGGCTGCAGGGGGACCTTATTGTGGCGTTTCAGTACTTAAAGGGAGCCTATAGGAAGGATGGAGACAAGCTTTTTAGCAAGGCCTGTTGTGACAGGACAAGGAATAATGGATTTAAACTAAAGGAGGATAGATTTAGACTGGATATAAGGAAGAAATCTTTTACAGTGAGGGTGGTGAAGCACTGGAACAGGTAGGTAGTGGAGGCCCCATCCCTAGAAACATTCCAGGTCAGGTTGGACGGGGCTGTGAGCACCCTGATCTGGTTAAAGCTGTACCTGCTCACTGCAGGGGGTTGGGCTGGATGAGCTCTAAAGGTCCCTTCCAACCCAAATCATTCTGATTCTATGAAATGCTTTGATGAGGAAGACACTGCCTTGCTTCACTGGTGTAGGTCTCCTCTGTGTAAGTGGTAAATGTTGAGTTCTGCAAGGTAACCCCTGAGATCATAGTCAAAGAGGTCTCTGCAGGGTGCTGTTTCTCAGTGTTGACTAGTGAGACTCGAGTGGCAGTTGCTGTGGACCTCCTGCAAGGGAGCATGGAGCTGAGGAGAAGGATTGGCTGCTGTTCCTTGTACCTTTTTAAATTTAAAGGCAAGTTTGTGAAAGGAGCTAATCCTGCTAATGTGCAGAGGGAACAGTCCCAGAAGCACTATCCACATGTTTCCATTATCCTCTGAACCGTACTTGTATATGTATGTTGCCTATCAATAAAGAATATATTTCTTTGTGAGGAAGACCTGGAACCCTACAGACAATAACTGTCTTGTTTTAACTGCAGGCCTTTTCAATGTGGGTAACAAGTTGCTAGTGAGCTTGGATCTTCTGTTCGCAATCCGAAACCACATTAAACTTGGTGAGGATCCCAGAGAGGCTGTTGGCAATATTCTTGACTCTGTTCAGGAGCAAACTGGTGGGTTTTCCTTCTTGTTTTTTTACCATAACACTTACACCAAACTGTGACCTGCTGATGATTGTTAGGTTATAAAAAGGCAAAAATCACCTATTTTAGTGTGGTATATTTCTGTTAAATCACTTCCTAAACCCAGGAGTACCTCTGTGACCAGTTTTTTGTAACTATTCTCTGGAGGACAGGTTTGTTTTTATTCTGCATAGGAGAATTCTACTACCTCTCCACTGACTTTAGGAAGTGAAAGCTGTAACAGTGGCATGTTCTCTTTTCAGAAAAAAGCCTGAGCCCTGATGAGCAGGTTCAGCTCCAGGAACTGCTGTGCAATGGCTACTGGGCCTTTGAATGCCTAACAGTCCGGGATTACAATGATATGATCTGTGGAATCTGTGGCATAACCCCCAAGGTGGAAATAGCCCAGAGGAACGTGGAAAATGTCCTGGCACTGAAAAATATAGAGGTAGGCTTTTCACAAACTTCATATCCTGTTCATGTTCAAAGCAGACCATAATGACTTTTGCTGACTCTGGTCTTCATAATGCACGATAATTACATGAGGCCTTTGTGAGCAGTTTTCTGCTGATGCCTGGCAAGAGGATGTGGCTGGAGTGGCGATGCCTGCACTTCCTCTTAGAGGTGTTGGTGTATGGTTTGGGGAAAACAAGATCTTCTGTCCCTGGACCACAGCTTTTGTCCAGCAGCCTCTGACAGTAGGGACCTTGGATGAAAGTTGCTGAACTTGGCCTTCTTCCTTTGACACGAAGGCGTTCGGTTTTGTTTGGTTTTTTTTTTTTTTTTTTCTCTCCTCCCCCTGCCCCCACCAGCAGTTTCCTCGAGGTGCTGTCTTCTCTAATGGGGAAAAAAGGCCTACTAGTAGTATACAGCATGCCTGTCTTTTATGTCAAATAAATGGTTTTGACTCTTGCCCAACAAAAAGTGATAGTGGGGAACTCTAGGAGCCTGACATCATCTTACATTTCGACTGAGCACTCTCCTGTGTAGTCCTCATGCCTTGAGTGAGGTTGACACAAAACTGTCAAATAAACTACGGTTATTTGTATTTGACCAGTGTGTTTCTTGCTCTTTCTAGTTTACTTGGCCAGAATTCTTGCCATCAAGTGAAGTGAATGTAGAAGACTTCTGGTCCACAATGGAGACAGAGGTGATTGAGCAGATGGCTTTTCCTTCTAGTATCCCCATCACAAAGTTTGATGCCTCTATTGTTGCTCCTTTCTTCCCTCCACTGATGAGAGGAGCGATGGTGATCAATACTGAGAAGGACAAGAATGTGGAAGCACAGCCAGTGCCAGGTAACTGCTGAGGTTGTGCTTATTAAGGGAGTGCTTTATGTGGCGGTGACTTCAGTCTTTTGGTCATGTTTAGAGTTGAGAATTGATGATTGCGTGACTCTCTTAAAGTTATGCCTCCTGAGAGAAGGCAAGAATGCTGGGGTGAGTTCACCTGTTCTCAGGATACTTAGCAGCTTGAGCCTTGGCCTGCCCAGTGAAGCTTGAATGCACTGGTGTGCTCTAATGCATTTGAGACGGGGGGGGGACGTGAGAGCGCTGCACCCCAAATGAGATGTGGTCTGATTGCAGAGGGATGCATGCACAACTTGAATGCTGGTCAGTATTTCATGTTAGACAGATGCTTGGACTGTGAAAGCTGCAGGCAGTGCTTGGTATCTCAATATCATGATCTGTATTATAAAGGGTGAATAAGTTTTTACAGAACTTGAAAAAAGATGGATGTGTTACTCCTGATCAGTGTTGTCAATATTCAGTATATCCAGGGCACTGACTGCATGTAACAAGAAACCATGAGATGAATGAGCTCAGATGTATGAGAGCTAAACTTAGTTAGCACCCGGTTCCTTTTACACTTTAGGTATTGGGTATAAGAAGGAAAACTGGTTTGCAAGCTTAGCAAGTATATGAGTTGGCTTTGCAGACAGGGCTGCAGCTGTTTTAGAGACCTGAGCTGCAGAAGGGCTACGTGGGCTTTCATGGCAGTGGAGCTCCAGAGGAAGAACCAGGGAGGAGATGTGAAGGGTAAGCCTGGAACTGCTTAGTCCGAAGGCTGCAGTCACGCTTCTCTGCCTCTTCTGTCACTTGTTTATCCTTACGTCAGTCCAACCAGTCATTTAAAGGTTACAAACGACAGGATAGGCAAGTGCTCTTGGAGTCTGCAGCTCTGCTGGGCTCAGTCTGGTAACCTCGCTAGCGAAGGGTTTGAGAGAACTGTGGGCTGTGATGCGCTTTGGAAATAGGACTGTTCATGGCTTTCTCTTGCTGGCAGTTGGTTGTGCAGTCTTAGCTTCTGTAGTCTTCAGCAGAAATTATTTTGGTGACTTCCCTTCCTGAGAATGAGTGCTGAGACTTGTTTCCTGCCTTTGCAGGTAATGGGAGTGCCTTGGTGAGGCTCCTTCAGGAAGAAAACTTGAGGCTTGAGCTGATAAGCTCTTACAGTGAGGAAGAGCTGCAGAGCTTTCTGACACAGTGTGGCATCCCCTGGGAGGCTTCAGATACGAAGGTAATGGCTTGTTTGCCCACATACAAGCCTGCAGGAGTGGAGCTGTCCTTCACTGTCTTTCTCTCATTCACGCTTGCCATCCTAGATAATTAACTTCTCATCTGACTGCACTAAGGGCAGGGCTGGGTTAGAAGTGAGTGCCTGCAGATTATGGGATAACTTACACATGGTGAAATAAATTGAACCTTTGTGGGCTAGAAGAAAGGAAGCCTGTAATTACCTTGTCACAGGCTCAGCATCGTATAATTGCTTGTCATCCTCACGGTGCTGAGTGTGGGATTAGGAAGTTACTGGATGAAGTGCAAATTAGGATTTGGGAGACCTTGCCTGCAGCCTTCTCCCTCTCTGGAGGAGTCCATTAATTTTAGCCACATACAGACGTTCTCTGGGGCCCGTCTTTTCTAGGACCAGCTCTGCTACTCCCTCCTGGCTCTCTATGAGTTCGTACAGAATGGGACAAGCATCACACAAGCCTCTGCTGATCACACAGGAGGGAAAATCTACAAAGTGTGTCCACATCAGGTAAGGAAGGCTGGAGTCAGCAATGTTTTTTCTTACCTTGCTACTCACTGTTATCCGACTTACCAGTGTGAAACTCCCTCATTAAATAGAAGCAATGGAGTGGGCCTCTCTAAGCCTTGGGAATGAAACACGCTGCCTGGGGGGCTTGGAGTATGAGCAGTCCTGCAGGAGATGTCAAGATTGACTAGTGATCTGAAGCCTGGTTTTGATGTTGCTGCTGAGGTGGAGTTGAAAATCACCTGTTCCTGAACAAGATAAAGTTGATGCGTATGAGGAGGAAACAGAATATCTTTAGAGAAAGTAACTGTCTGGTTACTGTATTGTCTGGAATACCTGAAAGGAAGCTTAATTTTTTTTAAGACTCTTTTTTTTTTTTCTCTAGCTTCTCAGTTTTATTGTGTTCTTTGGTGTTAATCCTTTTCTTTCCAGGTTGTGTGTGGCTCAAAGTACATAGTAAAAGGAGAAAATGCCCGGGATCACGTGGACTTGTTGGTTTCCTCACGTCACTGGCCTCCAGTGTATGTTGTTGATACGGCCTCTTCTGTGGCACTGTGTGCAGACGTGTGCTGTCCTGGCCTGACTTCCCAGATGTGGGGGAAAAACCAGGGCTGCTTCTCTGACCCCATGGATCCTCCAACGGTTAGTTATGTGCACCTTTGTACTCTGCTATGCCCGTCCAATATGGAAAAGTTTCAAGTGAGATTTAAAATTAAAAAAAAAGAAAAAAAAATATATGTAACTTGCATTGTGCCTTAAGATAGTTTGACCTGATAAGTGTCTCCTAACTCACAGCTTTGCCAGCGCATAGCTTCTGAGCATAGTGGAAAGCGTTACGTGTTGCCTGGGGCATTGTGTTAGGTTCATGCTCCTTAATAGGAAGAGCTGTGCTGGAATTGCATTGTAACGGTTCAAATCATGAACTTTGGAGCATGTCGCTTATTTTGACACAGCAATTTGCTTCTCTCAGACTGCTGTTATTTGAGAAATGGGAGAGGAAGAGGGTTGCTAGTGCCTTGGGATTATCTCTGAGGGCATACGAGTGAGGAGGGAGCGTACAGAAGCACCTTTGTGGCATTTGGGGGGGGAGGCCTGAATCAGTCAGCCCTCCCTCCATCCTGGATCCTGGCTGGAGGTCAGCCAAATGGTAGTTTTGTCTCGGTTCTTAGCTGTGGGAAGCTGCTTCTTGCTCTACCTGGTGCGTGTGTCTCTCTCCTCCAGTATGTGTCCTGCCCTGAACTGCTAGACCAGCACTACAGCGTAGACATGACTGTGGCTGAGCACTCTGTTCAGCACCCAATCACCAAGTCGTCGGTGCGCCGAATTGTTCACACGGGTTCGGAGCAGAACAGCCACCAAGATCCAACGGCTCAGCATCACTGCATCTCCCTGTGCCGAGAGCTGGAGCCTTACAGCGCCATCATTGCTGCTATCAACGACAGCAAAACTAGCAACATCCGCCAAAGGCCCATCATCTTTGAGAACGCCACGCACTATTACCTCTACAACCGCCTCATGGACTTCCTCACCAGCAGGGAAATTGTGAATCGGCAGATCCAGGAGATCGTACAGAGCTGCCAGCCTGGGGAGGTGGTAATTCGCGATGCTCTCTACCGGCTCGGAGTGGCCCAGATTAAAACAGAAACAGAAGAGGATGAAGAGGGGAAGCAGGAGGATGATAGAGGTTGCTGAGTAACAAAACAGCGTGTTGGTTTCTCTCTCTGGTCGTGCGGATGGGTGGGCTGGGCCAGCTTCTGCGAGGTTTGGGCAGCTGTCTGGCTTGAGAGTTTATTTTTACAGGTTGGAGATGCGATGCTGGTGGCTTTGATTGCTGTTAATGACCAAAGAGCTGTGTGCTTCCGTAGTGTCGTGATAGCTGCTGTGAGCATGGGTGTGTCACCCGCCTTGCTGAAGGCTGCAACTGCCTCCCGAGGTGTGCGATGGACCCACTGTTCAGTGGTGTGAAATGTTGCCCTCCCTGCAGCTGGCGAGTGGAGAAGGGAGAGGCATTTCTGGTAGCGGGGAGTAGGCATGGTCAAGCGCACAGTTTTTTTTTAATTCTGAATCTTGCTTGCTGACTTGTGCAGATTGGTGGCAGGGCTGGGGTGTGGGAGCAGGCATGAAAGGCAGACAGCTGAGAAGATTTCCCCCAAAACATTCTGAATAGATTAGCTTAGAACACTGACTTCTGCTTGGAAATCTTGCAGAGCTCTCATATGCATTGGCTGCAAGGAGTCTTCAGTTGAGGAAGAGGAGGAGGAGTCATGCAGCTTTAACGCACCGTATCTGGGGACCCTCCCTGGAGGCTGCACTCCTGGGTCCAGGGTTGTGGGTGCTTCGGCTGCAGAAAGTTTCTAGAATTGTTTGTCCCTTCACATGAGCACTAATAATTTAGAAGCTGAAACGTACAGTGAGTGAAAAGTGTTCTGTATGTTAAGGTAAGACTTGACCGGGCGAGCCCCAGGGGAACCAAGCTCGCTGGAGGGCTGTATGAGCGCTGTGTAAGGTAGTGGCTGTGGAAAGGGAAAGGACACTTAAAACTTGTGTGCCATCCCCGTGGACACTTTTTTTTCAATTTATTTTAGCAGTTTCATTCTGTTCAAGGACTTGTGTTTCTGTTGTCTGCCCTTAGAACAGAATCACAAAGACTGTCTGTGGGATCAAGGAGAAATGACGAATGCAGTGTCACCAGAGCGAGCAGGGTTTGGTATCCCGCCCTCAGCGGTGGCACTGGGAGAGCTGCATCCACATCTGCGCTCCCAGCACTCTGTCAGGTGTCATGTTTGCCCTGCCCGTGTCTGCACAGCGCTGTGTGGGTCAGAGGAGTCTCGTGCTGCCCAGGTTGCTCCATCAGCTCCTCGAGAGGAGTCAGGCTGAGACCTCTGCCCCTGCAGCACGTCTGACGAGCACCTCGGGCCGCCGTTGTAAGGCTGCGGACGTTTGCTGCCAGCTCCCTTCTGCTGTTGCAGGTGGAGGTGGATGGATGTCTGCTGTGACCCGCAGAGAGCTGGGATGCTAGACTGCTAAGTTGCCATCTGGGGAGTTTATTTTGTCTGAGTGAGCAGTGGGGAACATGCAGAGGCTTGCGGTGTGGTTGAAAACTCCCTTCTGTGAAGGGGAACTTATTGAGTACCGTACTGTTAAAGTAAATGTATTAAGTCTGAGCAAATGCAGTAATTATGGCTTGGGGTTTTTCTGTTAAGAACATTAACTTATTATAAGAGACATTAGTGACTTTTTTCAGTCAGTGATAAAGTTTAATAAATTATCTCCAATTTTGGGGGTGAAACTGGCCAAGTGACTTGGTTTTTTTGTGTACAAGATGTGGAGGGCTGCAGCAGGAAAGGGCGCATGTACACCACCATCCCTGTCTGCACTGCCGTGGTGGGGGGGAAAAGCCTGGTATTCTCAGAAGCGAGCTCTTCTGAGAGGAGCAGCTTGAGGAATTGCTTGGGCCACCTCACCAGAGCGTCAAATAAAATTATCCTGCTAAGGATGTGTAGGGGGCAAGAAAGTAGCTTCTGCAGATGGTTGACTGCCCCAGTCTGCCTGCTCATGTTCTGCTGTTCCCTGCACAGGGCAGGGTAGGAGAAAGCCTGTGGCAGGTGATAGTAATGTCTCTTCAAGACATATTCGGTAGCCTGGGCTGCAGCTCCTGCTGCACCTACGCCAGTGCTGCAGGGGGTTTGGCTGCAGTAAGCTTGAGTCCCTGGTCACCAGCACCCATCTGCCTCTGCCCTGGGCATCCCACTGCCTTTCCCACACAGACTGCTGCCACACATGTGTCTCATACACAGTGACCCTTGTCAGATGTCCTGTCACCACAATTGAAGTTACTCCCTCCTTACATCTGTGTATGAGGACTACTTCATTTGTCCCAATTACAGACAGGCCCATCATAGCACAGTGCTTTAAAACCTCACTTTTAATAAGTTTTTGAGAAGCGTGTCTGAAGAATTGGAGCAGAGCTGCAGTGTGTGAGAAGAGGGGCCAGCGCATCACCCATGCTCTGATCTGTTCCTCTCTGAGAACAGCCCTTAAAGCCCTGGAAGAGACTCATCTTGTTAAAAAGCTTTATTCTTTATAATGCTGACAGATAAAAATACATTAGCTTTTCATTTAGTAAAGGAGGAATGAATCACTTGGTGTTAGCATAAACCCAGGTTTAATATCATCAGAAGTGGCCACAACGTAATTGCTCACAGCATGACAGAGGCCACCTGCCATACAGTAGTTCTGTCTCATTGTAGTTTGCCTGAGCCTTGTCAGTGCTTGTACCTGGAATACTGATCCTTTACCCACTGGGTCAGGTGAAGCTAAGAAGGTTCATTAGCTACTTCCGATAGCTACATAGGTGGCTGTGGGCATTAAAAACCCTGAGCAAAAGTTAGATGAGAAATAAGTTTAAGGGCATTAGGCCCTAGCTTATGAATAAACTTACCTCAGCTCTACTATTAAAAATACACTTGGAAAAATATGTACAAGAGCCTATCCATAATCGGGACAAAAGGCAGTGATTGCTACATATTTAACAGTTCAAAAGTTTTGCAGGATATGTGTTGTGTTGATCATTTCCAGATCTGTTTAAGCTGCCATTCTTTCCTGGATTGGGGTTGTGTTCAGTGCTCACACAGAAGAGCACTGGTTACTTCTGTATTTTACCTGAGAAGTAACTGCCCCTCTGTTACCGGGGCACAAGTTCACATAACCCTGGGGTTGTCTCCTTGGCTCACTTCACCCAAACACTCCCTGCAGAAGCATCAGCTGCAGAGAGGTGGATTGCATGAAGAAATGTAGAGGTTAATGCATATTTAATGCTAAGTAGGGGCTTTACCTGTATCTAAACATACATTCTGCAACATCCAGGGTCAGACTGACAAAGGGAAGAGAGTAGGACCACCAAGAAAGAGGGCTGCTTCTGGTGCGTGGAGCCATTCCAGCTTCAGGGCTTAGTTCAAGATGTGCTCATAAAACACAAGGGTTCAGTCGTGATTGACTTTTAGAAATGCCTTACTTGGCTGCAACTTGTATTTAAAAAAAAAAAACTACAAAATACAAACACCCCACAGCGCGGCCTTCTGCAGGTGTCAGGGACCTCTCTGTACCTCATAGAGATTGAGTGTGGTATCGTCCTAACAACTCTACGCTACGCTCAATAAGGCCTTAGGGACCCCATGGTGAGTCCCGGTTTTGAGTCTCTCCGGTGCTGTCCTGTCAGTGAGGGAGTCAGTAACGCTCGTACTTCAGAAAGCACAGAGAGGAGAGCCAAAGCAGAAGGTGTCAGTGTCCTAGGGCAGAGCAGAACCGTGCACTCTGCAGAGCCGGGAGGACAGGGATCTTCCTCGGGGTGGCGGTACCAGCTAACAGAACTGATAGTTGTTGCCCTTGAGAAGGGGCTGGCCACTCTCCTCTTGCTCGCAGGTCCCCTCACAGCAGCCGGAGGTATCGCAACCGCTGTCTTCCTCACCAGTGGAGGGGAGGTTGGTGTAGTCCTTGAAAGCAAAAAAAAAACCAAACAAAAAACACCCCCCACCCCCGGTGTTATTTCAGTCCCTCCAAGGGTGTACGACATCATTTCTGCACCGATGACCAGCTGGGGATGCCAACTCAACACGATGACCAGCTGGGGATGCCAACTCAACACTACCGTTTGCTGCGCCCACAGGGCATGGCTAGCTGCCAGGGCAGGCATGCCTGCGCTTTTGCGGAGCTGCAGGACAGCCCGTCACCAGGCAGCGCACCTTTTGTCCAGCTGCTCGCCAAATCCAGGGCATCGGGGCAGGGCTGTGGCACTGGCAGTTGTACGGCTACCCCTATTGCCGCCCACAGAGGTTGCTGCAAAGCAGCTGTATTTCTTTGTCCAGCCTCCTTTGGTCAAGGTGGGGAATGACTTAACCCTTCAGCATGGGGAAATCTGGATGCCTCTCTGCACTTTCCACCAACACTAAACTGCTCCCATCAGTTAAACGTAAGGGATATCACCAGGAAAGTTGTCCAGGAGCTATGTTCGTGTAGGGGGAAAGCAGGCCTCCCTTCTCCTCCCCCAAAAGTCCTCACCTGCTCCTTATGCACCTCCAGTTCTTTCTGAATGAAGCAGCTGATCTGGTCGAAGGTCGGCCTCTGTGTGGGCTCCAGGCTCCAGCATGCCTGCATGATGCTGTACCTGCAGAGCCAAACAGGGACAGGGCATCTACACTGTGCTGCTGCAGAGCTGCTGGAGGGGCTGCACCCCCAGGCTCTTCCCTGCAGCACTTTGTATTTCAGGCACACAGTACTGAGCAGTCCCTTGTCCTCCTGTCTATAAAACCCGTGGTCAGTGTGTGTGCAGTGCTCCAGGGAAGGGTGAGCACAGAAATCGATAAAGCAAAGTTCTCTGATCTGTCAACAAGGGGCTTTATGCCTCCAGTACTTTTTTCTTCAAGGTTAAACTCATTCCCCTCCTGTAACCTACTCAGGTTTGTCTTCTCACAGTCCTAGGGTTAAAAGTAGCTGACTCAAAACCAAAAAAAAGTCCACCAAGTTCAGGAATGTAGACATATAACATGAGCTCTCCCATCTTCCTGTCCATAAACAAGGGAAATATTGGATGGAACATTCTAACAGACTACCCCAGGTCTTGCTTTCCTACAGGAGCAAGGAGCAGCCTGGTAGAATCCAACCTGGACCTCAAGGGCAGATGCACCTGGGGGCAGCAGGCAGACCTGTGCCCAAGGTCCCTGTGCCATCTCCCTGCCCGCCCCCAAGGAGTGGCTGCAGCCACCCTGTCACCCATCATGTGACTCGGCGCATCCTCTCACATTTCCAAGGGAGCGAAGTCGGGCCTGGCCATCTGGTATCCCTGCTTCACCATGCTGTAGAACTTGCTGTTCACCACCATGCCGGGATATGGACTTTTACCTGTGACAGTAACAGGAGCAGAGGTGGCTCTCAGATCAGAAGCTTTAACACTCCAGCCTTGTGGGGTGAGAAGAGGCAGCCTGGAGCATCGCCTGAGCCAGTGCTACTCGTTCTCAGGGAGTTCTGAGTTAGAGCAAATCATCCAGGATCCATTGTTTTTAATGGTCCCTCTGGAAGCATAACACAGTATTTTATAGCCCTGATAAAACCTAGATTTTTGTCAACCATCCTCCTTTCTTGGAAACTTTTCTGCAGAGACATGAGCGCAGTGGTAAGCCATGGAAAACAAGAGAGGTTTACAAGCTCACTTCTTTCTTACCGAGGGAGAAGATCTCCCAGAGAAGGATGCCATAAGACCACACATCGCTCTGCACTGTGTAGATGCAATCAAAGATGCTCTCTGGGGCCATCCATTTCACGGGCAGTCGGGCCTGGAAGGGCAAAGAGTCCTGCAGACTGGGACAAGCTGGCAGCTTATGCTACACGCTGTTCGTGCTCCAGCTGCACCCTACTCTTGTGCCTTCTCTTGTCCCCATTTTGATTACTTACATTGCCTTTTACAACATAGTTCGAGTCATTCATGATATCACGGGCCAGGCCGAAGTCACAAATCTTGGCTACCCGTCCATCTGACACAAGCACGTTCCTGGCTGCTAAGTCACGGTGGATGCACTGGGGAGAAGAGAGCACAACTGAGACCCAGCCAACATCCCCCAGCAGTCCCAGCTAATTCCCTACAGCCCGGGCCTGTCACCGAAACAACACTTAATAGGGGCAAAGGGAACACGTACTGCTTGAAAAGCCCCTGTAAGAGGCACTGTGTCATTTACAAGGAGTACGGGCTCTCTTTCAACCATTTCATTTGCAGTGCTAAGACAGTGTGACGTTTCATGCCACGTCTTTTAATCACTCATGGGGCCATCATGTTCCCCATGGGAGGAGGCTCAGAGCCAGGGGCTGTTGACGCTGTGCCCTCATCTCTGGAACAGTCATACGGTTACTGTCTGATACACTAAATGAGCCAGCTCTGGCAGACAGCTCAACGGCCACTTTCAGTTCCTTGTCCCTGGGGCAGCGGGGAAGCTGCCAATACAAGAAAGCTTCACATCTAAGTTCCTGACTTCATGTAAAAGCTGGGGAAAAAATGTTGAGACTAGCACGATGCACAGCCCTGGGTTCCCCCCTGTAACACTACCCTGCCATGATGGCCTGCCCAGAGCCCATGGCTCTGAAGGGAACACCGGTCACCGTGGCCCAGCATGTCTGAACCCAACAAATGGAGCACAGAGGCCCATTTCCAGCAGCAGCTTGCTTAAGCTTGGCCACCCCATCTAAAAACACCCCGAGCCTCGTGCAGACAGGTTGGCTGGTGCCCGCTGGTATGACTGGTGTTTCCCAGTTGTCCTCTTGGCACTCACGTTCTTTGATGCAAGGAATGCCATGCCCTGGGCCACCTGGCTGGAGAACTGTAGCAGGTCGGAGAGATTGAGGGGACGAAGGTCCTCCCTGGCTTCATCTTCCTCTGAGCTTTTCCCTGAAATCCAAAGCGAAGTTTTAGAGTTGCTGCAAACCTGGTGAACTGTGCAACTATGCTGTATCCTGGTTCCCTGACCAGACAGCATCATCAGAATAAAGAAATCATAAAAACACAGAAATGAGCCTTTAACTCACCCCTGGCTTGCGCAGAATCTGATGACGCTGAAGATGATGATGATGACACAGGCCTCATTTCAACATACGTTTCCAAACCCTGGCTCGAAAGGCCACTGTCACTGAGTCAGAAGGAACAGAGATGGAGACAGGCTGTTAGCAACCCTCCAGCAGTACCTTCTGCACATTCACTGAGAGAAGAAACCATATCCCTGCCTGCAGGAAGTGGCTTAGCTAGAGGCTTAAGGGCAAAGGGAGAGTCAACACTGAGGCTGATTTGGAAAGGGGACCTAGGTGCCCTATGGTATGGGGCTCCAAGTATTGCTCCCTTTTTGTCAAGGGACTACCCTTGGCTGATGGGGAGCACTCAGCCTCTTGTCCTATGAAACCCATGTGCCCAACAGTGCAGGAAGCCCAAAAGTTTTGATTCCAGATTGTGGGAGGGCAGACTGGATTGAAACCTGGATTTGTTGTGGGATATTCAACAACTGCTGTCAAGGACTTTGAAAAACTTGGAACTGTAACCAAGTCTAAACACATGCAACCCCAGTGGCTTTTACATCCTGATATTCTGCAAGTCCTTGCAGAATTTGGCCTTAACCTCTCCACAGCACAGCCGTCCACACACTTCTCCCTGCAAACACCCAGGCCCTGCATTGCTCAGCCCTGTGGCCACCAGAGCTCTGCTTTTACCTGTGGATGTATTTCTTCTCTAGGTCAACGTTTTTGTAGTCAGCAGCACTATCTAAAGAGGTGTCCAGGGCAGAATCCTGGATAATTATGGATTCAGCCTTCTTCCGCAGGAAATTCAGTAGATCTCCATAGCGACAGTACTCGGTGATGACGAGGATTGGGCCTGGGAGAGAGGCAGAAAGGGTTCATTAAGAAGTGATGTTACTGTGACCTCTCTTGAGGATTGCTTTCCCTAGGAAGGGCAGCAGATCCCACACTGCACATAAGCATGCCTGGAAATAGCCAGCCCACAGGCCCTTGCAAAGTTGTTAGGTTCAAAAAAGACTGCCAAGCTCATCAGCTATCTCTGTTGTGAGGCTGAGAGGTAACAGCCTCGCAGGAGCAGGCCACGGGAGCGGCCCATGGGGGAAGCAGGGCTGTGGGATCCTACCTCCATAGGTACATGCTCCCAGCAGGTTAACAATGTTCTCGTGGTGTCCCAAGTGACTCATGATCTTCAGCTCAGACATGAGAGCCTCCTGCTCATCTGTGTCTGCCGATGCTGCAAGGCAAGAGGAAAACGACTGTGTGAAGGAGAGAGGGAGGGACAAGGAAGAGATGGTGGGGGAGGACGGAAAAAGGTGTAGACAGAGAGATGGAACAAAAGGAGGAGACACACTCGGAGGAGACACACTCAGAGAGGAAATTCTGTCCTCTGTCTGTGCCTATCTGTGCCTCTGTCCACAAAAATGACAGCAGTGTGATTCCAGCACCCAGTACTTATCACAGAAACATCTAAAAATGTAGATGTTGCAGCCTGGGAGCACCAACACGTGGTAAACACACACTACATCCTGCCCAAAGGAGCTTGTGGGATTTCAGCCTTTGCAAGTTGCTCTGGACTTACACTTTAGCATCTTCACAGCCACTTTGAGGGCCGAATCTTCTTTGCCTAGCCCAAAAGCAGTGGCTTCTACCACTTTTCCAAAGGCTCCTGCTCCAAGAGTTTTTCCTGCAGAGGGGGGAAAAAAAAAATGTGCTTATAAGATGCTTTATAGAAAGTGTTTGAGCAGTTGTCCTGCACATAGTGTTGAGGAGGATGCCTGGCAGGTGGGGTTTCCTGATAAGCCCAGACAAGATGACACATCCCTTAGTCAAGAGCTGGTTAACATCTGAGGGGAACTCTACTGAGAGCAATGAAGTTATGAAAGAGGCCATGTCCAAACACGGGCTCACCAGTCTATGCATTAGGAATGACCCCAGATGCAAGAGGAGGGATGTGATCCTCTCAACCTTCCTTGGAGCAATAGAAGGCTGGAGGGAGGTTGTACCCTAGCATTTGCCACCCTGTGTGCAAGAGGGCAGCAAGGCCTTGTTAAGGATGTTGCTATAATGTCTGGATGCAGCTTTGGATGTTGCCCAGTTGCTTTGGCTCTGTCCTTGGAGCATTTCAGCTCTGTGGCGACCTGCATGCCACCAGGCAAGCAGCAAGGAAGGTTTCTTACCAAACTGGAGGTTATTCCTGGGAAACTCCCATTTTTCATTGTATGGCAGCTGAGTAGGATCAATGAAGATGTAGTTATTCCCTTCACAGGCCTCAATGATCTTCCACCGCACCTGGTACTTGGGTTTCTGTAAGGAAGAAACTCAGTTATTCAGTGTTCCTCAAGTCCTGAGGGTTCCCCAGTCCCAGCATGCACTCTAGCTCCCACCCGGCAGGCACAGAGGGAAGACTTAGGGTTCAGTCCATCAAGTATTTCTTGCTTTGAACCTGCACTGAGTGAGAGGGGCTTTGTCTGGACAGCCTGGCTCCTCTGCTGTTACAAAGTCCCCCCTGAGTCATCACCCATGACTGAGGGAGGCTCTCTTGCCTCTTTCACTTAAAGTAGCCCGTTGCCCTCACGTGGTATGGCAGAGCTCAGAGAGCCAGCATGTCCCACCAGACCAGTGGCTGAGCTGTGCCCAGCTGGTACCAGATGAAGGTGTCCTGCTGCATCTCCTTCCTTGGTACCCTGGGTTGCTGAGCACAGCCGAAAGCTGGAGCTGGCCCAGCCCCGCTTCCCTTACAGAGGAAAAAAGAAATGGAGAAAGAGAAGTAAGAATTTCTTCTCTTTTCCATGAATCTCATGGCAAAAGTAACCAGGCAAGGACAGAGAGAAGCAGTGCTGGAGCCAATGGGCAGAGGCAGTTGCCAGCTTGTGCTGGGGGTTGTCATTCATGTTGAGAGGGCTAGGGAGCCAGGCTGGAGGCACAAATACAGAGAAAGGCAGTGAAATAGCTTGGTATGAGAATACTGTGTACGGGCTTTGCTCCTGTACAAGGAGACAGGCAAGGACCTGCAACCATAGTGGCAAAGGTGGTTGGAGGTCCATCAAGACAGACACAGGGAAGCATGAGTGAAGTGACCATGGCTGTGATGAATCACTTCATGTCCCAGCTACTGGGAGGTGTGTGCTGAAATGCTTCTCCTCACCACTTCCCCTGGATAGTTTGCAGAGAAGGATGCAGCGTATGGGTAGATGCTCAAAGCTAGGTTAGCAGAGGCATGAGGGACCATAACTGAGGCAAACAGATCTGCAGTTTTGATGCAAAGCATCTGTTTTTTTCTCCCCCACAGTGCTGCTTTTTTCTTTGCTTAAGAGTTGAACATCCATGCCCATGCATGCTGTTGAAAAAGGTCCCAACAGGATGCTCCAAGCAGCACAGTTTCTGGTGGAGGTCTCCCATAAAGCATGTCACATGCACTCAGTTTATTTGCTGTTGTCTGCTCCCAGAGGGTGAGCATTGCTGCTTTCTGCTCCACGATTGACCTAGCACTGCAGCAATCAGCCATGGCTCAAGAAGCCCATGGCTGAGATAGGTAAGATTATTTATAAACACGTCCTGCTTCTCTTGGGCTTGCAAGGCCTTCCTAAAAGCTATTTCTTCAGAGCTGTGCTTACACATCCATCCATCCATCCCTACCTCCCTCTCTCTCTCTCTTTTTGGCCAGTAGTCCAGATACACAGAGAGCTCTGCCTGCAAAGCTGTAGGTGCTTGTTTGGGAGAGGGCACTGCTGGATCTTCTGACAACCAGCACCAGAACTTTGCTGCAAAATTTGCAGCCTTGATGGGCTGTCAAAAGAAGGTGCCAAAAAGGAGAGCCAAAACCCAGGAGATTCTCACCCACTGATGAAGCAGGGGTGGCTATTGGTTGGTACAGTTTATGGAAACAACAGAGCAGGAATCCAAATGCTGAAAATGAGTCTTGCAGAGAAAATGGGGCAAGTTCTTGTATAAAAATAGTGACCAAGTCTTCCTGGAGACAAACGCCTTCTAACATCATCCTGTTTCCCCGTAAAGACAGCTTTTTATAAAGCAGGGACAAGAATAAAAAGTAGATGCAAGTTTCAAACCACTTTTTTTTCCTCCTTAATTCACTCCATGGATTCATGGTGACCAGAGCAAAACCAGCTGCAATTGACACACAGAGCGAGCAGCTTTGTCTAGCACCAAGGAGTATCCACATTGACCTCTGGGTTACAAGACTGAGGGACCAGGGTGGGAGAGGTCTTAACACACTGGGTTTGGTGCATGAGCCTTGCTCTGCAGCAGGAAACTCCTGGGGGCAGTTGGGGGGCAGTGGAGATGACGGAGGTAGCTTGCCTGGTACCTCCAAGCTGAATGCCCCCTGCCTGTGGCTGCCAGCAGAGGCAGTGTGGTCTCTGAGGCTGGGCAGGCCTTGAGGCCCTTGCTATGCAACAGCGAATCTGACCTGGTTGTACTTGTAGAGGAGGAAGAGCAGTAGGAGGAGCAGCAGGATTGATGTGCCTATGCAGGTGGAGAGAATGGGGCTGAAGAGCTTGTTTGGAGGGGCCATGACACTTCCTGGAAGAGCAAAAAAAAACCAGGGATGAGTAAAACACTGCTGTTTCAATCCCATCTCTGGGCTCATTTTGCTCAGCTGTTCACTTAGGTTTCCCCTGTATGCAACACAACCCAGCTCTGGCCTCAGGGACAGCCAGAAGAGCTGCTGGGAACTGAGGGAATTTCCTGATGCCAAAATCAAGGCTGCAATGGTTCGCCCCGTGCACCCCAATTGCCACACAAAGAGCACCAGGTGCAGGTCAGACTGACTGGGGACCAAGATCTGTGCAGCAAGAACAGGCCCATCAAAAGATGAAACCCCTGGACTCCAGTGGGCTGAGCAACAGCTGGCTGCGCTGCACCCTGGAGCTAGGTCCTGTAGTTGTAAAGTGTTCGTGGCATTGCTCAACCTTTGGCACCTGGCTATGCCCATCCAGCAGTTCCCATGCTGCTCCTAGGACTGGCAAACACCAAAGCCTCCCACCTCCTGTGAAGATACGGGGCTTGTGGAATCTACTCCACCTCTATTCCAAGACAGTAGGGATATACGTATAGGAAGGTGGGCCCCTCAAAGCCCCTACATTCTCCCCCACTCTGCCAAGCTACCAGTTTGTATCTTACTGGTGATGGTGAGCGAGTGAAACATGTCAGAAGCGTTCCCCTCTCTGTTAATGGCCACACAGCAAAAGGTGAAATTGGCACCCAGCTCCTGGAACGGGACAACGCTCTCCACCTCCACCTCTTGGAAGGGCAACATGTTCACCACCTGGGGACTGGAGTCGTTCAGTAGCAACCTATAGTCCTCGTTGTATCTGCAGAGACACCAAGCAGAAGAGAATGAGTGTTCCTCTGCAGCACAGTTGCTCGTAAGTGAATTGGTGCCTGTATCAGACTGGAGAGGAGACACTGGGAATTAGGGTTGCAGCTCTGTGAGACATGTTACTCACTGCCCAGTTAAAAGACCTCTCCCTGAACATCAAAGCTGTGTATAGGCAGAGCCTTAACTGCCTTTATGTGGCTAGAGCTGTGGCAGCAGTTTCCTCCCTGGGGCTGGTACTAAGACACAACTACCCCTGTCCAGGCAGCTTCAGTTTCCCCCCATCACACTGTAGCTCAGTAAGCCTGTGCTCTGCGGAGCCTCAGACCTGTGGAGGTCCCAGAAAGATGACTTGGACCAGCCAGGAGGTAGCTCTACAGCAACCTACACTGGGGCACTTCTCCAAGGGATCCACATGTTCCTCAGAAAAGCACTGGAAAAACATGAATCACAGGTGGCTGAACTCTTCAAGCTTGAGACTTTAGGAATAGTACCTGTCCTCTCTCCTCAGACAGTCCCCAAGAACCTCTTTTTTTAGCAGGGCAACATCCCTGTTGCTGTTACTGAACAGGCTCTGCTATATCGCCTGCAAGCAAGCCCACATGGTGCTGCTCAGCAAATGCCAGCATAGCAAGGGCAAGTGCACAGCTTGGAGGTGCTCAGTCTCTTGGGCATCTCTTACCTGTCAGAGTGAATGGGGCAGTGGTACCACTCAATGCGTGGGGCAGGGTAGCCGATGGCCATGCACTGAAGGATGCTGGAGTCATTGGCTGGCACCTTGATTTTGCAGACCCTTGGAGGAGCTGTTGGGGAAGGCAGATAAACAGTGGATGCTATGACCAGAGGAAGAGCACATTCCCTGTGCTCTGATTTACTTTCCATGTGTGCAACAATAAAACACCAGGAACTCCTCTGCTACACATAGGTTTGGGCTGGGTCCCAGATGCAGTCTGGCTGTGTGTCTTGTGGGCACTGGGCTGGAAGCACCCTGGTACCCCCCCCACTCGCTGCCAGCTGGGCAGCGGCAGCCCCAGGGGAAGCAGGGTGAAAGAACGGGCAATGCCAAGCACTTACATTTCACAGAGATACTGAAGGTGACTGATGCATTGGTCTCATTGTTGAGGGCATGAAATGTATAGAGACCTCCCTCTCCTTCCTGCAGGCGGTCCAGGAGGAGCGTGTTGTTATACCTGCTCACAAAGGGAGAGTAACCACCATGAGGAAAGCTGTGCTGAGGAAACTCAAGCACTCACACAGTCTTTGCTCAGCGAGATGTTGCTGCTTCCTGTGCCCTGGAGTGGGTGAACACTTCCCAGCACTAATCCCAGCACATGAGGGGAATCTGCTACTTTTCTTCAGGGGAAGCAGGGAGCGTCTGATCTTCCTTAGAGGAAAGACTTTTGCCATCAAGTGCACAGCACTTCTGAAAGGCTGCAGGTGAGTGAATGCTCAGTAACAAAGGAGAGTTTAACATCTAAATCATTGCCTTTAAAGGGCTAGAGGATGCTGGTCCTCCTGCCTTTGACAGAATGAGTTATTCCTCCCACTTCTTATTCCATCAAGTCATGGTCCCTAGTGCCCATTCCCCTCTGCCCCCAGCCCATTTCTCACATCCCAATACAAGAAAGAGTTCGCCCTAAAGCCATCACACTTGCTGAGTGGCACAGTTCCTCTTGTAGATTATTTTGGGTTTCTAAAAAAATGAAAGGGGAATTGCCAAAACTCCCCACCAAATGGAATGATTCTCTTTCTTTCAGTCTCCTTTTGGCCTCAGTTGGCTGTAGGCTTTGGAAGAGCAGGACTGTGCCTTCCATAAGGTCTTATCCACATAATAACGTTTCTGGCTTCTCTTGACATAAGGCATACAGTGCTGCTCGGTACGTATACTCTCCAGACCACAGAGAATAGGACAGGTCTGAGGAATAGTGAGGGAATTCAGGTTTTTTACACTGTTCATCCACTCCTGCAACTTTTTCCTGCAAGGAGAGTGTGAACTTGAACCAGTGTGAACCAGGCCACAAACATGATAGTGACTTCCACGAGGTTTTCTAAAGAGAAGTCTGCCAAGTTAGACAAAGGTGGTGTCCTCCTTCACCTGATCAGACTTGCTCACTGTGGTTTGCTAATAATACTGGAAAGAGAAGACAGAAAGGCAGAACAATTCCCCTCTTTTACACCAGAGAGTTTTCTGTGAGCCAGTAGCATGGGGCCTGCCTGTCTCACAAGGAAAGCATTGTTGGAAACATGCCATGGCCAGTGTAGAAGAGAGAGCACATACCAGTTGTTTCTAGAGATCATTTGGCTCTTGAATGTGGCACTCCCAGAGTTCTTCAAGGGGTTCGTGTGCTCCCAGCCCCAGTGGAGAAGTTCTGGGTAAGCCTCAATGTGGATCTGCAGCTCCAGACTGTCTCCCAATGCAACCTCCTGGCTGGTAGCTTGCACCGGGGTCAGGAACACATAACCTCTCTCTGCAGGATGGAGGAGAGCATGACCATCAGCATGCATGTCCAGAGACCTGAAACAAGCTTATACCAGCTTCACAAATGGACCATTATTGGAAAGGGCAGCTAGGAGACTGTAGGAGGGAATGAGGCATTACACAGATTATGTTGCCAAAAGAGTACTTTTAAGTTGCTTCTCTGTCATGGCAGCTTGGATTATATTCTGCCTGAGGAGAGCTAGAAAATCTTAGTGAACTTTCATGGGGAAAGAGGTTTTACATGCCATATCCTAATAAGTGATGAGGCTAAAACTGGATGTCCTGATTGTCCATAGAAGAAAGGCCCCTTAGCTAAACTCCTGGCTTCTCACTCAGAAACAACTTGGACCAAGCCCTCTTTCTGAGCCATGGTATGCAGCAGCTTTGGGTCGTCAACCAACCCCAGTCTATGAGCCGTGAGGATGAATTTTCTGTCACAAGATACAAACAAGTGTATAATAGATCTCAATCCTCTTATGTGGATCTGTTACTGGAAGAGACAAAGATCTATATTCTGCTCATGTGACTTGCCCTTCCTTCTAGCCAGCCTTTCCTGGTCTTCAGCATAATGTTGACCCATTCTTTTTTTTGTTTTAAAGCTGTTTATAAACACACAGAAACTGAGAAGAGCTTTCCAATTTTTCATCCAGAAACCAAAAAATGTCCTCCTACCCCTCAAGACATGAAGGGAACACCAGTTCCTTTCCTAGCAGCTCCACAGTTCTCATGTGAGCCTTCAGGCACAAGCAAGAATGTTTCCAACAACAAAACTAGCAACAGGGTGGAGGCAGAAGTGGCAAATACTCAAGGCTAGGTGTGATTCAGCCTACACCTTCCTGGTGTTTCGGGGAAGCACTCACCTACTACCTGAAGCATTGTCGAGGCATTCCTGAATCCTGCTGAATTGTTAGCTATACAAGTGTATTTCCCACTGTCTTCCATAGTCACCGCTGGAATGGACAGGATGCTGCTGATGAAGTAGTTGTCATTTTCAAAGCTAGGGTTGTTAGTTATCCTGACCTGTCAGGCAGGGAGGGAACATCAGGCACTTTCTTGGAAAGGCAGAGGATGGAACTGAGTATTTATGACAAATGTACCCACCCCCTCCTGTTCTGGGCTACTGAACTTTTTTACAGAGTCCCTGTCACTGAAAGCCATCTGTGTGGAGACCAAGAGGCATATTAAACCTAAGTACTCAGGACAGATATTCCACAGCAGTTAAGGTTATAGCTGTTGTCAGCCTTCTGACTACAAGTTGGCCTTACATTGTGTAATCCAAACATATCTTGTATGTTATTTCAACTCCTTAAAGAACACATCAGATATAATAAGGACTTCTAGCAAACCTTATCTAACCACCTAGCAGTTAAAAGTCAGCACAACAGAGATTTTGAAATGCATTCCCTTTCTTCACCCATATCTTTTCTCTGGGGAACTGTGTGTCCTGAACATGTTTCTTGCTTTATAAGCCCTGGCAGGGCTGGGTGGAAAAATGTTGCCTTAGTAGGTACTGTGGCTCCTGCTCAATGAACTCAGCTGAAACAACATCCTTTCTCTCTTGCAGCAAGATCCTGACAATGGGCAGGTGTTTCTTATCCCTGTGTCATCCCAAGGAAAGGATGGCCGTATTCAGATTTCTACACCTTGTCTGAATAGCTGCTTTGGTTGGGCAGTGCAAGGCTTTGCTGCAGGTGAATTGGGTCTGGACAGTTCTTACCAGTTTCATGCCTCCCAGTTTCCAGGAAAGCCCTATACCCCCTTGAAGCTGCACAACTTACGCTCTTTGCGGCTGTCACCCACATGATGTCATACTTGTGGGAAGGAGCAACTACTGTGCAAGTGACTTTGAAAGGTTCGCCCACAATTCGCACATGGTCTATAGGATCCATCTTCACTGATACAGGCTTCTCCAGTGCTACACAAAGGCAAGCAGGGAAAGATTCAACGTCAGCTGGCTCAGTGACCCCATGCGCTTTGGAGACTCCCCAAGGCCTGGCTACCTTCTCCTTTCCATCCTCTTCAGTCTCTTTACCCCTGGATTTCTCCTTCCCTAGGGATCACCACTCATTTTTGTGTACAGGTCAGGGAGAGCACAGCAGTCAGCACTGTGGGTTGAAAGGGAAGGGCAACCTTCTGCCATGGTTACGTCCTGAGCATCAGGGCCTGAGGACTTACAGGACACGGGGAGACAGGTGGGCTTTTTTCCTCTGTTCTTTGATAGTGCCTGCAAAGATGTGAATGCTGCTGAACTGATGGATACGCACCTGAAGGAGCCAATTTGCCAGAATCTGATGGAATTTTGCCTCCATTAAATACCCTTTAAATATTGCAGGTGCAGAAGGTCTTTCCTACTACTGGCGAGGAGCTTTTCCTTAACTATCTACTGTGGCCAGCTTGGCTATTGCCATCTCCCTGAGGACCGCAGCAACCCCAGTCCTTTACCTTCTTCCACAATCAGCTTTATTCTTGATGACTTCTCTATTTTTCCATTTATCGCTGCTTGGCATCGGTAAAAGCCCTTCTGCTTGCTTTGCACATTGTATATTGTTATTCCTTTCTCAAGACTGAAAGAATAATTGGTCCCACGTGGGAGATGAGAGGTGCTATCCATTATCAGAGTCACTCTGGATCCGTACTCAGGGGCCGTGATGAGACAGGGGAGCTCAGCATTACCACCTTTGTTCACGAAGATCCGGAAAGTTGGGGTGTACCACACATTATTGGGATCTGCGGAGGAGACAAGGTAGGCCAGAGAACCAGATCAGAAAATCCATTGAAGCTGAGAAACACATTCCAGCAAAGGCAAGTCTCCAGCATTGCTGCCCAGTGGGAGTTCAATGCTGGGGCAGCCCTGCTCAACGCCTGCCTGACTCAGCCTCCAAAAACTCACAAGACAAGCCCAATTCCAGCTAAGGCATTTGAGGAGAGCACAGCAATCAACTCACAAATGTATATAGGCAAGAGAGACTGAGAAGTATGTTTACCTCTAAACTTTTCACCACAGTGTTAGTCTTATTTATCAGACCTCCAGCTTCCCTGTCCAGGACAGTATCTCTGGTACAAGGGAAGGGGTGAACTCAAGTGGTGGAGCTACCACAGCATAACTTCTTCTGGGGTAAAAGAATATTTGGGGTTCGGGTCATGTTGTGAGGATGTGATTCATGTGACTGTCCCTTATCTGGGGTACTGGCAATACAGTTCTCCAATTTCCAGATCTCACTGCTCATTATGACACCAAACAGACTTTCATCCCTGTTTTTTCAGGAATGGAAGTCAAGGTAAATGGATTGAGAGGTCCAGGCTGTTCACAGATATGCATGAGATGTAGATGCTCTGTACTCTACCCCAGTGCTTCAGCCATGGGCCCCATTGTATGGGGGCTTACCTGGTTGTGGGTGAGCCACTGCCCCAGTAGGAGCCTGCACTGCTCCCCCAAACACGCACACATCCACAGCCATAGAGAGGCTGTGCTCCCTGAAAGGAGGCCGTTCTGCAAGCATATGTGGGAAGAGGGAAGCATGGTTACCTCGCACAAACAGATGCACAGTTGCAACGCCCTTGTCACTGCTGTTGACATAAGCACATTTATAGGTGCTTGTATTCATGTAAGTGGCCTGGGGAATACTGAGCGTGCTGCTGTTGTGGTTGCTGAATGTATGCTTTTGGTTCTTCCATTCAACTTCAGACTCTCCTGAGCAGTGCAAGATGACTGGATCACCCGTGTTGACGACCAGAGCAGGGAGGTCAGGGCTGATCACTGGGGATGCCAAGCCTACAAAGGAAAAAGAGACAGAGTGAGGATGCAAAAATGATCCCTAATGATGCTCTGTTGGAGTTTGGTAGCTCAGCATCAGGAAGAGGCTGGGCTTGGGATTCTAACTGGCTTATTGGCTTGTGTCACTCTGGTCATTCTCCATCCCACAGAGATATGGCCTGATACTTCAAGGAATGAATTTCAGAGAAGAGAGAAAAGCCCACATGTGAACATTTAGAGTGCTGGGACAGAAAAAACAATCATCTGGAGCTGATTAGGCTAGATTCTAGCTTGGAAAATATTCCTGTTGGGTTTTGCCTCTTCTTGCAACAGTTTTCCTCTTGTGGCAGAGCTGGAGCTACTGTATGAACTTGGTTAGCCTGTAACACCATTTGGTAAAGTTTAAGCCACATCTAGTGTATGGGGCTCTCTTTGTTGCATTGGTGCTGTGATGAGCTAGAACAGACCTGGAAAGCTTCTGCAGAGCAGGTCAGTGCATGCGTTTTAGGAAGACTGGCTTTTTGGTTGCTGGGCAGTGGATTCTGAAGAACATCTACTTATGCCTTATCATAGAGTCAAACAGCATGCTTTCCTCACAGATACCATCAAAACATTATGAAGTGAATCAGCATCATTATTCATATTCAGGGGTGGGAAATGGAGGCACAGAAAAGCTAAGCGGCTCATGAAAGCCCATAGCTGCAGCTGTATATACAGCACACCAGGCTGTGCTTACACTGGTATTGCAACTCAGATGGATTTCTGATGTCATCTCTACTTTGAAGATGGCTTCTCTGCTGGCTGAATAAAGGGGAACCAGGGTCCCACTCCAGCCCTTAGTGTCAGAGGGAAATATTTTTTCCCTGTTTTGCCACATCAGCGAGTTCTTTGAGTCACCACCTATATTTAGGGTGGGGGGAAGTGAGAAATGAATCAGTGCTGCAGGGCTAGGGAAGAAGTGGTACTGCCACCCCCACGCCAGGCCTTCGGGGAGAACAGGAAACACATTGCAAATGGCTATCTGTGCTCAGGGGGCTCTGTGCCCCACTCCGACCCCTGTCCAGGGCTATTCTCCCACTTCTGCTTTCCTTCCTGGTCTAACCCATCCTCATATCTTAAAGGGACAACACACCCAGGTTCAAATAATTGGAAGTAGAAAGGTAGCTGCCCAACTTATCAATTCCTTGCTCTTTGTAGAGGAGGTCACTGTGGGCAGTGGTCCTCTCGGGTGGTGGCAGCAGAAACAACGGCTGAGTTTGGTCTTGTGATGCCTCAAACTCTGCAGCAGACTGCTCTGGACTCACAGGAGCCCTTTAGTTGAAAGATTTTTGTCCAAATGAACTTAAAACTCCTAACTCATTGGGAAGCAGGAGAGTGCAAGGCACCCTATAATGGCACCATTAGTCCAGCCGCACTTGCATATCCATCAGGGGAAAGGGGAGTAGTGGCCAGATGTTACAGCCCTTGTTGCAGGGAAGAAAGAAGAGAAGGCTGCTTATGGTCATGGGTAGCAAAGACAGCTTAAAGCAAATCTGTTCCCAGGTGCTGCCTTGGACACTGTCCCTGTAACACAGCCAGTAGAAGCAGCATGCACCCATCCTCATCCACCCCTGCTCACAGCTCATTTGGTGAGGCAGACTGTGTCCAAGGTACAAATGTGTGTCTGTGCTACCAGCTGTGCTCAGGGCTGTAACACCAGAGCCTGTCCATCAGAGCTCAAAGAGCATCATTTAAGCACTCTCAGGCTGATGACTCTCTCCATGCAACAAAGGGTCAAGAATATGAGACTTAAGGCCCTGGAGAGTATTGCTGGTGCGTGACAACAATCCAGTTGCCTGGGAGAAACCCAAACAAGGCCTGGATCAAATTCACTGGCCCTAGGGAAAGAAGCAGAGGACAGGGAGCTTCAGACCATGGAATATTTGACAGTTTATCTCCCTTTTTCGGGTTTGGTTTTGGTTTTTTTTTTTTTGATGCTTTGTCTTTCTGTGGAAACAGGAAAAGTCTCATTTATTCCAAGAGCAAAGAAAAACATCCCAGAATCCTTTGCAAAGCAACATTTTCTGCATACGGAAAATATGTACGATGTTCCTCCCTCTTTGCTAAACTGTGTTTTCTAGCAGGGCTTAACACATTTCTGTTGCTTTTACTCTCTGTCTCTGGATGTTTTTCCCCTCACCTACTCTCTGCTTTAGCTATCCCTCCACAGCCAGGGCTTCGGCACCATTTAATGGCAGAGCCAAGCTCTTTGACTCAGAGCTGCATTCAAACTGGCTCAGGGAAAGACCATATTGTAACTGGTCCTTGGTTCAGCCACAGAGGGGAGGACAAGAGTCATATCACACCTTGTTGTCATCAACCTCCACTTACTACTGGGACGCTATGGCCACAAAAGGCTCGGGGTAGGTGCTCTCCATAACACTGAAGTGGCAGCCAGCAGCCTTCAGGCTATCACTGGAGGCTCCTGTCAATGGCACAACCACCACACAAGTGGAGTGAGGACAGACAGGGCAGAGACATTAAGTGCAGGACAATGCCAGGTGAAGGCCACCCAAGTGTCCACTCCTTCGTGTGTGCCAGGGCATGAGTCAGACCAGCAGGTCCTTTTCCAGAATGGGGAAGCAGGGCTGCTGGGGGAGCTTTCTCCCTGCTGACCAGCATGCAATCTTGCACGAAGCCCAAGGGATGTCTCTCTGCTGCTCTCCAGCAGCTTCCGCAGCATTGCTGGTAACTGCTGGCCAAAGGTTTTACCACACTTGGGTTGTGCAACCATGACCTCTAGTTACAGCTGCAGGCTCTGTCCCTGCCTCTCCCATGCCAGCCAAAACATTACTTTCCTCTGCTGATGGTTTGGAAATGGTGAGGAAGGAAGAGCGAGGGCTGGTGAGACAGAGAAGCTCAAGAACCTTACCACAGAAGCCAGTCATCAGGACCTTGACTTGGTCCTGGAGGATAACTAGGATAAGGTCCAGCCCTGGGAGGGACCTATACCAGGCCTGAGCTCTCCTTATTCCCTCCTCAGTGATGGGAGGGAAAAGATTTGTTTCTGAGGACACCTTCCCCAGAGTTACCTATAGTATCCAGGGGCAGGGGATGGGGAAAAGGGTGCTTATCACATCTCTGCCTGGGAGTTCTACCTCAGAGGTTTAGATGCATCCACAACAAGAAAAGCAGAAGAAACCCCAGGAAGACTTCTCAAGGTGGCCAAGGACACACACATGAACTGATCAGGTTTCAAGTCCTTCTTCTGCTTGATCTGAAGCTGGGATTTGATCCTGACACTCCCCCAGCAAAAGCCCAGATCACAATGGTCATACCTCATCAGCCCTGGGTACTCTCAGAAGATTCACTTGCAGTCCAAGAGGTAGGAGAAGGAAGTCAGGCTTGGGCTCCAGCTTGAGGCATTATTGCTTTGGACAACCCTGGCATGCTGCAGCTTTGTGCTGCAGATGACCAACAGTGATGGTACTCAGACAAATGTGTTTCTAACACCCTGATATGGCAGACAGTGTCTGATGAGGATGCCACAGCTGGTGACCTGCATTGCCCAGTGCCTCAAGGAACCTTCGGAGAGATCCTGACAGATATTATAATATCTCACAAGTCTATGTCACACCTGCCTAGTCCCTATTATCTTAAACAGAAGGAATTAAAAACACTGCAGCCTTCAAAACCCAGTTCCCAGAACAGCAGACCTGGAAAAAGCCTGCTCAACATGTCAAAGGTGTGACTTTAAGTGAAACACCATACAGTGCAACAGCAAGCAGGATGCAAATTTCCTGGGCTAAAAATATGAACACAGCAGTGGCTCAAGAGGGATACACTGCCTCCCTGTTACATGCTGAATGCTTCCCCCCTAGATTGCCCCTTCCAGGGGGGACTTCCCACCATAGTCTCATCGTGTGGGGAGCAAGCTCAAAAGGACAATGAAGGAAAGTGTCACACAGGATCCGAGAGGCTGCTAGCACTTGAGATGCAAGATTAGTAATACTGGTTTCTGTCTAGTTGCAAACCTCAAAACAGGCTTAGCAACTCTTTCTTGAGGTTGATGGGTTATTGCCTCTTGGCCATCTCTGCAGCCTCAAAAACCAGGCATATTCACCTTTCCCTTCTTGGCTGCTCAAGTTCTGTTTCCATCACGAGGTCTAACACCTGGCCCTACAACCCTGTTGTGCATGCCAGCACCACCAGAAAACAGCAATCCTCAGATGTTTCCAGCCAGGCATAAGGTACATGGGAAGGTGCTGATGCAGCTAACTTCCCCAACTCTTTCACCTGCAGGCCGAGCATCCCCAGCTCTTGCTCCATTTGCGCAAAGGGTTATTTTGGAGACAGCTTCCCTCAGGACGCACTTTCTGCTGAATCTCTTCTTCCTCCTAACCCCCACCCAGACCCAAACAGCAGGAAGTTTCCCTTTCCTATGTCCCTGCTGCTGAGGCTCTTCCTGTGCTACATGCACCTTTCCATAGCCCTTGGCCTTATCCTGGTAGTGCTGCAGGCAGCCAACAGCTAGCCCTCAGCACAGCTGGCTCCAGAGTCAACAAAGACCAGCAACACACCCTCTTTCCACCACTGTCCTACCTCTGTAATGACAGCCAGTTCTGGGTGGTCTTCAGGAAGCTGCTACAGCCAAGTCTGCACTAAAAGCCAAGCTGGTCTCTCTTCCCTGCTGTGCCATGGAGCAGACATGTTCTCTTGCCTGCTCCTTGAACCTGCCCATGCTCCTTGAACCTGCCCACAGCAGCAGTGGCTGCCTCATGAAACAGCCACCAGAAGCAGGGACCATCCCAGCCCACAACAGGCTTTTGGTAGACACAATTGGGAGCCCGGCTTCACCCTCCACCACCAGGAGCCAAGTACCCATTAGTCCAATTTCAGCGTTGCCCTGTCCCCAGCCCCACCAAGGCTGGCACCCTTCCTCACCTCAGGAGGGATAAAGCACTCACACCACTCACCCAGAAAACCCTCACCACATCCCAAACCTGCCCCAGAGTGGCACGGAGACACCGTAGGGCTTTGGTGGACCTACCGTGCCAGATGTCAGCTGCAGTGAACAGCAGGAGGAGAGCAGGACCCATGTCCCCAGGGACCGCGGTGCCCCCAGCGTGGAGCAGGGACGCGGCTGAAGGATCCGCTCAAGCAGTGGGCGCCTCTCCTCGCGGGCACTGCCCCCAGTGCTCCCTTGGCAGGAGCTTCTCCTTTCTGAGCTGACCACAAGTCAAGAAATTCCCTTTTTTTTGTTTGTTTTTGAAATGGGAGGGGAAGAAAAAAAAAAAAAGTGATGCTTTGAGACATCATTGGTGACAAACCCCCTTGGTAGAGGTGGGGCCATGTATGCACCCTGCTGCAGGCCCCCCCCACCCCACTGTTGGGGCCACCCTCAGGAAGGGGTTCAGCCCCAGACCACTCCCCAGGGCTGGCAGGGGCCAGTGCATCATGCCAGGGCCCAGGACAATCCCAATGTGCCCTGGCTACTGCCACCCAAACCCTCAGGGACTTCTATACTCTTTCCTCTTGCCTGGGGACACGACAGGCCTGGCTGGGACCTGCCTTGATAGCAACAGACTCCATTTTACCCCAGCAGGACAAGCTTTACCTCAGGCCTGGTGGATCTTGCTGGCTTTGGGGCCTGAGGATCCACAGAGGAACATGTCTGACTCCCTCACAAGAGGCCCACAAAGATGATTCCACCTGGGGCAGCTCCCAGGTGGCAAAAGGCCTGTGAAGATAACAAATTAATTTGTTTTAACCAAGAACATGATCCCTGGTGCAGAGAAGGGTCCTGTGGCCACACAGGATTACCCCCAAGCCCCACTCCAGCACCATGCAGAGGCAGGGCTGAGTCCAGCCAGCTACAGGCTTGCCTTCACCGCTCTCCCCAGCAGGAAGACATGTTGGGGTCCACCCTGCAGACCCTTCCCTGTCCCCAGCTGAGCTGGGGGACACACAGGGATCCCAGGTCTCCTCCTCTCCCAGTACCTCCAAGCCTGGAGCTCACAGCAACCCTGTCACCATCAGGCAGTCACAGGCAAGGACACTCCCTCCCCAGGAGCCCATCCCACCCAGTCATACTACCTTGCTGGTGGGGAGGCTTTTTGAAGCTGTTTTCTAATTGACAACCTGGCAGGCACCTGGGAGCAGTAATTAGGCACTTTGTTAACCCTCCCCTGGACCACACTTCTTCCAAACCAGGGGGTGAGGGTAGGCTTGAAGCAAAAGAGTTCTCTCAGGGACGCTCAAGTCAGCAAGATGTTAACGGATCAAGTCAGACACAGGGTGCCCCTTGCTCTCTGCTCTGTCTCTGGATAGAGAACCTCATGCTGCAGAAGTTCATGACAGTTCATGGCAGCTCTGGGGTGGGAAGTTATGGCCACCACCTGACAGCATTGGGAAGCACAGGGGAGGAAGGTCCTGCCTGGGGTGAGCTGGAGGGCTCTGCTTTAGCTGCACCCAGCTGCAGCCCCATCAGCGGGGAGGTGACAGGGACACTGGCTGCAAAATGTGGGCAGAAAGAGGGGCTTTTCCAAAATGTCTGCACAGAGGTAGCTGTTGAATCTGCACTGGCAATGCAAAGGTGCCGGGCAGAGGAGTGCCCCTCATGCCTCCACAAACCAGAGGGGAATGGGCTTCTCCAAAGAGGGCAATTAGAGAGGTACCAGCAAGATAAGGTCTTGGGGCCAAGAGATGAGAGCATGGCTGACTGTGCTGGACATGACTAAGAGTCATGGGAACGTGGAGAGAGCTCTTGGTTTTGGCCAGAAGGATGGCTGGAGAGCACAAGGGAGTCCAGAGAGAAGGAAAGGCAGCTTTTGGCCAGAGAAGATTTCCTCTCAGCAGTTTTTCCTGGCATGATGTGGAGAAGAAGAGCATGAGGTAGAGGCAGTGTGGTGTGCCGGGGTGCTCCTGCCCTGAGCTGGGGGGCTGTCGAGCAACTGGGCCACAGGAGATGTCTGCCTGATTATTCTTTCCTCCTTTTGAGCCAAAGGGGCTTTTTAAAGGATGTTTGTTTCCCTCCTTCTTCTTTTTAAGTTTGTTATTTTTTTTTTTTCCAGGAACAAATGCCAGCTTAGAGAGAACTGACTCACCAGTGTGAACAAATATTAAACCAGACAGGTTTAATACAGAGAAGGGAAACAATCTCTCAGCCTCCCTTCTTCTCTTTGAGGAGGCCCCTTGCAGAGCATCTCTGATGGCAGTGGTCCACAGGTGACAAGTCACAGCCTGTACACACAGGTCCCCAAGCTGGGCTGGGCACACCTGGGGATGCTCAGTGGGTCAAGCTGTCTGATGGGGTTCCTCCCTCATGGGTGGCCATCTATTCCTGCCTGTGGGCTGCACCCCAAATCCTGTGGTTGCAAGCAGCAGCTCAGCCACAGGAGCGCTGCGGGGGGTCATGGGCCCAAGCAGCTCTGAGCAAGGGGCAGGGATGCTCTCAGAGGAGCTGCAGCCTTACTTTGAGTCACTTGAAGGCCAGGGACATCTGTGGAGGCCCCAATGGCCAGGAAGGCGTGCTGGGAGATGGCACAAGACTTGCTCAGTGCCTCGCTGGCCGCAGGCTGGCTGTGAAGGGGAGAGCGGAGGCTGCTGCGAGCCATGATTGGGAGCACTCAGGCTTGTTTCCCAGGCTGGGAGTGGGCCTGGGCCATTCCAGCCCTGCAGGACCCCTGCACTGAGTACAGCTGGCCATGATGTCATGCCTGCCTCTACGGCCCTGCAGCAGTCTGGGGACACATGTGAAACACCCATGTCCCAAGTGAGCTGTTGGTATCCAAACAGCTAAAAACCCTGCTTGCAGCAGGCCAGGGTTTCTCTCTGCAGTCTTGAGTTTCTCTGCTTCCCTGAGCAATTCCACGAGGTGCCTGTCTCATCACTGGAGAGGAGACTTCTTTTGGGGTAGGGAAAATGTTCTGCTGGGAGGCTGGTAGTCCCCATGTCTGCCTACGCATTCCCAGCCCCATGAATCCTCCTTGGTGCATCCTGACATGCAAAGGACCTGCCAGGCAGGGATCGGGCAGTGGGAGCCAGCTGGGTTCAGGCCTGAGGTCTACCAATTTCCCCTCCCTGCTTCCCCCCCAAGCCTTTGTTGCAGCCTCTCTGGAGACGAGGTGATTTTTTTTTTCCCCTGCTGATTCAGCTTCTGGAGAAAAATGCCCTGTCTGCCTGTCATGGCCAAGCCGTGCCAGGTGACTCAGAGCATATGTGGGGAGAATCAGCCTGAGCTGGTCAGGGAGCCTGCAAACCTCCTCTCTGACAAACTGAGCAAAGACAGAAGCCCAGGGCAGGCCGTGCTGGAACCGAGAGCCTTGCTGGGACTTGGACCTGTCTCCTGCTGCGGGTGGTGCCTTGGGCTTTTGGGTACATGAAGGGTTTCCAGGAGCTGAGGGAGACACAACTGCTGCCAGTGGGGACTTGCACCAGGGCTGCACGATGCAGCCTGAAAACAGGGTCAACATTGATCTATTTGAACCTGCATTCAAAATCCCCTCTCGCAGAAACCCCGGGCTTTCCAAGCTTGTGGACAGAGCTGGCTGCAAACAGCTCTGCTCAGCAGCCTGGGGTCATTTTCAAGAGGAGCAGTTTCCTTGGAGCCAGAGAGAGGAGAAAACTTTGGGCTGGACTCAGGAGGTGCCTGTCTCCCATGGGGCTGGGGGATCCCAGCACTTCTGGAGAGGTGACTGGGAGAACGTGAGAGGAGCAGGAGGAAAGCAGGGGCACATGCGGACCAGAGGGAGTGGTAGTGTAGGGAGTCAGTACCGTGGGGTTGTGTCTTTAAAGGGTATCAGTGAATTCCTCATCCCAGAGGGAGGGGAGGGGAGGAGAACCCAGCTCAGAGGAGAGCAGGACATGGGGAGCCCTGTGCAATGCAGCGTGGCTCCTGCTGGTGCCCTGCCCCAGTCTCTCCCTTCGCCCTGAGCAATTAAACTACATCAAAAAATCAACAGCACTGTGGTGTCCCCCATCTCCTTCAGCCCAGCACTCTTCAGTCTGGCAGCTCCCGCATCCCTACCCTGATCTGAGCACAGACCCAGCAATGCCCCCAAGGAACATGGCAAGCCCTTGTTGGGGGCTGCTGGCCCAAATCTCTGGCACTGGGGATACACATGGGAACTGTTCCCAGTGTCCTTCCCTCTACCCACCTCCTCCCAGCACAGCACGACCCACAAGCTGGCCAGTTACCAGAGAGATGGGCAGATCCTGCCCTGTTCACAGCCCCTTTTCCTTACCACGTCTCTGGGCTCAGCTGTTGCTTTGCTTTGCTTCTCTCTGCCTGGCTCCCAGCTTGGCTTTTGCTAAGCGTTGGGGTCATGCACAGCGTATTAACATGCTTAGCCTTCACCCACGACATGGTTAAGCTGTATTCCCAGCCCCATCTGAGTGTGAGAAGGTGGCAGCAACCAAAACCAGGCAAACAAAGGAAGAGATGGAACTTTGCAAAAAGAAAAACACCTTTATTTTTAAACTCTTTCTTTAAAAACATATTTGTAAAAGTTTACAGCATAAAAATAATATCTCATGGCTATAGAAGTGACAGTACAAATCCTACAAATACATCTGTAAACCTAGGAAAACGTTAACTCTTTGGTACCTTAGTCCGAACTCTGTTTTTTCCTTTGCCCTCAGGATGGTTTCTAACAGACAGCGTGGAGGCAGGTGCTGCTTCTGTTCAGAGTAACAGCATGATGCCAGCAAGCCAGCACATCAGGAGAGGGAGAGGGCAGAGGGCACGCTTTGGGCAAGCCTTGCAGTGATGGTGCAATCCACAAAGGAGGAGAGGACAGGAACAACGGGACGCTGCAGGCCTCCCAGCATGAGGTGGCTTCCCTGCCTCCTCCCACCCCTGCAAGGGTCATCTCTCCAAAGTGCTGCTGGAGCTAAACTGGAGCAGTTCCCTTGCCTTTGCCAAAGCCAACTGGATCTATCTTGGCATATCCTAGAGACTTCAGCCCTCCGGGTGAAACATGGGGATTATGCTGGGAGCCCAGCAACCCATGTGCTGACCCATGAAATCTGTTTTATTAACGATACCTAGCCTATCCTCAGCAACTCCTGCAGACAGCATGGTACCTCCACCATTACGGTCAGCCCTGGCCACTCAGCATCCAGGCTGGGCTGAGGTCTGCTGCGGAAAGGACCCGTACATGGCCCAGGAGCTGCCCAGCACCCAGTGAGGACCTGCAGCTGCCCTGGCCACTCTCTGCCTGTGCAACCACCTGGGGCAAAGGCTGCCAAAAGGCTGCCGAGGGCTGCCAAAGGGCAACCTTCTTGTTCTCCAAGTGGGAGCGCAGCCAGGCTGCGTCTGGGCTCCCTGGGGCTGGCTTGGCAGCCCGCTGCCCTCCTGTCCATGTGGGACATGCTGTGGTTTGCACTCTGAACTGGCCACACTGATCCTGGCATCTGAGCTTACGCACTGAGCCCGGCCAGAGCCCTTCCTCAGGCCTGTCTCTTGGAGCGTGGGGATTGTCTCCTTAGAGCATTAGCTGACATCTCATTTTAGAAAAAGCCCCCCAAAGGAGACATCTGCGAAATCCCCTTCTCCAGATCTGCCCAGCTTTACACAGACCCAGCTTCCCCACAGCCAAAACCTAACCCACTGCCCAGTACCCTGTATTTGTGCTGCTGCCTCTCCCCCAGCCCAGACCCCTGACTGGGAAGAAGGGGAAGAGCCATTTCTCACTTATGGCTGACTTCCTCCTGGCTGCACATCTGCACTGCACTTCTGCCTCCCGTCCCCGTGGGACTCTGCCATAGTCCCCTTGGCAGGTGAACAGAGACAATTTAGTTACAAGTAAAGTCCGCTGTGCTCTAGATTTCTTAACACGACACAAACAAACACTAAACGTGACACTCTCACTTAGAAAAATAATAACACGCTCAAAACGAGAAGGACAAAAGGATTAAAACCTGTGCACACATCAGTCTGAGAAGCATCTTAAATGCGGAAAGAGACACCGGAGTGTCACATTAGTTTCTGGGATACACTTAGGTATGTATGAAATAGTGACTGGCAGTAGGATTATGCATATACTGGTGCTGATAACGATGTAACAGCTGTAGCGTAAAATATAATCTACAAATAAAAGATATTGCACTAGAGATGGGCCCAAGCTGTGGCACGTGTCCCTTTTTGGAGGGGCTCAGTTTGGGTCCACCTCTAAACACAAAACCACACTCAAACAAAAATACTGATCACTGAAACTAAAAACCCAGAGGGACCGGTTCCCTTCAGAGTCTCACCAGAGAAATTATGGCTACAAAACTGATGGGCCCAGAACAGCCGACCATTTCTCCTGGCCCTCAATGGCCAGGCCATGCAGGGACTGGAATGTCAGCAGCAGAGAGAGAGGGAGCGGGGGGCTGGAGCTGGCTCCCCGAGCGGAAAGACCTTGTCTGGGGGGCTGCTGTAAGCCTCAGCCCTGCCAAGCCCTCTCTTTGAGGAGAGCTGCAGGGATGCTTAGCAAAACATGTTGGTTCTGCCCAGCTGCCAGCCCTGCCTGTCCCTGCCTGAGAAGATCTGCTCACTGCAGCAGGTGCGCATGCCTCGCTAAATGGTGATGGGAATAGTTGAGTAAGGACAGGAAAGTACCACAAAGTGCAAGACTTGGCCCTTGCAATCACAGGGCCAAAGGCAAATATTTGGTCATATCTCTCTGGAGTGGAGAACGGTACCATTTTACCAAGAGTCTGGCATATCTAATTAAAAAAGGAAGAGGGAGGCGGGGTTAGCACCCCGTCAGCAGCCAGAACAGGTTTTGATGCAAAGAATAATTGCAATAAATCTACAAATGGGACAAAAATGCAATAGGCATCCAAGTGTAGCTAATGCCCAGCTAATAGGACAGGATACCTGAGTTCCCCCAGCAGGGAAAAGAAATAGATCTCCTCTTTCAGGACTGTGGAAACTATCTGATAGTGGGAAATTAATAATTTAATTAGTAATTAATCGGTACAAGATGGAGTTTAGTATGGGATTTATGAAGTAAGCAAGCAAATGGCAAAAGGGAGGTTGAGAAGGGGTTAATTGATGGGGAAATCATTGGGCTGGACGGAGGTAGTAAAAGTAGCTCTCTAGGGTTGCTCTTGATGCTAGAAGTATTTAGTATTTTTATTAGTCAGTCCAGCCCCAAAATAGCAGTTTGTTAACAAAATGTGCTGATGACCCAATGTCTGGAACAGCGGGGAGTATCTTGGTTAGAAATGCTGGAA